>NC_135785.1:3855357-4190714 GCF_051106095.1 Pogona vitticeps
ATACCCATTAAGAGTTTAAGTCTGCCCTGTTGTGTAGGTGGTTGTCTGGCCCACGCCCTTAGCATGCTTTGCAATTCAAGTTACTCCACGTTTGCTAGCGCGCTCGCAAAGGGAACAACACCAGCGTCCAATCCTTTACTTTACTTTTTACTTTTATTGAATTTATACCCCGCCCCTCTAGACAAAGTCTTCTTTTCTGTGTCTTGTTTTCTCTCCACTAGGCTGCATGTGGTCCATCTGCGGGACACACAACCACGGCTGGACCGAACGGGCCGTTTTCGGCAAGATCCGCTACATGAACTACACCGGCTGCAAGAGGAAGTTCGTCGTTGGCCAGTTTGAACGCAAATACAACCCCCGCAAGCTTGCCTAGTAGCCAGTGTAAGGCCGCGGGGGGGGGGCTTTTAGTCTCGACGACCATATAGAAGGCTTACTTTCCCCCTTCCTAAAACATTGAGAGAGAGAGAGAGAGAGAGAGACAAAATCAGGTCCCATCCCTTGATCTCAGGTCGTCCTGCCTTGGCCCATCAAGCAGATTGACCTGGAATAGGCTCAAGAGTGGGGCAGGTTGGGGGGTTTCCTCAAAGGAGAGCCTCCCCTTCTCTGAATTTTTATGGGGAGCTCCTCGTTCTCCAACGAGCAGCGGCCTCTGCTCTTCCCGATTTGGAAGGGGCGTGAGTACTTGGAATGAGGCCAGGGAGACCTGCTTGAAACCGTTGGCTGAGCTTTGGCATCCTTCCCCATCTCTCTCCACTGAACACAAGATACCAGAAAAAAACTATGATGCCCTTTAAGGACTTGGCTACCTGTCAGAACACCTCGGGTCATCCGCACCCCCCAGTCTTTGATGTCATGGATCGTCCCTCCAAGGGAGGCCCCAGAAGTCCTCAACCTGAGGCCGGGCCTTCTAGGTCGTAGCCTCCCCATGCTGAAACTCTTCCTGATGGGGTCCCATTGCCCCCCACCCTCCTGAGCTTTCAGAAGTAAATTAAAAACCTAGCTTCTCACCCAGGCCTTTACAAACACACACCCTTTGTAATATAAATTCTGTAGTCATTTTACATCAGCCCACGGTTCATCATTCTGAATCTTGGGATATCTGCTAAACCAGAGGTTTTTAAGAAGGGTTTTTATTTTTATATATTATTTTCATTGTTTGCATATTCATGTGACTTTTTGGAAGCTGCCCAGAGTAGTGGATAAGTCTTAAGAAGCAAATAAAGCAAAAGAACAGTATAATTATTAATGTAGTTTATTATGGACGGGATTTCCATTATTACGCTGTGTGCAAACCACCGCAGCAGATGGAAGGGGGTGGGGAGACAGTTTCAACAACACTAACACTGGTTTTACACACATACGATGTACAACAATACGGATGGCAAGCCTTCGGCGAAACTGTCGCAGACCCCCAGACCTGACCGCAGCGTCATCAGCGTTTCGCACTCCGGCTCAACTCTTCCGCTGGGACGCACTTCCTCCCTTCTTGGGCCTTCCGAGCCACTCCAGAAAGGACTCTGAAGAACATTCACGTAAAACAAAACGCCAAACTATCCATCTGCTGGCTTTTCCTGAAATCAAAATCAGTGCTTCTGGAAAACAGCTATGAAACAGGGCCTTGGAGTGCAAAAAGTGCGTACAAAAAAACTCAACATGCCCAGGCTCTTGGAGAAATCGTCCCCTGAGAGGCGGCATCCTGGAGGGAACCAACGGGATGGGGTTCTGTTTGGATTAACTCTCTTTTGTTTTATGGCATGAGATCCTCGAACGAGGCAGGGTCACGCCATGTGGGATGCTGGCCCCACTGCCCCCAGTCTCATCCAACCCCCAGAAAGGCGGGCTAGCCCCATTTATTTCAGAGAGGGGAAGCGGCCATGAGCCCCTCTCCTAACCGGATCACACCTGCAAAAGGAACCACACGCTCACTTCCTCCTCCCGCCTCCAAACAAATTCAAGATTTTTATTTGACACCCCCCCATAATGAATGTCCTAGGTACTGCGGTCACGAAACAGGTAGAATGGAAACTTCTTAAGAAGTGAGTGGGGTGGCAGAGAGGGAAGCATTAGTGCAGAAAATATGCAAGCTGATCATACTTTCTGGCAGAAAGGGACGCTTATGAACCTGGTTAGGAGATGTTAGCAAATCCAAGCTTCTCAAGTGAAGTGAGGGCAAGGGAAAGGAGCCGGAGAGCAAGGATCGGATGGACCACACAGCGGCAACCTTTTCACATTTGCGTTTTTGCCAGTGCAGACCCGGCCCGGGGGGGGGGATGTAACCTGGAAGCCAGTTCCATTCACACGTATTTCTGTTTCCACGGGAGTAAAACGAGAGGCAACTGTAGGGGTGACAGACCTATGGGAGCAGGGGTCCCCTTGTGTGGCATAGGAAATCCCACATTTGGAGTGAGCCGATGGATAACAGCCTTGCAGCCAAATACTGAATGAGAAACCATCTCAAGAGAATTTCCAACCCCAAAAGGCATCCAAAGAATTCAACTTAACAGGTCCACCCAAGTGACCTCTCTCACCAAACAAGGCCACCTGTTTATCTGAGTTCCCACCTCCCTGTTCCTTTGCTCCTTCATTCTTTCATTCTAGCGCGCTTTCTCCGCTTGCTTGCAAACAGGTTTAAAGAGAAACCACATTCCTGAACATTTCGAAGCCAATTGCGTGAGGATTTTCTTTCTGAAACCAGCACAGCCTCTGAAGTATTCCACGTATACCATTCCTGGGAGCGACACATACCGCCGGTGCTTCAAACCCATCAGAAGCACCGAAGGCCAAGGTTCTGGGCCAGAGACCACTAATTAGGTCAGTGAAATTAAAGTCAGTCCAAGCCACAGAGAAGCACCAGAATCTTCCCGTGTTGCACTTAACAGATAGTGGGGAAGAACAGCTTCCTGGCCCTACAAAAACCTTAAAACTAACAATTTTGTAGCTTGAAAAAAGACAAGAAAAGCAAGGGGGGAAGTGTAAACATTTCTCACTGCCGCAAAGCGAAAGACCCGGTCCTTTTCACTCTGCAAATGCCTGTCCACTGCATGTCAGCTGGATTTCAGTCACTGCTTTTCTTAAGAAGACCCAACAGAGTTGTTTCTTTCTTTCTTTCTTTTAAATCGGTGCAAATCCCTCCTTGCCCCCATGAGTCTTAAAATCAGGTCTTGCCATCTGTGCCAAAAAAGAAAGCACATGTGAAGCAATTTTGGGAAGAGTCTGCTTCCGAACCTCCGCTTTCAGTCAACTATGCCAGAAGGCCCTCAATCCTTCCTGGCCCGACAGAAATACTCAGGACAACATGGCGTGTTGTTCCCACCTCCAGACAATGCACTGACCCTTACACACATGCACAAGCCACCTGCTCCTTCATGACAGGTTGTGGGCTGCCCATGAAAGCCTCCTGCTGCCTTGGCAAGCCACGATGCAAGGAACTCCTGGCTAGCTTGCAAAACAGCAACACAAACGAGGACTCTCGGAGTGGGGTGGTGGTGGCCACCTGCATTAGACACAGCCTAACATGCTTTGCTAAGATGTTAGGGGCACCGCTGGAAGCAGGGAGGGAAAACAAGCTCCATCCACGAGCCTGATCCGGAAAAGATTTATTTCCAGGGCCTCCTCTGCTTTGTTCTCTCCTTGCCCTGAACCTGCAGGCACGTGGTCCGTTTCAGGGCACCAGGCAGACATCTGTGAGCTCAGAACGGGCTGACAAGGGGGCACGACAGGGCTTTCCTTAGAAGGAAGACAGCAGGCAAGCAGCAGAGGGTGACGGGCAACTCGTAGGAAATTCCAGCACACAGGAGGGAGGGTCAGGCACACACAACACTACAAACCTCAATGGTGAGTGAGTGAGAAGGTGGCCAAGCTATGCCCAAGGGAAAGCAGGCTTGCTCAAAAGGGGGGGTGGGGAGGTGTGGAGAGACCCTTTATCCATTCCCTGCGCTTACTCCTAGGGGTTGCAGGCCCATGGACTGACCAGACAGAAAGGAAAACACAACTCCTGCCAAGACAAGCAGCCTGGAAGGGTATGGTGTTGTCGGCTGCAAGTTCCACTGGCTTGAAAGATGCATTCCAGCGACAGAGGGAGGAGGAGAGACGGGGATGAGAAAAGAGAGAAGGAAGTGTTGCAAGAGGAGGAGGAGTGTGAGAGAACGTGTGTTTTCATTGGCAGACCATTTTACAAAAGGTGGTTGGCAACATAGCCTGCGAAGCCATCTGGTTACTGGGACGCTGTTGCTTCTTCCATCTGTTTTTTTTTCCCCTCCAATGGCAAGGTAATTCCCAATATAACAGAAACACACCTTCTCTGGCTTCCCCATCGATATCTCAGGCACAAAATGAGAGCTGGAGCAGAGAGGATCAGCAGCAAAGTTACAGGCAGTGGTTCTGGCCAACCAGCCATTCAAACAGAAGTGGCCCCTTTCTGGCAAATGGCAGCCAACAGTGAGCAGAACAATTCAAGTGGGGTTTCCTCCCCACATCAGGAGAGCCTTGGTACCTCCAAGAGAGAGAGAGAGCTCAGCCCCTCCACCCCGGCACACCCAGTGTCAGCTTCTCCCAGACGGTGGAACAGGAAACAGGTTCAGGCACTCGACCCTGGCACTCGGACAAAAGGCAGCCACTCTCCTTTTTAGCGGGGGTAGCCCAGCTTCGCTGTGTAGTGCATCGAACCCGGGTGGCAGGAAGAGCAAGCAAACCAGCCTCTCCCCCCAGTTCTGCAGCCCAGACGGAATGAAATACCAAATCTCCCCGGCCAAGTGCAAAAAAAGAGCCTTAGGGGGTTTCTCCATCGCATTGGCCTGCTAGCCACGGGCAAGTCAGTTTTGGTTCAGAGTCAAGTCCAGTCCCTGGAGGCAAAGGCCAGGCATCGAAAGGTAGTCTGTCACGTGGCCGCTCCTGCCTCTGCCTCCTCTTGTCCGTCTTCGTAGTCCGAGAGCTCAGCTTCCATGCTCTGTCTTGCCAGCAGCTCCCTCCGGGCTTGAAGCCGCTCACACTTGGGGCAGGGGCCTGAACGGAAGCAGGTCTTGTGATAGCAGGCTCTGCATTCTGCAGGGAAGAAAGGAACCAACTTTCAGCACACCGATGACAAAAAAAATCCAAGTTCTAAAAGCAAGTCTGGAAAAAGCAGAGGGCTACAGCAAGCTTCCAAAATGAAGCAGAAAAGTCAGGCCGGGTGGCAGGATCTTTAGGGCTCAGATGGCCGAAGTGTGGCCACCAGCCTCACTTCAGGCAGATGACCGACAGAAACTGGTCCCCTCCTGCAAATCTCATCCACTTAGGGTTCTGATTCCATCCATCCTCAGTTACTACGGACGATCAACATCTTTTCATAGAAAAGAGAGAAAAAGTGCCCCCCTTGCCTTAGGGACATTAGTGGAAGCCGCAGATGCTCAAGGCATACTGGGATATCTTGTCACAGAAACGGTTTATGAAATCTGTGGCCTTTATGCCTGCACTTTCTACAGTGCAACAATATGTTCCTCTCTGAGCCTGTGCGATGCAACCAGAACTAAACTAGTTGAACAGCTACCCCCACCCCACTCACCCCCAGAATCTTGGAAGTCATAACCCTTTGAGGGGAAAGATTTAAAGTTTTGTGATGGGACGCCCTGAACACAGACCATGCCAACCTTCCCAGGGATAAGCCGTGACCCTATTAAGAGAGGCTGTATATCTCTATGTACTGTATTTTTCTGTGTATAAGACTATACTTTTGTCTAAAATCTTTAGACTAAAAATTGAGGTTGTCTTATACATGGAAGTAAGCTGAGGAGAAAAAAACAAGTGAAGGAGAAAACAGGGATCAAAGTGATCAATCCAACAGTGCTTTGATCCCTGCTTTCCCCTCCACTTGCTAAGCCTTAGCAAAAGGAAAACAGGGACCAAAGTGCTGCAGGATTGCTTTGATCCCTGCTTTCCCCTCTGCTTGCTAAGTGCCATGGGGCTTAGCAAAAGGAGGGGGGAAAGGATCAAAGCAATCCCATGGCTGTATAAGGGGGAAAGGGATCAAAATGATCGTGCAGCCGTGGAATTGCTTTGACGCCTTTCCCCCTCCTTTTGCTAAGCCACACAGGGCTTAGCACAAAGGGAGAAAGCAGGGATCAAAGCCATCCTGCAGCACTTTGATCCTTTTTACCCTACATTTGCTAAGCCCCACTTAGATTTCTTAATTTTGGGTTAGAAAAGTGTGGGATGTCTCATACACAGAAAAATACGGTAATGCCAAGGACAGACATGAAGGCCAGAACTGAATGCACTTCCTAGAAGCCCTTTCCTGGACACAGATGGAAGGAGAACACTAGGCTAGCTAGACTTCTGGTTTTTGCTCGTTTTACACCACAACTGACACTCGCTTCCTCTGCCACTTTTTTCCAAAACTCACCTAAAAATGTCATTATTCTCCTTCTGCCATCAATCCAGATGTCTTAGCACCTAGTCAGCAGGCTCCTTGTTTGCTAGCTTACCTTCACACGTCCTGCACTTATTCAGCTCGAAGGGGAAGATGATGTCCTCCTCGTTCTGGCAGAACTCGCAGATGAAGCCCTTGGCTTGGCACAACTGGGAAAACCAAGGAGCAAAGGAGAGTGAGGGAGGGGAGGATGGCGAAAGCGGCAGATGCCCTCACGGGCCCCTCGTCCAGAATGAGAGTAGGCCGGCATCCTGCCCTAGGGCAGTGGTTCCCCAACCTTGGGCCTCCAGAGGTTTTAGGACTACAACTCCCAGAAGCCTTCACCACCACCTCTACTGGCCAGGATTTCTGGGAGTCACAGTCCAAGAACCTCTGGAGGCCCAAAGTTGGGGACCACTGCCCTAGGGGACAAGCCTCTCTCGCTCTTGCGCCTCACCGGCTCACAGTAGAGAGACCACTCTCTGCCAATTTGCTGGTACAAGGGACTCCTTCCCTGCCTCTCGCTTGCCCTCCAAAAAGAGGAAAAGATTCCAAGGAAATGTTTCTTTTCCCTCCCTTCACCATGAGCCCAGATGACAGCAGGACTTCCAGCCTGCATCAGCGTCTCCCAGTGACCTTTCCTGGGTGGGTGGGTTGAAGAATCTTCCTTGATTTGCCCTCCCTGGCTCAACTGGGGCTTTGCCTGGGCCAGGCATTTCTCAACTGGAGAGGGCACAGGGGAACCTGAAGTGCAGGAAGTCACCAGGACAGCAGGACTAAGCAACATAACAGGATTCCAGCCTGTGATATACATTATATATGCTAAGCAGAATAGGGGAGTAGCCAATGGATATGAATAAGCTGAAACATTTTCAAGCATGCCAGCCAGGGCCATTCATTCCTGCCACTTCCACCCACCTCCTGTAGTCCTCCATACCACCTCCCCATTATTCAGGAGGGTCCCCCAAAAACTTCAGAGGCAGTTATGTCGGAGGCACCATGCTTAGAGGGGAACTGGTGACAATCAGGACCCCTGCCTTGCCTTATGCAACTCACAGAAGCACAATGGACTGATAGGGCCTCCCCTCCCCCAACTTTCTTCCATAGCTTGGGACGTGTGTCTAAAATAAATTGAATCTGTATCGCTCTAACCACCATTCCTAGAGTTCTGTGCTGGTTGCGGCAGAGAGTGAGAAGTCTCAACCTTGCTTTAAGCATGCATGTTGGACAGAGAGGCCTCAAGACATGAAGGCCAGAACATGTTCCATAACCAATGGCTGCAACATCTTAAAACGGCTCAGCCAGTGATGCATCCGGAGGACGTTCAGTGGTCTCGAGGCCTACAAAGCCCTGGGAAGGGCTCAGATGAACAATCCCAGCATACAACGTGACTCTTCCCACCAGCCTGAAGAGCCTGGAGCTTCCTGGACATTTAGTTCGGCTGGCCCAATGGAGAAGCAGAGACGGTACGGAGGAAGGAAGTGGGGGTGGGGGAGGGGAGAAGAAGCCCATTACCTACCATGCACTTCTCCACGTGCAGGGTGCCTGCCCGGAGGAGCTCTGTTAAGCACGGCACAAGCTCGCCATTCTTCGTGGCGCTCAGATCATTTAAGGAGTAGAGGTGGAGATCTTCCGTCAAGTGGCCCGGCACAGAGTCAAAGACATCCAGAAGCCTGCAAGGACGGACCATGCCAGAGCCAAGAGGACCACAACAAAGGTATTTATGCTCTTTGTCAGACACCCTCAGCCTGCTGTCACAATACATGATACACACAATGGCTATTTGCAGGATATTCCACAGAGGCACTCTGTCAGTCATGCTCAGCGTGCTGCCTTCCCATTGCGCCTTTTCACAAAAACAGCCATTTCCCACTCATCCAGAATCCTGTGCAAAACACTCCTGTTTTGTCCCTAACACTCCAGGAAAATCTATATTTCTATCTATTTATATCCAGAGGATGTAGGCTACTCACCCAAAGCAAGGCCTGCCCATAAATGACATTTTTCCTTTCCTTTGTGGTAGGGATGGGGTGAAGTGGGGTCAGGATCTATCTATTTAAGATGCCTGCCTGATTCTCACAGTTGTGTACCAATGAAAGAACTGAAAGCAGAGAAGTAGGGAGACTGCCCACCACCCATAGCTCAAGAGGGATGAAAACGTTGCCAGCCCCACGGCGGCTTGGAATCTGTTGTCATGGCAAGAACAAGGTCCTGTGTCGTGCTTTTAAACCTGTATACATTAGTGCACATCATCCTTACCCTTTAGCAAAGCGGCAAGTCTTGAACATGTTCTTCATGTGGTACAGCTGGATTCTCAACAGCTGGGGAAAACAACCGCAAGGAAGCAAAACCTCCGTTCAGAAGAGGCATCTCCACAGACCAGTCACTTTTAAAAACCACACACCTCCCTTGCACAGCCCTCCTCCAGAGTGATTCCCAGTTTGTGCAGCTCAACAGAATGAGTGGTTACAAAAGTAAATTACAAGTCTTCATTACAGTAACAGATTATGAAAGGCCAGAAGGAACAGGCCAGGGAATTTATTTTCAATCATATTTATGCCTAGTTATGCCTAGTTTAAATAGTACCATTTTGTATTATCTAGCTCATCATGTTAGATATTGAGAAACTTATGAGCATCAAACCCTAATCTTTATTCCCATAAGGGAAGGAATGTGTTACATGTGTTATTAAAAGAATTAAAGAAAACATGTGTGAGGTGACATGGGACAGGTTACAGATAAGACATCAAAGAGAGGAGCCTAAGCATAAGACAGAAGTCAGAGGTCAGTTGTACCAGCCAGATAAGGAATCCAGATATGATCAGTGATGCATGACTACCATGTTTCCCCAAAAATAAGACATGGTCTTATATTAATTTTTGCTCCAAAAACATATTAGGGCTTATTTTCAGGGGATGTTTGATTTTTTTCATGTACAACCATCTACATTTATTCAAATATAGTCATGCCATCTTCTGGTTGCTGCACAAGGGAGGAGGGCGGGGTTTCATTAAACTAGGGCTTATTTTTTGGGGGGGGGGGTAGGGCTTATATGACGAGCATCCTGAAAAATCCTATTAGGGCTTATTTTCAGGTTAGGTCTTATTTTCCGGGAAACCGGGTAATAGGGTTTATACATGCTAATGCAAAATCTGTAAACTAACCAAGGGGAGAATGTTCATGCTACAATGGGGGAAAATCCTACATTTAGGAATTTGAAAATATAGGATGCTAGTCACATGCCTTTGCATGCAGAATGCCCATTCTCCCAAAATGGTCTACACCAGGTTACAGAAAAACTAGTTTTCTTGTCTCTTCTCTTTCTCGTGGCATTGCAATTCTGAGTCAAGAAGAATTCTCAGCCCCCACATTAAACAGCAGTTTTTGCAACACTGGAAGTATCCCTAACCACTACACCTCCTGTAGTATACAAACGGTCATCAGGGATGATTCCAGATTTGGCCTGCCTTACCCGGACTTGGTTGAGTGGCTTGATTTTTCGGTAGAGGGCAGCGTTGATGTCCTGCACGTTGAAGAGGGGGTCGCTCCAGATCTTGCTGAGCAGGTCCTTAGAAAAATTGCTGACGTAATATTTGCTGAAGTCCCACTTGCGCAGGATGCGGCTGGGGATGACCGTCTGAGCGTTCTCGTGGCAGCACTGGCAGAAGTACTTGCCCAGGTACTCGCAATAGCGCAGGCGCTTAATGTAGTCTGAGGGGCCCCCATGGGAGGGGAAGAAGGAAAGAATGAGAGAGCAGATCGAGAACTTAGCCTAGATACAGATCGTGCCAAGAACAAGACCGAGACGAGGCCAGGGGCATTTCTCAGACACACACACACACACACACACACCCGTTGCTAAAAAAGGTGGCACATATGCCTATACACATATGGAAGGCATGTGTTAAAGACATGAACCACATTGAATTAAGCTGATCATCCCCTTCTCTGTCAAAAACAAAGTGGCTCAACACACACAAGTGCACCCATACTCCAGTCCAGATTAAAAACAATCTTCCCAAATAGGGAGACTTGTTCTGTGTGTCAGCGAAAGCTGTCATTGTACCCAGCAGGCAAAGCCCCACCTGGGAATGACTAGCATTGCAGTTGGAGACGTTTGGAGAGCATCAGGTGGGGCAAAGCTGACTCAGAACAACCAATGCTGAAATCAAAGGCCCTCAGGTTTCAGGCACAGTCAGAACTCTGCCAAGCCCAGCCCTCTCACCTGGGTCGGTCCTGATACCACAACCCGCACAGCGGTAGTTCTGCTTGGCTACTGCCACTTTCCTCCTAGAAAAATACAAGTCGTGAGAAACAATACAAGTCGTGAGAAACAATTTCAATATGACAAAATCAAAACAGATGAAACGTGCACAGTGAGAAGGGGTGCGCACCTGCAGTCATTCATTTTAATTCATTGGCATGTGTTCATGGATTTCAGCCTGCAATACCATATTCAGCCACTAGCTGGCTGACTTCCCTAATCAGCACATAGCTTTGCAGTCAACAGAGTCTGTGGGAACCACAGTCTTGAACAGCTGAAGGGCCCCACACAGAGAAGATTGGAATAAATCATAGTTAGTGAGATGGACCGTTCTGATTCAGGAAAGACAACTCTTTATGTTCTTAAGAGTCCTATCTGCATCTACCTTGCAGAAAGTACTTAATTCTTCCGGGAGGGAGAGTAAAACTCCTTTGCAGGAGTGCAGGAAATCTGGCAGGAGTTCAAATGTACACAAGAGACAAAAAGGAGGAGACACACGCAAAACACTGCAGGCTTGAAACAACTTGGTTCCTTACGTGGGTGCTGGATGAACATTGAAGATGATCTGTGGCCGCGGTGGTGCCCATTCTAGGTTTCCACGGACTCGGATGCGAAGTTTGTAGATATCTGCATGTTCCCCGTCATCAGGAGAGATAGGTACTGAATCTGGAATTGGCAACAGCTGAAAGAGTGGGGGAGAACATGACAGTGACAATGTCAAGGCACAATGCAATGGTGGACCATTCTGTTCTAGAGAAAGGATGACTCAGAGGTTGACTCTCATCCTCATCACAACTCTTCTTCCCCATCCCAAACCCTCCAAAAAGGTGCAGAGACAACAAGAGAGAGATACTGTTTAACACTGAATTGCTGCTGCTTGAGGGCTGCATGGGAAACCCTGCAGTAGCCTAATGGTTATTCCACAATCATTACTCTCTACGTTTGAATCCCATCATAAGGTTTTTAAAATTTATCCCAAAGTGCTACAATCCCACCTCCTAACAAGGCACCTTGAAATTTCTGGCAGATATTCTCCTTTTGGATTTATCCATGAAATAGCAGTAGTCCATGAATTAACTGCCAATTAGAAAAATGGATACAGAAATCGGAGGACTAAAGGAGACAATACCCATAATATGGTGCATGAACTGGAAAGGAGGTCACAGACAGTAAAGCAGTCAAAACCCAGGAATATCTGCCAAGCCGCTGCAGCAGGGGTTACTTTGGGTTAGATTTCATTTGCCAAGTGGCAATGTGGCCTTTGAACTCAGCCGTTAGCACAGCAAGCAGAGCCCACCTTTAGGTGGAAATCCATTCACATCTGCAGAAAATGCAACCCGCAGAGTGACCCTCGCACAAGGCAGGACTGAGTTGCAAGACCAAGGTATATGAGAATAATTAGCTGCCAAGGGGGTGGGGGGGATGCTTGCGAGACCCCTTTGCCACACTGCCCAGGCTTCCATGCTATAGGTTGTTAAAATGTGTGGTCCTCTCTAACAACGCAGAGCAGCAGCTTTGAGCTGGCACCTACACCCCATCCACGCACACCGTCAGGGCTGTTCCATTTTCTTAACCTCAGCCAATGCACCTTCCGTAACTGCTGCCTGCCTAGCCATGTTCCCTCTGAGTTCTGCGTGCAGCATTGCATGGATCCCACACAGCCAGATGTTACTGCCTGTTTACTTCCGGCTCCCATTGTAACTGTCCGGGGGGGGGGGGTTAGGAGGAAGAGAGGCCCTGCGCAACTCTAGCAAGAATCAGAGGGAATGTTCTCTCCCCTAATATCTCAATCCCTGACATTTTGCGAAGCAAAGCATATATGCTTCCATCCTTGCTTGCGTGGCCGTAAGAGCTGGAAATACTGTATTTTTCCATGTATAAGACTATACTTTTGTCAAAAATCTTTAGACTAAAAATTGAGTGTCGTCTTATACACGGAAGCTGAGAGAAGAACAAAAACAAGTGGAGGGGAAAGCAGGGATCAAAGTGATCCTGCAGCGCTTTGATCCCTTTCCCCCTACACTTGATAAGCCTCACTTATTTTTCTTAATTTTGGATTAGAAAAGTGGGGGCATCTTATACATGGGGCATCTTATACACTGAAAAATACAGTAATTTTGTTTAAAAACTAACCCAAGATTTCAGTGCATCTGAGGATTAAACACTGTCTTTGTAGCCTGTCATGGGCTAGCGCCGCAAGACCTACAAAGATATCAGAGAGATCTTATCCAAGAGCTGTGGAACCCAGCCCAATTCCTCTTGAATCTGGGGTGCAGCCCAAAGCATGCCACCTGAACACACACATCTGCGGCCTTTTGATTTCAGGGGTTAACAGCTCAAGTTGCCACTCTTGTTTCCTCCTAATTTTTGCATCTGAGCTCAACCGACACTGCAAAACGACAAGCTTCGCACAGGGGGTGCACCCCCGGCCCCTCAGATGGGTGGTTCATCAAGGCTGTTAAGCACACACAGAAACACAAAACACTCCCTAGGCACACTCCCCTCTTTGGGACATACCAGGAGCAGCTTTTTGGAAAGCTGTCTTTTCTTATACCACTTGGGTCGCTTAAAAAGCTTTTTAAGAGAGAATCTTGGTCCCTGAAAACAAACAGCAAATGGCCCATCAGGGTGGCTCCAAGGCGTAAAAGATGCAGGGAAGAGAAACGGCTACAGAGGCACTGGATGAGACAGGCTATCCCACTGCTATGGACAGAACGGTTTCAGGGAGCCATTCCCCTGCACGGTTCTCAGCATCTTTTACTCCTGAGCTTATGTGGGAGAGCACAGAGCGACGGGTTAAAAATGCCACTGCCAACCCTCACAGCCCAGGTTAACTCCCACCTCACAGAGGAGAGTGAACTGATGGGACAGAACCCCAGAAAAAGAAAAAAAGGAAGCCGTCACAGCAGCCCATCGCTGTCCCTTAGTTAAGAGGACAATTGAACAGAGGCCGGTCTTATCCGAGGCAAGATGAAGCAAACTCCGGCTGAGGCTTAAATGGGCTCCATCCAGCAGCAAGCTCTGGACACAAGCCAGAAGAGGAGATCACAGCCCAGAAAGTACTTCTCGGCAGCTCCTGTCCATTTCACCAGGGCTTGAGCATAAAAGTCACCCAAAAGATTCCCATTCCTTCTCATACACCTCCTCCTCCTCCATGACTAGCACCTCTCACCATAATGCTGCATCACCTTGGCCATGTTTCTAACATGAAGTCTCTTGCTGTCAGGTACCGCAGAGGACAACCCATCCCCGTCAAGCCAAGGTAACCTGAGAAGATTACCTTCCCATCGGCTGGACCATGAGATGCTGCTACCTTAAGCTTTGGTGACTTGTTTCCAAGATCAGCGAACAAACCCTTGGCCGCCACTCCACAGCGGCCACTCCCAGCACCAAACCATCTGGGGGTTGGTCTAGGAGGCCCAAGTTGCCCTTGCAGAAATCCTACCTTCTGTGGGGCGTCGTGCTCCGGCACGAGCCACTCCAGTTCCGACGCCGCAGGGAGCTGCATCCCTTCAAACTGCTTCAGCAGGCCCATCGCCACAGCCTCGGCCGAGTTGGAGCTGAGGAAGGAGTGGAAGCTGGTGGGGGGAAAAAGGGGGGCAGAAATTGGTAAGGAAGCAAAACAGCTGGAACTGCTTTGGAGGTGGGCTCTCTCTCTCTCTCTCTCTCTCTGGCATTCCCATCCAATTTTATTCATTCATTCATTCATTTCGGCTTCTATCCCCCCCATCTAGACCAAGGGTCTACTCTTCTACCTTCTTCATGGCACCTTGGGGTTAACCTTCTAATTCTCATCTTCTGCTGCAATGGATAGAAATGAGTTTCGTGTGTTTTTGCTATTGTTGTTGATTTCAAGCTGCTTTGGGCCCTTTTATGAGGAGAAAGGCAGCACATAAATAACTAAACAAAGAGGCAAATGCCTTTTTGGACTGGGGGCTATGTGCTGAAGGAAAGCAGAACTGGAACTGGTTAACAGGCAGGACCTTCCTCCTCCTCCTCCTTTCCCCTTTCCATGCCAGCCCCACCCTGACTCTCCTCCACCCCCTCCCAGGGAATACCCAGGGGATGAACAGCTCACTTTTGCTAGAACAATTAACTTCCTCCTTGAAGAAAACTAGGCTTAGGCAAGGTGTATAGTGAGCGCTGTAGGTTGCCTACCCACTCTTCCAAAATAAAGCCCAATTCCACTTAATTGAATTAATTCCTCAGTTTTACTGCCTCTCTATAAATAATCTTAACACTGGCTGCTTTCCAGTTGTTAGCAGTCACTAGCCTTGTGCCTTAAATCTAATGGGCCTCAGCCTATCCTTAAGGAAAACCAAATGCAGCCTCAGGTTCTTTATCACTCTTCAGATCCTGCCCGCTTCCTGGGCCCTTCTCCCTATCAGATACAGTGGTGCCCCGCATACCGACGTTAATCCGTTCCAGGAAGAACGTCGCTAACCGGAAACATCGCTATACGGAAATGAAAACCCCTTAGGAACGCATTAAACTCCGTTTAATGCATTCCTATGGGGGGTAAACTCACCGCTAAGCGGGAATCCTCCATAGGGCCGCCATTTTCACTGCCTCGGTAAGCGAGGAATCGGCATGAAAACGCTGCGGGCGCCCATTTTCTTCATCCGGCGGCCATTCTGGAAACGCCGATCAGCTGTTTCTAAAACATCGCAATGCGAAGATCAGTAAGCGAAACGCTTACTGATCATCGCAATGCGATGTTTTACCTATTAAAACATCGCAATGCGATCGTAAAAACGATCGTAAAATCCGCATTGCTACGCAGATTCGTCGTTAAACGGTGTGCTCGTTAAGTGAGGCACCACTGTATATGACTTGCAGGTGAATTCTATCTGTATCTTAATTACTGTATTTTTTTTCTGTGTATAAGACAACCCCCACTTTTCTAACCCCAAATTAGAAAATGTGATCACTGCTTTCCCCCTCCATTTCCTAAGCCCTGCAAAAGCAGGAATCAAAAGGCTTAGGAAGTAGAGGGGGAAAGCAGCCAAGAAAGGGCTATAGGATCTCAGCCCTTTCATGGCTGCTTTCCCTCTCCACTTCCTAAGCCCCACAGGGCTGCAGGATCAAAGGGCTGCGATCCTGCAATGCTTTGATCCCTTCCCCCCTACTTCCATGTATAAGACAAGCCTCAATTTTTAGTCTAACAATTTTAGATAAAAGTACCGTCTTATACACAGAAAAAATACGGTAAATCAATCCATTTCTCCCACAGCCAACACTCCTTCCATCCTAACTCTTCTTTGCATTTTGCCCATCATACAGGAGGACCAGTGTATGGCGCCATTTCTGTGCTTCAGCGCAGATACTTACGTGCAACCAGATGCACGGAAAGACCTCTTGTTGGGGGCCACATTCTTCTTGATGTCTGCATCTAGGACACAACATGCCAGGGACAAGGGAAGAGAAATTAGATACGGCGATAACTGTGTGAGACAGACATGTCTGCGCAAGGAACTGATCTACAGCCAGAAAGGGGACGGCACTGGATTGCAGGGCAAGGCTTCATGGAGAGCATGAGCTCTAACTCTTGGTAAAACTGGTCCACTTTCAGCAGCACCTACGATCACTGCCTCAAATAATGATGTTAATGAGTATCGTTCAATATTTAAAGCAGGCTGTCTAAAGTTGGAGGCCACACATGAGGAATGGCTGGCTGAGTTGCATCAGGATAGGCAATACCCGGTCCTCAACCCAATCTGATTTGAGCCACTCCACCACAATACAGGCCGGTTGGACAGGACATGTGAGCCACTGCTTCCTAGCAGGCCTCCTCTGTTGCCATCAAGAAATGACATATTGCAGGAAAGGTTGCCAGGCAGAAAGACTGAAACAGACCCGGAAAGAAGGGGAGCTTAGCTCATCCTGCTTCTGACCTGAGTAGTACGATCCCTCTGAGCAATTCTTAACATGACCCCTCCCACTGAAATTAAGTTATTTCATAACAAAGGACTGTCTATTAGGTCCTTCAACTGGGGGCTGGGAACAGGCAGCAAGAGGTGTTTGGTCCCTTTCCCCAAAGATATCAGTGAAAGCTCCTCCCCAGCCCTCCAGAGGGAATCCGGCTGAGGATGATCACTCAGGAGGTTGAACTAAATGGACCATCAATTTGATCTTGTCCTTGACTTTGCACACCAATTTTTCAGGGGCTAAAAGCGATGCTAGCCACAAGTGTCTTGTCCTAGCCTGGGCCGCGCACCAAAGAGACTTAGAAACACAGGGAACCAATAAGACTACCATGGGGTTAGGACAGAAAGCTTACAAGCCACACAGGAGCTTAAGTCACTCGCTGCTACTCAAACACATGCATGGGAACAGAAGTTAGTCACAAGGTGTTAGTAAAAAGGTTTAGTCACTCCGCAGAAGAGAAAATAGTTCAAACATAGGCAAGTCGTGATCACTATGCAAGCCAAGTGTCACAGCCTGCCAGTTATTTAAGATCCCTGTGTTTGGGCCTTGGGTGGACTGCAAAGAGAGAAGGGACTTATAAATGAGGGATTGGATGGAGCAAAACAGAAATCTCCCAAACAGGTTCATGCAATGTGTGGAACCATCCTCTAGCGTGGATTGTGCAACCTCTCAGTAGTGACTTTCCACTTGTTACGTGAAAACCTTCCTTAGATAGGCCTTTGCCCAGTAAGACTATTTTTTAATGATCTCACGACTGTTCCTATGGACAATATTTTATCTGCTCTGTTCTTTTAATCCCACTTTTTGTGATGTTTCTTTTTTGCTTTTTAATGACATTTTGCTTCTCATTCTCCCCAATAGGTCTGTCCCTGTCTTATTTCTTGGCAGCTATTCCTCTTGTCAGCCTCACAACACATGGAAAGGAGGTGGCAGTAAATCTTTATAATAAACGAACAAGCCCCCTCCTCGCTTGCACCTGCTGCAAGATAAGGATCTTATTGTGGCCTCCTTCCCCCCCCCCCAACTTCCCTCTGCAAACCGTCATCAACTAGTTGGTGGCCAGAGATCAGGTACAAGAAAGAAACTGAAAAGGTCACCATGAATTGGCCAAACTATCTGAAGCTGGTGATCTTTGCCCTTCTCCTTCCGAGACCACAAAGGGTGTGTCCATGGGATCTCCATGGAGCTTTTTCCAGAGAGGCCGGACTGCCCCTGGACTTCCAATGGGGGAAAAGGTGCAAGAGACACACAGACTAAATGACATGAACACAGTGATGTAGCTCTGTCAAAAACAAACTGCCACGCTCCCACTTTTATGCAGAAACGACCATGTCAGGAAAGAAGGCACTACCTTTCTTCATGACAAGGCAGATTTATACCTGGATGGAACGGCTACTTTTTCTGGAACTGAAGAATATTCTGGCACATTGGCTGAGGTTGTATAGCCCAAGAACAGGTTTAACACCAAGAAAGTACTGGGCATAACGGCATTGGCTGCTAAGAAGGGTGGGTCTTCTTTTGAGTTATGTCAGGCCACTATGCATTTTAAGGAAGCAGATACTTAAGAAAAAGTACTGTACTTAAGGAACAGATACTTGAGAGAGATGAATTTCCCCCTCCAACATACCCTACAATCTGGGCCTTACACTCAAGGACATTCATGATGGGAAATTGCCACGTGTAAGCAAACTTCATCCACCTCCAGAGGTATTTATTCCACCACTCTCTCTGCCTGCTCATTGCCAGAGGCATGTGGCTGTCCACTGAAAGGGACACAATTCTGAATGACACGGATCTCACCTCAGCATAAGCCAGCTGGACCGTTTTTATCCACACCTAAAAAGCTTCTGACCCTGAGCAACGGAAGGAGATAGCTGACATGAGCCATGAAAAACTTGACTCTGCCTTCTGCTAGAAGTAATGGCTGTGATTACCTTGACAAGAACTCAACTGGGCCTTCTTGAATTTATGCACACTACCTATGGATAGCAAGGCTGGAACACAGCAGCCCTTTCGAAGGGACACTACACTCTTTTGGAAGAGTCACTTGAGATGCTTTGTGGCAGCTGAGACTGAAACCATGTTCAGCTTCCGGCTGTCTTGTGGGATTGTCTACATTTACCGTAACGTAAGGATTTAAAACAAGGGAACTCTGTAAAACAGGAACCCTACAGGAAAGCCCTGGAGTCCCATGCAGTCCATCCCAAGGGTGACCGAACTCGTTGTGCCTGCAGGAACACACAGACTAGCTGACATGGAGACAGGTGAGGCTTGGGAGTGGGGTATCTACCTGAAAACAAGGAAGCCATTGAGACCGACAGGCCATTCTTGGACATTTGAATCAGGTTAGATCCATCGTTACCATCTGCATGATACGGTGATGACAAAATATCGCATGTCAGCAGGAGGAGGAGTGGAGGGGGAGGACAAGGTCTAAGCACAACAAGAGTGAGGACCGGCAAGACCCCACCCGCCAGTGATCAAAGTCCTTGGAAATGAAACCCATGGTTTTCAAAGCTTTGCATCTTCAGGGAAGCCTTTCCCTCTCCATTATTCTCACCAGGAATCCCTGGGAATCGCACCTATTCTGGGGCCTACACTCAGGTGCGCATCCACAGCATGTGTTAGATCTTACTGTTATTCATAGAAATCAACCACCATATGCATGTGTAGTGTGCAGATCCTAGATTTCTGAATTACTAGAATTAGTGAAGACGGCTGGGAAGCCATTGTTTCCAAGATATTGGAGAACAGCTGGCAAATAGAGGGAAGAGAACTAACTGGTCTAGAGCCAGCGGTTCCCAACCTTGGGTCCCCGGACGTTCTTGGACTCCAACTCCCAGAAATACTGGTCAGGACAGCGAGCAGTGAAGGTTTCTGGGAGTTCAGAGTCCAAGAACATCTGGGGACCCACGGCTGAAAAACACTTGTCTAGACAAGCCCACAGTGTCTGTATAAAGCCGTTTTTTTTCCAGTTTGAATAACAAAAAGAAAAACACAGGATGTACCCAGCAATTCCAACTCTTACCTTTAATCTCATACTCATCCACTTCTTCTGCAGAACCTGAGTCAGACAAGCACGTCGAGTCTCGGGAACTGAAATGGGACCCGCTGTCTGTTGCCAAGAGGCCTAGAAGGGCGGTGGAATAAGAAATATATGCCTATGAAAGTTCCCCAATCAGTAAATAGGAATGACTAGAGGACAGAGCTGAGGACACTTTACAGGGCTGGCTCCAAAGTTCTTGGACGATTCCTAGAGAGTCTTCAGCTTCTCGTCAGCTGATTCCTCCTTTCCAGAACACATTTGTAGGTATAGGACGACCCTTTCACTCCCTTCGCATCTTTTTAGCTATTATTAAGAGATGGGCACAAAACGGGGGGAAATGGAAAAATGAACTGGTTCGCAGTTTGCTTTTTCAGGTTTGTGCCAGGGGGGAGGGGAACCTCCACCCCCTCTGCCGACCGACTGCTCCCTTCCCACTGACAGACCAGCCCATGGACCAACAGCTGTCTAATCCTTTATTAATTGACCCCAAATACCCTTTCCTTGGGGACATGGTGGCACTGCAGGTTAAACTGCAGAAGCCTCTGTCCTGCAAGGTCAGAAAATCAAAACCACGCGAGGGAGGGAGCTCCTGTCATTGTCCCAGCTCCTGGCAACCTAGCAGTTTGAAAGCATGTAAAAATGCAAATCGATAAATAGGCACTACCACGGTGGGAAGGTCACGACGTTCCGTATCTAGTCGCGCTAGCCACGTGACCACGGAAATGGTCTTCGGATAAACGCTGGCTCTATGGCTTGGAAATGGGGATGACCACTGCGCCCTAGAGTTGGACACGACTGGACTCAATGTCCAGGGGAGCCTTTACCTTTTACTTTACCCTTTCCTTGACCTAAGAGGTGGCCTGTCAGGCAAGAATGGACATCAATGTCTAGCAGGTGCTCTTGGGTGATTGTTATAAATGTACAGCCTCAGGGATCCCTAATAAGATAAACTTCCAGGGAGACACTTCCCTCATCCTAAGGGCAAAATAGTTAAATCAAGACTGCCTCTCACACAGCAGAGGGAGGGAGGGAGGGAGGGAGGGAAGGAGGCACTCACTGTCTGAGCCGAGGTAACTGGGGTGGAGGTGGCGGGTCCTGATCTGTAGTCGCCGGAGACGGATCTTCTGCTTCAGCTCCTGGATCTCCTTGTCACTGTCTTCCTCCTCCTCTTCCCATTGCCGGCTCATCATGTTGCACTTCATCAGCTCAATGGCAGCAATGAGGGACTCACAGATGCTGAAGTGAGCGTTTTCCTGGAGGAAGGGAAGAAAGATTGGAGCAGCACAGTGAAGAAATGGAGAAAGAGAGACTTTTCCCAGAGAAACAGGGCAAGGAGTTAATAAAGTGGCATCTTGGTTACTCCTTCAATAGTCTTCCCTTTTCAAAATCTGAGCCTGGTCAAAAACACAAACGCAAAACCTAGAACTATACCTAGCCAGCCCTGTGTGCATTTTTTAGAATTACAGAAATGGGAAGTGCATAAAAATCAGCACAAAACCTGATAAAACTCAGCCTAAGACTTTCATACATCGCTCCACTCTCCCAAACAAATTAATGTTCTGGCCCGCTATGTTGGGGGCATAAGTCTTGAGCATGAATCTTGGCTGAGATAAGTTGCCTTCTTTTTCAACAAGACTGAGTTCACAGACCCTGCATCTCTTCTATCCACGGCTGCAATAGCCCAGGAAGCTAGGTTCTCTGCTCCTTCCCTTTCCCTTTCCATCTCACACCCAAACAACAAGCAACAAGTGAGATTGTGTAGGGATGGTCTCATAGCAATATCGTAGAAATGAGACTGCTTCCAGATGGGTGGCTCATAATCACTAATTATCACTGCTCTTCCCCTGGAAATTACAAGGCGAAATCCAATTTACATTCCATGCAGCTGAAAACAACCAAGAGTTTTACATTCCAGCAAGTTTTATTTGCTGTAACTGCTTGTGGATCATGGTAGCTTGTGCCAAAATGAAGTCTGTTGATCTGTTGTTTCTTCGGAACAGAACACCATCGTTTTGAATTGGAAACCTATGTTCTTGAGGATGCTAATTTTCCTCCCTACATGTTCACCTGCATACATTCAGTCCAGGTGATGAAGGCCCACCACAACCGGTTGGGCTTTTTCAAGATCAGCACATGCTCACTACAGCTTTTGCAGCGGGGGTGGGGGGCATTTTATGGTCTAGCTCATAGTTAGCCCTAAAATGATTTTTCCAGCTATAACTCTGAAATGAAATACTAATGTACCATAGTTTGGGTAAAACGTGGCCAATGTGACCCGTGCATATAAATTCTGGGTTTTTTTAAAAAATGAAAATGTAATATGAATCTTAGTATTAAGGTGCCAGTCTGGTAGCCATTTGGAGCATACACTTTTATGGGCAACATGGAATCTGACTGACTTGAGAGTGCAAAGTCTCATTTTAATATGGAAAGAAATCTTCCTGAGAAGGAATCTCCGGGAAGCTGTCCGTGTTTGGTGAACCTCTTTTCATGCTCCGTCCTTGCTTTTTGTCATGCTGCTTCCTGCTATAGGTCAGCACACTTGTCCAAGGTTTCGCTCTTTTCTACACTTACCTTTTCCAAGTCTGCACAGCTGCCAAAATCTTGCTCTGACAAGTAACTGATCAGAGACTGGCCTTCGGAGGGCCTCCGAAACATTCCTTCTCCAGAGTGTAGATACTGCCCAGTATCTGAATGGGGGAAAGAAAAAGGGCATGGGGGAGGGAAGGAAATTCTTCAAATCCTAAGCACTTCCTCAAAAGCCAGCTTTATGAGATTTGGAGAATCAGAACCATGGCAGCAGAAGCCAATACTGTTGTGAAAGGCCTTACTCTACCACAGACTGGCTTATCTGAAGTTCACAGATCAACACTCTATATCAAAAAGGGCCAAGTAAGTGATGGAATATTAAAACTGCAATAGAATAAGGAGACAGAACTCTTAGCAACCCCCTACCCCACCTAGACTACGTTAAGTGTTTCACGGGTGATTAGGAAACTCTGATGTAGGACAGCACAGGTCCTGACTGGGTGGGGAGAGAAGCCACAACCTTTAGCAAAAAGCTTGACGGAGAGTCTACAACAGCTCGCCTCTTGAGCTCCAGCTCCCAGGTAGAGCTGTGAAACAAGGGAGACACTGTTTTACCTTACTCACCATATTCCATGTAGACAGAGTCAGGTGTGTTCCCTCGGCCGCTCTGTGCCGAGCGGGATACGTTGCCTTTGCACCCGGAAACATCTCCAGTGGATTCTAGGATAATATCGAAAACAAAGAGGTCAGTCAAGGACCTTGATCAGAATCAGTCTTCATCAGAACATCCTCAGAAATGGTTGGGGCATAATGAGGCACCATGAAAAAAGAAGAAGCCAATATAAAGAAAGGAACAGGATCGTACGGACGAATGGGAATCAGAAGAAACAACGGCAAAAACAGAGGCTGTGTGTGGAGCACGCTTTCAGGTGGGTGAAAATCATGCATGAGGTTCAAACAGGAGATGGTCCAACACAGTGGTCTAGAGACAGTGTCACAAGTTGTGCCGCCGGGTTGGGTCTGAGAAAGCCAAACAGAACTTCCACTTGAGACGCAGTTGAGCACCACAACCAGGTAAACGGTCTTTCAGCGTCAACTTAGCCAAACTAAGATTTTCCTCACAACCATGGAGAAAGTGGCTTATTCCCAGTAACCTTGGTACAAAGTGAACAAGGATGTATTTAAGGAAATGAAAGGCATGGAAGGAAACCAATGTATGAGATAATATGTATATAGAACATGCAGTGGTACCCTGTTTCCCTGAAAATAAGACCTAACCCGAATATAAGCCCTAGTAGGATTTTTCAGGATGCTCATAGTATAAGCACTTCCCCAAAAATAAGCCCTAGTTAAGTGAAACCCTGCCCTGCACCCTTGTGCAACTCCACCTTGTGCAGCAACCAGAAGAAGATGACTGGACTGTAAAATAAAACATCCCCTGAAAATAAGCCCTAATGCATTTTTGGAGCAAAATTTCCCTGTCTTATTTTCAGGGAAACACAGTAAAATAAATAAATAAAAATAAAAGAATAGAGAAGGTGAGGGCAAGGGAGACTCTGGTGTCAACTCCACTAGCTAAGAAGATCAGGCCCAAATCACAGGTCATATTTTCCCAACACAGAAAACACTGTGTCAAACAAGATAATTTCTAAAAATGTCTTTTCTCAACAGTAGGCAGAATGGGCCTTGCACTGCTCTTTCCCAGCATGGCAAAACTACCACCTAAATTAACAGTTCCAGCACCACAACCAATATTGGGAACGATCTAATGTGGGTCCGTATCTTTTATGGAAACTACTGCCCTACAGACACAGGTTAGAGCATTTCCTTGGAGCCAAAGCTAAGCTGCGGTTGCTTTTTTGTGTTAAGAAGTGTTCTGCAAATGTCTCCTAAATTTGCAAGATATACAACATCTCACCAGTACCTGTCCGGTCCTTTTCCTCTTTTCCAGAAGAATCCTTACACTGAGTAGCGCCACTCTCCAAGGAAAGGAAGTCAGAAGCCAAGGCTTTGTACAAAGTCCAGATAAGAATCTCACTCTTACTGCTGCTAAAGACAGACAAGGAGATCTTCTCTGACCCTGTGCTAACCTTCAAGACAGCAGCCCAACCACAAATACTAGGCCAGTTCAAAATCCTCGACATGCTGTTTCTCAAAGGCTTTTGAGGTTGACACCAGACTGTAAAGAAAGGCAGCGACGGCAATGCAACAACCAATAACAATGTTGGGTTTAGGGTATGTGTGGTTTGCAACATGCTGGGTCCCAAACCTGCTACAGGATCTTCCATTATAATGCTGATGTTTCTGTGCCCTCCTAAAGTTATAGGCAGTCAAGCAGAAAATGGGAGTTTTAAAGGAGAGGAAAGAGAAAGAGGAGAGTTACTTACCAAAGTGGAGTTCTGCATGTGTTCCCCCCCCCCCCTGCAGCTCCCCCAGGGACACCGTCATTGCTCACCCTTGGAAGACCACAGAAAGTTCTCAGCATTGCCCACGCCACTCTCTGTTTAGGCAAACTCCTCAAATTTTTACATGTTTCTTTAAAAGGAGTGCCCATGTGCCATACCAGGCCTTATGAGTTCTTCATCAAGACCTTTGCTACACCCGTGCTCCAGTTATCATGGGCTTTTTCTCCTCTACCACCTGCACTGACTACTGATGGGTTGAGTTTCACTACTGCTTTCTGAAGAGCCTGCAGAAAGCTCTTGCAGGATATCTTAAAGCAACGTGGTGCCCATGACACGTGATCCTATAAGTGCTGCAGTTGGCAGATGCATGACACAAGGGGTGGCCTCCAGTGCAGGAGGAGGTCAAGCTCCTCTTACAGGCATTTGAGTAAAGGGGCTTTAGAGCATGAGACAACAACCTACCACGTACTTTGACCCAACTGCAGACATCCTCTGAAAAGAATCTGTTCAGAACTTTAGCAAATGTCATAAATCCATCCAAGGCACGGGGCTCCAAACGTTTGAGAGTGAGGGCCACATCATATTATTTTTGAGGGCCAAAGGAACTTGCACCCGCCCATACACCTGCCCGCACTGACCTTTGCATGCACGCACGCACCCTGCCCACCCACGCACATATAGGCATGGGCCGAAGGGAATGGGCCAGATAAAATAGCAAGGTGGGCTGGACATAGCCCCTGGGCTGTAGTTTGGAGACCCCTGATCTAAGGGAACGTGATGAACCAGGAGAAAGGAAAGAGGGAGGGAGGGAGGGAGGGAGGAGGGAGGGAGGAAGGAAGGAAGGGTGTAATTTTCCCTTTGGTCGCACCCACCACTGGTTTTAGTCCAGCTCATCGTCCATGACAGATAACCCCACAGAGACTGCAGCCACACTCCTGCTTAAGAGATATGGGCAATCTGTCAGTGTGACATATGTGACGACCCTAACCTAGATTAGCTCCTATACCACACACAATACAGAGCAGGAGTCAAGAAATTAGTTTCATGACAGATGTGTGAATGATCTCAAAGTGTTTACAAGCAGAGCAGAGATAAATCTTTCCATTTCTACTGGGAACCTTCACAATCCTTTATTCTCTCCAAGTGCACATTGCCAGCTGTGGGAAAACAGCTGGTGGCTGAGTGGGAGAAAAGGAACAATGGCGGTCTGTGTACAACTTTCAAAAGGAGCCACTACATTTAAGAGCCGCAGTAGTAACAGGCCAAGGCTTAGTCTATCATCCCCTTTGCCACTTACCGCGAGCCTTCCCAGAGGCCACACTGGTGTCCGAGTGGGAGCGCATGTGGCTCCTTCTGAGCATCCCTTGTCGAGCTGTTGTCTGTCCTTCTGAGAAGCTGGACCTGCGCAAGAAGCTCATTCCTCGATTGCTATTGCTGCTGCTGCTGCTGCTGGCCCTCTGCTCTCCCAAGGAGCAGACAGACTCTCGTTTCTGAGAGCTACTGGATGAGAACAGATTGGAGGTGCTGCTCCCAATGCTGTTGGTGGTGCCTGTGCTGGCTTCGCTTGGGCTGCTGCCAGCCCGACTCTGCCTGCCCAGATTCCCAATGGCCAAGTATTCGGGCCCATCAGTGTCATCCTGGCCTGTCCAGCAGGGCTCACTAGGAGGGTTGGCAGAGACGCTAGCACTCATCTCACCAGCTGAAAGGGAGTCTTTAGGGCAAGAGACAGTGAGTTGTGGAAGAGGAGCCATTAAGCGCTGGGGGGACCTGCCCTCCGGCTGCCACGGAGGTGAGGCACATAGGGTGTGATCCTGAGGCTGGCTGGTACTGCTGCATACCGAAGGGTTTGACAATCTCCTGTCTGGAAAAAGGCAGGGAAGGAAAGAGAAAAAAAAAAAGTAAGACAGAATTCTCAGGAACAAAATTACCTACAGGACTACAATTCGACAACAGAAAATCTGGGACCTCTTCAGAATCCATGGTTTACTGCAAGTATCAAACTAGCAACAACACAATGGTGTGAAACCATTCCCTGCTCCCCATAGTTCTGCCAGGGTTGTCATAGCTGGAGAAGAAGTGGGGAGAAAAAAGCTATTTCTGTGCTGCCACCCCCCCCAACCCTCCAAAAAAAATTGTAATCATTTTTTGCTCCAAATTTACTTTTGTGCCTAGTGAGTGAAATGGCTTCATGTTTGAGGTATCCTCTAGCACCCCAGACCTCCCATACTCCAAAAAAGCTTTTAAAACAATTATATACTTGTTTTGTCACTAGAGGGCAAAACAGGGCTTTTTAAAATTAAAAACATTTTTCAGTGAACCAATTTTTCAGTTAACAAAACTGCCCCGTTGGAACCACCATTACAGAACCGCTACTGGTTTAAAAACAAGCAAATGAGCCCACCCTCATAGGAAGATAGCCCCCAGGTTACTGCCAAATCTTAAAAAATAGCCCTCAGCCCCACTGAGTTCACCCACCACTGAGTTAGAGCAACAGTCTCCTGAACCTAAGCATGGAAATACTTCAACTCTTCACTTGCGCTGGGTGGATATAGAAAGAAAAATATCCATTTGTTTCAAGGCTTGAAGCCTGAGATCATGACATCCATTCCAAAAGATTCCTCTCCATAGCGTCGGGAAACCTGTCAAGGTTTAAGCACCAAATGGCTGCACCTCACTAAAGGTTAACCGAAAGAAGAGTCTTGCTACTGAGCTCATCAAAATAGGTTCATAAGCTTTCCAACAGCTGGAGAGGACCAGAGAATATCCACAAAGGTACTCTTGACCAAAAAACGGCCTTGCAGGATCGGAATGGGAAGGGCTAGCTTGAAATCCTGTTTCCAAGAGTGCTTCGTAGAAAGCACAGAAGAAGGTCACGAAGGCAACTGTGATCTGCTTTTGTTCCTTCCACCCTGAAACAACTGGTATTCAGAGGCAGAGTGCCTCCGAAGTGCGGTCCGACAAAACTGGTTTATGCCCACAAGTGCTGTGAAATGAAACAGAGGCTCTACAAGACAAGACCCCAACCGCAGAAAAGACGTTCTCTTGGGGAAATGTGCCCCTAAGCTCAGGAGCGCGTTCGCCCGTCTCCCTTACCT
Organism: Pogona vitticeps; assembly: GCF_051106095.1. Lineage (NCBI taxonomy): Eukaryota > Metazoa > Chordata > Lepidosauria > Squamata > Agamidae > Pogona > Pogona vitticeps. The sequence goes on from NC_135785.1 coordinate 3,883,007, forward strand.
GGGATGCAGGCAGAGGCCGAATGAAGACCTGAGAAGGAACCGAAATAGCGGTGGGTGGTGCACTCAGCGGGAGGGGTGCATACGGATCCAGGAAGTGCGGTGAGACTCTGGCTCTTGGTCACAGGGACACAAACCTCGCTCTTCCTGGCAAACTGAAAGGTGGACTGAGTTAATGAGCCGACAACACAGAAGGAAACAAAGCCACAGGACCAGAGACAGAAGAGATACCACCAACTATTTACATTCATCTGTCTATTTACACTCATCTGCTTCAACGTATCCAACGAGGAACATCCAACGGCCCACTGTGAAACCCTTTTGGTGCAAGCGAGTCTACAGGATGCCGCCCAGTGTTAGGTTAGCAGAATTTATGTACTTGAGTAGCATGGACATGGGCATGGAATCAAAGATACTGTTTGCCCTCTTGTGCTTGTACACGACACAACATCCTTGAACATGTTCAAGAGTTGCTGAAATAGCACTGTGCTCCTTTAGTGTCATTACCCCACATAAACCAAGGGCATCCGTCAAAGTTTCCAAAAACTCCAAGCAACTCTGCCCCTCCACAGGACAAAAAAGAGAAATGGATGGGAAGTTATTTTTCAGGGCTGGCGGTGAACCATTGTTGCTCTTCTATTTGGGCACCCCCAAGTAGCTTCTGAATGGGACAGGGTTGCACTGCGGGTTAAACTGTAGAAAATCTCTGTGCTGCCAGGTCAAAAGACCAGCCATCATAAGATCGAATCCACACGGCAGAGGGAGCTCCCGTCGCTTGTCCCAGCTCCTGCCAACCTAGCCATTTGAAAGCATATAAAAATGCGAGTAGATAAATAGGGACCACCTCGGTAGGAAGGTCACAGCATTCCGTCTCTAGTCGCGCTGGCCACATGACCATGGAAACGGTCTTCCAACAAACGCTGGTTCTATGGCCTCGAAATGGGGATGAGCACCACGCTCTAGAGTCGGACACGACTGGACTCAATGTCAAGGGGAACCTTTACCTTTTTAACTAGCAGGGAAACTGCAAGGCAAATATGACTGCCACCTCAAGGTTCTAGACCTCAAGGACTCAAAAAGGCAATCTCTTTTACGCGTAAGTCCTCTGGGGAAGAGACTCATCCACAGCTTCCGTGTGCACTCTATTTCATTGTCAGACTGCTATTTCTCAGATCTATGACAACAGATTCTTGTTCTGCCCAGTATGATTATGATCAACAAAGGCTCTCTCATGGAATGAACTGGGAAGCGACTGAGCCAGGAGAGATTGCAAGGCCACTGGGAAAAAAACCCTCCCTGCAAGACCCATCTACATGACAACCATTACAATCTGGCTACAGTTAAAGGATAAGCGTCTTCTCTTGCCAGCCATTCTGCAATTCGGCTGCTACCACTTTTGGCATTTAAGTTCCAGGGTCAAGCAGGCAAAGCGTTTCTTCAAAAGATGTCTGTTTGCTCCTGAATGAGATATTATATGAGAGAAGATAGCACACAGGAGCAAGTGGAGGAAAGGATTGAGAATCGGGAGTGGGGGTGGGGGGAGAGAGAGACAAAGACAGAATTCTTCTCACCATAGATGTGTCTATTTGAGCCAGGAGCCGGGGGTTGTTCTGTTCTACAGCCTCTAAGCACTGCAACATGACTGTGACATGGGCGTCACTGAGCAGAAAAGCTGTATCTGCAAAAGGAGGGGGGGAGGGAGAGAGAAAACTCAAGATTCCCACAGCCTACTCCTTGTTTGATTCTTCATGCATCTTCATGCAGGAAACATTTTGCCTCAATAACAATAGGCTTTACATTAAGGGACTGATAGGAGAAGTGATCAAGAGACTTCTAGATAAAAGAGGAACTTGCTACTATATAGTGAACTTGTTGTTTAGTCGTCAAGTCGTGTCCAATTCTTCGTAACCCCATGGACCAGAGCATGCCAGGCCCTCCTGTCTTCCACTGCCTCCAGGGGTTGGGTCAAATTCACGTTGGTCACTTTGGTGACCCTGTCCATCCATCTCGTCCTCTGTCGTCCCCGTCTCCTCTTGCCCTCAGACTTTCCCAACATCAGGGTCTTTTCCAGGGAGTCTTCTCTTCTCATGAGATGGCCAAAGTATTGGAGCCTTAGCTTCAGGATCTGTCCTTCCAGGGAGCACTCAAGGTTGATTTCCTTCAAATTGGATAGGTTTGTTCTCCTTGCAGTCCAGGGGACCCTCAAGAGCCTCCTCCAGCACCACAATTCAAAAGAATCAATTCTTCGGCAGTCTGCTTTCTTTATGGTCCAGCTCTCACTTCCATACATCGCTAGTGGAAATATCATAGCTTTGACTATTCGGACCTTTGTCGGCAAGGTAATGCCTCTGCTTTTTGCGTGTCGTGCAGCATTCAGGGGTGTACAGGTATATTGTCTCCCTGCTTATTTAACTTATGTGCAGAATACATCACGTGAAAGGCAGGACTGGATGTATCCCAAGCCGGAATTAAGTTTGCCAGAAGAAATATCAGCAACCTCAGACATGCAGATGATAACTCTCTGATGGCAGAAAGTGAGGAGGAATTAAAGAACCACTTAAGGAGGGTGAAAGAGGAAAGCACAAAAAATGGTCTGAAGCTCAACATCAAAAAAACCAAGATCATGGCCACTGGTCCCATCACCTCCTGGCAAATAGAAGGGGAAGATATGGAGGCAGTGACAGAATTTACTTTTTTGGGCTCCATGATCACTGCAGATGGGGACAGCAACCACGAAATCAAAAGATGCCTGCCTCTTGGGAGGAAAGCGATGACAAACCTAGACAGCATCTTAAAAAGCGGAGACATCCCCTTGCCAACAAAGGTCCATATAGTCAAAGCTATAGTTTTTCCAGTAGTGATGTATGGAAGTGAGAGTTTGACCATAAAGAAGGCTGACCACCAAAGAATTGATGCTTTTGAATTGTGGTGCTGGAGGAGGCTCTTGAGAGTCCCCTGGACTGCAAAGAGGACAAACCTATCCATTTTGAAGGAAATCAACACCGAGTGCTCACTGGAAGAACAGATCCTGAAGCTGAGGCTCCAATACTTTGGCCATCTCAGGAGAAGAGAAGACTCCTTGGAAAAGACCCTGATGATGGAAAAGTGTGAAGTCAAGAGAAGGGGATGACGGAGGACAAGATAGTTGGACAGTGTCCTCGAAGCTACCAACATGAATCTGACCCAACTCCGGGAGGCAGTGGAAGACAGGAGGGCCTGGCATGCTCTGGTCCATGGCTTCACAAAGAGTCAGACACGACTTAACGACTAAACAATAACAAAGTTTTTTATTTGCTTAATACTCTATTTGCTTCAACTATTCTGTATTTTTAAAACAGAGAATCAGCTTTTAAAGAATTTCACTAAACTTTCAACACACACAAATGCAAACACAAATCCGTTCTGGATTTATTTTTATTCATTTTAGAAATATATATCCCATACCTTCAACATCTCAACTCTTAAAGGTACTTAACTAATAAATAATATAAGTAAAAGTGACACTGGCACAATGCGAAACCAGATATGAAACAAAAGACTGAAGGGAGAAGTCTAGAAGGCTGACTCAAGTGTCATATTTAGTAAAGGCACCTCAGCCGATGGGAGTTGTTAGTTAACAACATGCTGGAGGAACACAGCTGCCAATGACTGACACAGGCAAAAACGGCGGTTGGCGGTTATGCACCCAGGTAGGCAATCAGACCAGACCCTTAGAGACGATAGCTCCATGCCAGGAATTTTTTTTTAAAATTCCGATCACAAAGAATTCATGGGAAAATCTCAGGACAACAAGTATGGATTCTTGAAGGAAGCAGGAAGAAGAGAAAGAAAAATTAGTTCACAGAGGGATACCAAAAACGGCATCAGAAATGGCTGTGGCAATGTGCGGTCTTCCAGATGAGGTTCAAGAAGCATCTGCTATGTGACCAGCAAGGGTGTTAATATCAGCTGGCCTGGAAGAGGTTAAATGAAGTCCTTGGGAGAGGGAGAAGCAGAGGGAGGCAAGCTGGGGCTCCCTGCAAATCATCTTTTGCCTGCAGTTTGCTGGCCCTGCAGACCTGCAGGAGAGAAGATCACGCAATCCATTCTGATCCAGAAGGAGAAGAAACAAGCAAAGCACCTTCAGTGCTGATTTCAACTCACCTGCATAGAATTTCCTGATGTACTGTTTGTTCTCAAGCAGAGGCTTCAGCTGCACTGACAGGCAATGGAACTGCAGACTGTGCTGGAGCCAGCGCTCTGCAATGGCTCGGTCACTGAGGCTGTCGGTGTTTGGCCGCCCGTTCTCATGCAGACTGATGAACTGGAAGACAGATGGCACTTTCAACAAAAAGCAGGACACAGACAGGCACTAAGGGACAGCAGAGGGATGATACCAGCAATATGTCGGTAATTGCTCCTGTCAGCTGGTCCTGATTTGCCAACCTTCCAGACAGCAATACTGCAGCTGCTACTTGAGGCAGCGCCTGACAGATAGAGAGGCAGTATTGGTGTCCGTTACTGTATGGCTAAGTCAATAGCTTTCAGTTTCAGTTCCTCATGTGTAAGACGGGGTGGGGAGGAATGGTCCCACAGGGTTGCTCTGAAAGAGATATTACAGTCTCTATGGAGAGGGGAGACACCACAGCTTCTAGGCAGACAAGCTTCTAAGCAGGCATCACACCACTAAGGCTGACCTGCGTCTGGCCGAAGGAGGTGGTGACGGTGCGTGCTTTTCAAACTAAACCTAAACTAAACTAAATCAGAATCATCCCAGTGTCCCCATCAAGTAGCCGATTCCTTGATCTCATGTTGATCTCAAGCTGCAAAAGATCCCAAGAGGTGCTGGTTGGCTTTAGCACTACGCTACAACCTGATTACAATTTTAGGGTAAAAATAGAGAGAAATCAGCCAGAACATGTTTTAACCAAGGGACAAGACGCTTCTCCCTGCCTACATATACACCAATGAATCCTTCTGGATCAGGATTGCCCCAGGGGTCTGAGAGATACAAGGACTCGGCCACGACAAAAGACCGTCAGCACTTACTTTTGCTTTCACCTCTGCCCAGCTTTGTGCTTTCTCCGGACTCTTCAACAGGAGCCTGGTCTAACATCCGCTACAAAACAGGGAGCTGTCTCCCTTCTTCAAGGGTCCAGATGCCCTATGATTAGGGAAATCCCTGAAACCACAGCTCATGCCCTGAACTTCCCTTTCTGGTTTCTCAAGCTTCATGTCTGTGGTGGCTTGTTTTCCACCACCGACCTGCAATTGCTGCGACAGGCTGCCAACTAAGAATTTGCCCTCCGTTCCCTCTCACAGCCCTTCAGCCTCTCTTGTCCTATGAGCCACGTACCCACTGCCTCTTGTCTCACACTGTCTCTCTGTACTTTGCTTTCCAGGCCTTTTGGAAAGGTTCAAACTACACCACAGAGGCAAATGACCTCCACTCACCTTGTTGATCATGAGAACCTTGCTTCTCAATTGTTTCATCATCACTCTCTCTTGCCGCCCACAGCAAGCACAGGAATCCCTCCCCTGCTTCCAAACATAAACTCACCTTCTCAAGGTGATGGGCAGCGTTCGGGCTCAGGCAGCGGCTGTCCTTCACAAACTGCCAGTAATCCTTCTGCCTGCAGCACACCTGCCAAGGAAACAGATTTTTAGATTTCCCTGGCAGGACCAGCTCGCTAAAGTACTCAAACCAGACTGGAGAGGTAATGTGATCTTCTGTGCATTGCACATACAAAAAAGGAACATACCATCAACCAAAAAAAAATCATTAGAAGCAGGTCGAGAAAGAGGAAGGAAACTCATTCCTTCGTATATGCTAAATCTGAACTACATGACAAACGATAGCAGGTGAAATCTTTGCAGTGCTACTTCTGTAATCATCTGTTATAGTGGATGCACACAAAAAAGGTCACCCAAGTTGCTTCCGTCCATTCCCCAGCAGAAAGTCAGAAATGCAGTCGAGAATTCACAGGCAAGCCAGCAAAAGCCTTCCTGGGTGTGAAATAAGGTTACACAGATCATTATAACAATAATTATGTGCCATCCAGTCCTGACTTATGGTGACCCTTTCCAGGGTTTTCCAGGTAGAGAAAACACTGAAGTATAGAAGAACGAACCACAACTATTTTTTCATGCATTTTACAAGAAACAGCATGAAGCTTTTTCCTGGCACATGTGAGGGGGTAGATGACACGTACATGAAACAACAGCAACTGAACCATGGATTCGAGTGCCTGCTAAGAAGACATGCAAATTTAACCCTAAAATTTGAAGTTCCAAGGAAACAGACCGTACAAAAAACTCTTCACACCTGCAGGTAGTCTATAACTAGGCATCTAGTTGTAGATCATCAAACATATTTATATAACTCAAAGTTATTTAACTGGTTGCTGCTGCTATTGTTTCAAAATTCTAATACTGAAGCCAAGACTCTAAGTAATGTTTCTGCCATAACAGCTGCTGGTCTGATCTGTAGTGACAATTAATTTGTTAATTAGGTAAAGGTAAAGGTTTAAAGCATTTGTCTGAAGACAGTTTCCGCGGTCACGTGGCCAGCGCGACTAGACACAGAATGCCATTACCTTCCCACCGTGGTGGTACCTATTTATCTACTCACATTTTTACATGCTTTCGAACGGCTAGGTTGGCAGGAGAATTTGTTAATTAATTAATACTAAATCTTTGCAGCATCTCATTCACAGAATTATAGCACAAGCTTTCCCAGACAACAGCATATATTTGATTTATTTAGGTAATTTATGTCCTGTACTTCTTATTAAAATACACCTAATACCAAACATACCTTAAAAATAATTAACTGAGAAGGTGATATATACACACAAATAGAGTAAATTATTTATATTTGACAGGGCCACCTAGCTACTATGCACTTTGATAGTTAGTGTCTGAAATGAGAACAACTGGCTACAGCATCCGGAATAAAAATGTATGTACCAAAGATAGAATGTATATTTATAGCAAGAACAAGAGAACTTTAAATAGCCTGGCTTTAAATTATTTAGAGCATTTCTAAACTCCTGCTTGGCTTTTATGGACATATGTAGATCTACCTACACCAAATTACATCTATAGCCCTGCATTACAGACCTGCAAGGCCCTCCCTAAAATATTTTGCTATTTTTTTTAAAAAACCCTTCTCCTATGTTTTTCCCTCCTAAAAATGAATCAAGCAGCTTACAAAATGTAACAACGGACATAAAAATAACACTCAGTCATCAGAACACACATGTACATAAAGAGCCAAAACTGCACATCACAAGTAAGAAACAGCAGAATCCTATTTGAAGTGACTATCTTAAATGGCTGAAAAAACTCAGGTAAAGGGAAAACAGACCTAACTTCCCAAGGCAGTGAACTCTACATATGAAACACAGCAATCAGCATGTTGGCCTCTGAAAGTAACATTCCATATAAGGTGATAAAGGAAAGATGGATATAGTTAAGGCTTTAAAGGTGATAGCAGCTCAACCGATGCATATCTGGCCACAGACTACTGTACTCCTAAACATCTAGTAACAAGGGCAGGATCAGAAATATTTCTAAACTAGAAGTCTGACTGTTTAAGAGAAGTGCTGATATTCTAACCTTGAAAAAGCAGGAGTCCTAGCTAACAGCACTTCTATCTTGCCTGGATTTAATTTCAGTTTATTTAACTTTTTACTGCCTATCGTTGACTTGATGCACCAGCTCAGATAGTGTGACAGGGCTGACGGAACAGGATTTCAAGGAGGTGGAGGCACCAACACGCCAGGAGCATGGGGAGTCGCCACAGGAGCAGGACTCTGCATCCCGTAAGTGTTGTAGGGGGATCAGGGCCAGGTGCATGGCAAGTCCTCCCCGACCGGGATCAGACTCAAAGCATGCTGCCTCAGGATTGGGAGCAGATGGGAAGTAAAGTGGATCAGGATGGGGTTTGGCTGAGGACTATCACTGAACTCGAGCCCAGTCAATTGGGAGTGCCCCAATGCAGAAGAGCCTTGGGAAGCATGGTTCCCTGGGTGATGGGAGTCCCCCACTTGTGCAGTTTGAACCTTGGGCTAAGCCCTCCTAGTCCCCAGGACTGGAGGCCTCTCTGAGCCCCCGACCTGCCTCTCCCTGGTCACCAGCTCTGTGCCACCTGCCTCTCTTTAATCCAGCAGGGTCTGCTCTGAAAAGGACATCTCTCCAAACTTCTGGGCTGCCTCTACTCCTTCAAAGCTGCTTTGGCCACTTGTAACACTCTGGTTCCCTGTCCTTCAGCCTGCTGCTTGCTTTGGCAGTGTCTCCTGGTTGCTGAGCAACTAACTTGGCCACCAGCATGTCACCCATGACCCATGCTGTTTCCAGACACAGCTACAGCCAGACGCTGGGCTTCCTCCCCTGGTTTGGTGGCTGAAGAGCAACCGTAGTAGGCGCCACTCCTCTCTGCTATATGAGGCAATGGAACAGCAGCATTTCTCTTTCCCTGCTCTGTACCCTGGGGGAATGGCAGCTGCCCAGGTGATAATCAGGACTTGGAAAATTTTAGAATGTCTTACCAGTCAGTCAAAAATTTCACCAGTCAGCATGACTGGACTATAGCTTTGCAATTTATGTTAACAAATTTAAACTAGGCACTTGTTCACTTTTATTTCTACATAGGAATGTATACAAACCTAAAATAAATTGTATTACATACACAGTATTCACCTATGTCTTCTTGGTAGAAAATGCACTGCTGTCAGAAGTGTTGCATTTGTGTCCTTGGACATCCCTGCTAGTTTTAGCACTGAAGTGCCATTTATCAATGGCTTTAGTAGGGCTAAACTGTAGTACAGTGGGGTCTCGACTTACGAACTTAATCCGTATTGGAAGGCAGTTCTCAGGTCGAAAAGTTCTTAAGTCGAATCTGCATTTCTCATAGGAATGCATTGAAAACCATTTAATCCGTATCTGCTCTTTTTGTCCATAGAAACTAATGGGAAGCTGCTATTCCACCTTCTGCCACTAGAGGGGGATATTTTTTTCTTTTTTCCTTTTAACCTAAGATGACTTAGCTTTTAAAAAAAGGGAAAAAAAGAGTTCGTAACTCGAATCTAAGTTCGTAAGTCGAATCCATATATCCCTTTGAGAGCAGTTCGTAAGTCGAAACGTTCGTATGTCGAGCCGTTCGTAAGTCGAGACCCCAATGTAGTGGAAAAAGCAAAAGCGTCCGGCCTCTTAAGGAGCCACTGTTCCCTGCCAGGACGTGTCCTCATTTGGTTGAAATTGGGAGCAGGGAATCACCATATTCTCCAGCATGGGACTACTCTACATTCTCCTGCAGAGCTGTATCTCCATGTGCTGCTCGAACTCTCTTCTCGCGAGAAGAGGGCGCAGATTTTCCTTTTGCAATGGGAGGGGTGAGGGGAGGACTGCAGGATTAGAGAGAGAGAGAGGCGGAGGGAGGGAGCTGTGACTTGTTGAGCAGCATTTTTCACTCATCACAGACAAGTGGACGAATGCATTTTTCAAGCCCTGGTGATAACGCAGGAGGGATCCAAAATAGTTCAGAAATTCAGAACCAATCTTCATTTCATTATTAGCTACATTTATATGTCGCTTTTCCTCCAACCAGTTCATAGCTTGCCTCTTGCCTTCTTTATCCTTGTAAGAGAAGGTCAAGCTGAGAGTAACCAATTCAAAGTCACCCACACAAGCTTTGCAATTCAGCAGGGTGGATTTCTCAACCCTCCATCCAAATCACTAACAGCTAAACCCCACCTTGTCGGAATCAACACGTCTACTTACTTTCATCTAATCTCTCACAAATGTTTAGTAACAATTAGAGAGCTTGGAATGTGAGTCCTAGTTACTTATGGGAAGCTAAGGAATTATTAAATGAGAAGGCAGCCCTTACACTAGGAAGTATGTGCCAATATATCAGCATGTACTGATTAGCGTACTCTGATCCATTAGTAAGGCTCTTAATAGCGCTGTCCATAGCCACACCTTTTGAACAATGAAGACCTTGACCATCTTTAATAACAAGAATGCCGAAAACCTATTACTTTTTATATTAGCTATATGTTATAAAATATATGCTGATGTTGACACTTTACTACTGATGTTGATATTTTACTAGAAATCTATCGTAAAGGTGTAAATGGACCCCAATAATTTTCTCTTAAAAATTCTCATTAGCAGAAAAGTGGAACTGAGCCCATAGTTACTGGCTGGTATATTCCTTAGCTATAGCTTCTCTGTCAGAAGCATTTTAAATAGGGAGCTAAAACTGATTATATTACCAAAGTAGATTCATATCATGAGAAAGACATATGCCTGAGACAGCCACTGCCAGGCATAGTATAGAATACTGAGCTAGATGGGTGGGGGACTGTGCATATGGATTACAGTATAGCGTTTTCACTACTGTAGCAAGCCATCTGATTAGATCTTTTGAGGAGGAGGGAGAAAGCCCTCAAAACAGATATAACAATTCTGATCTCAAATGGGCAATATTTCAACCACAAGACAAGCAAACAAGTTAACGATTTATTCTTGCTGTTGCCAATAGACAGAAAAAAAAAACTGGAAGATACAGGTGTGAGCAAATTTGTGCTGTTCAAAATCTGACAGAAGTAGGACGAGAGAACATGTTCTGAAATAGCACCATGATAGCCACCCAGAGTGGTCGGCAGACCAGATGGGCGGGGTATAAATCAAATCAATCAATCAATCAATCAATCAATCAATCGATAGACAGACAGACAGACAGACAGACAGACAGACAGACAGACAGACAGACAGACAGATAGATAGATAGATAGATAGATAGATAGATAGATAGATAGATAGATAGATAGATAGATAGATAGATAGATAGATAGATAGATAGATAGATAGATAGATAGATGAAGGTGTATACTAAAAGACACAAAGAAGCCCACTAAATCATAAATGGTAAGAAAGAACATTCTGGGCTCCTCCAGTGAAACTGATTGGCAACTGGTTCAAAATTAATCAATGTACTTTCACACACCGGTAAAATCAGCTGAAAATTCACTGTTAAAGATGATGAGCTGTGGTATGAACTGATTCCTTTGTTCATTTTCATTGCAGTTCCCATTGAAGTTGTGGTCAAAACTCAGTTACTAAACTTTGTCTCTACTTTCTTTCAAGGCATAGTATACAGGGTAAATGGGAGTGCACTGAAGTAGATACTCTCAGTGTTTCTTTCCCCTGTGTAATACTATGAAAGGCCCAGGAAAAGAGCCATCAGGACATGATTGCCTGCTGGAACAGCAGCATGGGCCTGAATTCCGAACAGCAGCATCTGGAGTTGCCTACCTTGTCTGAGATGAGCCCATGATATAGGATGCTATGCATGTCCCTGCAGAGTCGCTCCAAGCCACCATACTTAGACCAGACATTGGTATTGTTGATTGACACCAAGCCTTCCACAGTGGTCTTCAGATTCCCCAGCAGCTTCCAGTGCTCCTTCCTGAAAAGGGCAAGAAATCCCAAAACAAACCACCATGAGTTCTTTAGTGAAGAGAAAGATGCTTGCTATGCCCAGGGACTAAGAGTGCTGTAATCCTTGGCTGTTTCATTCTCATGGAAAATCAGCAATGCAAGCAAAATATGAGCTCATTCACTTCCTTCTAGCACAAAGTCTATGCTACATAATACTGTATTATAATAGTATAATATTATTATAGGCTATGCTACTGAGGTCTTAAGAGGTTCCTTTGCAGAAATTTCCACACTAACCCTCTAAGTGACATTCAGTAATAAATTAAATAATTCAGTGTAGTAAAAAGGAACTGATCACTGTCTGAAAAGGCAGAGACACAAACAAATATTTGTACACACGTAGGTATGTCTGTCCTTAGGTATGCACATTTGTCTGCAGCTCTCTATCTCTCACGCAGAAAAACACAGGGATGCAGGATCGCTGAGCGAAAAAGACAACCGACTGATGGATGGCACAAAACATTACTGAGACATGACATGTTCTGTCAGAAGAGAGAGCAATGCCCATAGGGTTAAGAGGGTTAAGAAGGAGTGGCAACAGGTTCAACAAGGATAGATCCTATCAACAACTATGACAGCTAAAGGGTTCAGAGCTGTCTACTGTGAGTATCAGCCATCTGAAGGCAAACTGCAAAGGAAGGTCAATGCCTTTAAGATCTGCTTGCCCCAACGTCGTAATATATTTTAAATATAATATATGGAACATATTTTATTTTATTTTATTTTATTTTATTTTATTTTATTTTATTTATTTATTTATTTATTTATTTATTTATTTATTTATTTATTTATTTATTTATTTATTGTATTTATATCCCGCCTATCTGGATATAACTAGAAACATATCTGAGAATTACACTTGCATAATGGAAACCAGATAAGCAGCAAGCAGCAAACTGCCATTCAACTGTATGGTGCTGTACACCTTCCCGGGCATGCACCCGACTGTGCCATCAGGAATGCTCACCAATGAGCAGCAATCTGCCACTGCAACATACGGGATCACCCTGTACTTATTGGAAAACTCTCAAGACTGCAATCTCCTCGAGCAGATATGCATATCAGGCACTCATTTACTTTTTCGTCGGCTATGGTGATCTGCTCCATCCTTGCAAGCAGTGCCCCTCTCAATTTTGCATAGGACAGATGTTTAAAAAGCAGGTTAAGACATTTAAGGGCATTCCCCCTTAAGTCTCTCTCCAAATGTGCTTCCTGGAGTCCGCCATCATTTATTTTGATGTGGGTATTTATATTATTTGTTTTGGTGGGTGGCTGCAGTAATTGCTTATTTTATGTTTGTAAACTATTTAGATTAGTCAGGAAGTTGAGTCACAGCCACTGGAGTTCTTTCTTGTTGAAATGTTTCACTACTCATCCAAGGAGCTTCATCAGTCTTGGGTGAGTAATGAAACGTTTCAATCTAACAAGAAAGAAGTCCACTGGCCATGACTCAACTTCCAGATAAACACATCTGGATGACTGAGAATCTTCACAGATGCGTTTAAATTAGTATCCCACACTAAGTCAAGGGTATATAAGTCTATAAAATAAACGGGCACAAATTTGATACTGTATTATAAATGGCAACACAGAGAAGGTAGCACATAAAACCACTTCCAAAGAACTTCCTGCAACAGTTTCAAAGTCAAATAAATATGCTTGTCTGGTATACTGCTCTGCCAAGGAGTTTATGAAACACTTCTAAAGTTTACTATCTGTGCTAGTAATAATGTTGTCATGTTCAAAGTTCATTATTTGTGTCTGTATTTTGCTTTACTTAGAACCTATACCCACAACGCTGTATACTGTATATAGTATATACATTTCTGGCTAAATATGGAAATTTGTATTTTGTATGAAATCCACTGTAATCCACTAAAACTCACATTGAAATAAATACTGGTCCTGAGGGTGGCACAGTACTTTTGGAACTACTTTTGCTTTGTGTTATCCAAACAGTTAACTAGCCTTCAATGAGCATGGTAAATTCTTCTAAAACCTCTTTGGAAATGACGAAAGAAAGAAAAAAAAACCCAACAACCACAATTCTTGAGAGGGAGTTCTATGAGGTCTATAAGTGAGAGCATTTAAGTCACTGAGGAGGAGCAGGGCAGTTCCAGACGTGCGAGGTAGCAACAAGGAACGTATCGAAGTGCATAAGAGAGCAGAAGACTGAAGTTAGGAAACTGAGGGTGCACGAGTTCATGATCAGCAACTCTGTAAGCTAGAAAACAACACAGACAAAGGCTGGCAATGTATTAGGCCTATATTTAGAAGCCTCCTCCTGTTTCCTTCTGCCTCGAGAGAACGTGCTTTGTGTATTAAGAACAACACTGGACACTCTCACGGACCACTAAAACACAGAAGGCTGCTTTTGTTCAGTGAATTTATATGCGCTCAGAATAGCTAAAGTCTCAGCGAAAGCCCAGCCACAAGGGGAATGCCCTCTTCTCCCATAAGAGCATTTTGAAAAGCTTATAAAACATTTTATAACAAGGTGACCGGGGGGGGGGGGACTGAGCACGTACGTACGTACTGTATTATGAGGGTGCTTTCTCCTTATGATTACAGCATCACTAAGCAACCTTTAGTTCACCGGAGTGGTCATTTGCCAGTTTCTTAGGAAAGTAGGAACTGCTTTTGAGAAAGCATTTTCACTAGAAATGCAGCACTGCTAGAGCTTTCTGAGCAGACACCCTTCCTTCTCCTCTGCACTCCCTGGGTTACCACAACAGAGAGAAGCAAATGAAACCCTTTATTTCTTGTACTGCCTTTGTCTCTCCTAGTTAAACCACTTCTCTCCCCCAAATGATTACAGAGCAAGTTAAAACATGCAGCGTATTATATGAGTACATGGAGGTGCGGACAATCCCAACTATATCAATGATGTCATGCTTTTATTAGCATTAAGTGCACATCACGGAAAAGTGCAGCTACAAGAGTCATTTATTCCTCTCATTAAAGCTGGCATCACTCACTGGGTGTTGAAATGCATCTTGGACCTGAGTATTGTGTACGTCTATAGTACGTACAGGAATTGTCCTATAATTCTGTAGACTGTCTTAAATATGAATGTTCGTACTACTGTATACAATTCCGGGCATCTTAGCTGAGTAAAATCTTGTCTGGAGAAGCATATTGCTTATTTCAAAAGAGAAAACATTTCAGAATATTCTTGAAAGTTCCCCAGAGTTTTCAGCTTTCCCTCTGAAAATACCAATATCTGTCCCTCAGAATAAAGTAACTTTCCCCAGGTTCTTTTAAAGTTTACATCTCTATCTTGCATAAAGTATATTGAGTGACCTTGAAAAAGTTACTATCTCTTGGGCTAATCTTGTCAACTAGGCTTCCGGCAATTTTAGTCCAAGAACATCTGGGGACCCAAGGCTGGGAACCACTTCTTTAAAAGAAAGGCCAGCCCTTGGAAATGTTACCACTTTGGACTATATTTCCCAGAATTCCCATCAAAAATTTTTTAAAGTGCAACATAAAGCAGGGCAGAGATTGTGCACATGATGGTACTTATGCCATACAGTGGACCCTCTACTTACGGAATTAATCCGTATTGGAACGGTGGCTGCAAGTCGAAAAGTCTGTAGGTCAAATCTCCATTGATCTACAATGCATTGAAAACCGATTAATCCCGTAACCGGCGGTTTTTATTCTATTTTTGTTCCATTTTGGGTTTTTTTCTGGTCTGTAAGTCGATTCTCCGGCTGCAAGTCGAATCTAGATTTTGCAGCCAGAGAAGTCTGTAAGTCGAGCCGTCTGTAAGTCGAGCCGTCTGTAAGTCGAGGGTCCACTGTATTGCAAGTCACAATTTCAGTCGGTTTCATCCCATGTGTTAAAAAGACGACAGCCAAGCAATTGTAAAAATATGGAGAAAACCGAAAATGCGTGATTTTGCCCCCAAATTAAGCCAGGACCACATGGTTCAGATCATGTAGCTAGGTTGCCAGTGAAGGGTGACATGCATTGTAAAAGCAAGAAGCACTGATTAAAACCGTGCACTAAAAGCCCCAGGATTCCACAATGGGAATACAGTACAATGGACATTGTTGCTTTAAAAGAAAAAGTCCCTTCATCTCACACCTTTAAAGAATGCCTTGAGAATAACAGTATCATGATAAGGCCATCGAATCCAATCCCCTGCTCAATGCAGGAATACAAATCAAACAATACCTGCCCGGTGGTTAATTTCTCTTGAAGGCCTCCAATGTTGGAGCATTCCCTACCTCTCAAAGTCAGTGGTTCCAGTGTTGGACTGCTCTAACTTAAGCTACCACTTAAACATATGTAGCTTTGAAGACAAGAGTTTCATTTTCTAGACAGCTGGCAGCAAATCAGCTTGTTTCACCATGCTTGCTCCTCACATCAATTTGAATCGCCCAGGACAAGAGAAACTAAACCAGGAGAAATGACGTGAAGTAACACTGCATCCGTATCTATTCTTCCCAGACAAGTCAGAGCAAGCTGGCAGGAGACAAGTCGGAGAGCTCTGGGGAGAAAACAGATCCTGAGAAAGGCTTCCACGAAGCCGATGAGCAAAGCCACATAAAAGGGCTACTTCTGATTTACTGTAATAAAGCCCTCACATCACAGATTTGTATTCTGCTCACAACAAGGCGGAAGCTGGAGTGAGGAGAGACTGGTGGAACAGGCTTCTATTTGAAAAGAGGGACCTAAGAAAAGCTGTCCAGGATCAAACCAAAGGATCATCAAATTCAGAGATGACCATAAGTTAAAACAGGAGCATAACATCCTTCTTCTTATCTTGCTGACCACCTACTTCTGATTGGAGACACAGTGCCTACAAACAGGAAGGAAGGCTGCACACTGCCCCCCCATGGCTAGTAGCCTCCTGGTCTGTGCTGTTTGTTGCGGTTGTTGTTCACTTTAATTCACAGAATCCTCTAAGAATTTCCCAAGCAGAACTCTGGAAATTCCACCCATAAATCCATACTTCCAGACACCAACATTTCACTCCCTTAAGACTAGGGCCTATCATCAAGGCTGCATGGCGGTCTCAGGCCTTACTTCCTATTGCTAATGGACAAAAAAAGGAAGCTGCTGTGGTGCTTCCTGGAAGTTGTAGCTTTTCAGAAGGTTCACACACGATAGAGCCCAAATGCCAGTGAGATTACAATTCCTAGAAAGCACTGAAGAAGTTTTGAATATAATCAATAAGTATCAGCTACTTCCTGAAGCAGTAATAGTGACTGTCCAACTAAACTGTAGATCGGACACTTTAGCAAGGTTATGTTTCCAGCAATGATTTGGGAGAGGATTATAAGCAAGCACAGACAAAGTCAGTAGCTGCTGCATGCATCTGTATTAGTTCATTGGTTAAGTGGCACACAGCTCTTCCACCATTTGGGCAAAGGGAGAGTGCAGACAAAGAAAATAAAGGAACTAAGGAAACCTCTCAGCAGGGCAAGAGGAAGCACAAAATATAGAACTAGGAGGCTGAGCCAAAAGAGCTACTCCTCAAGAAACTGCCTTATGCAGGATTACAACAATAATAATCACATTCAGTCAAGAAACCTTGGGAAGAAGACACTGCCATCTGCAAGATCAGACAGCTGGAGTTCAAGGCTGCCAGATGCTTACTGAAAAATGTCCCTTTACAAGTTGTACATACTATAGAGAAAAAACACTTGCAGGCTGACTTTGTCAATAATAAAAGATCTCAAATCAAGGTCTCTGATCATATATATACATTGCAAATTCCCCTCATTCTCAGAGAAAGGAAACAGTCAAGTCTAGTAGTAGAGTGCATACCTGTTAAGAATAAATTCTGAGGCTTACTCCTTGACATTTCCAATTAAAAAGATTTTGAACAGCAGATCAGGAAAACAGAGTCAGTAGGGCTACTGACTCTGTTTTCCTGATCCAACATCCAATAAATCCTGTTGCATATTATCGATCATCTCCTGATTGTGTGGAGAAAGGGATGGAAAGTGGAAACTCTGTCAAGATTACTGGGCAAGGTGGATAACAATTATTTTTTTTAATTGTGATTTTAATTGGTTTGATTTTTTTAAAAAAATTAAATTGTGATTTTATTTATTTATTTATTTATTTATTCTATTTATATCACGCCTATCTGGTCGTGTCAGGACCACTCTAGGCGGTTTTAATCAGTTTGATTTAAATCAAATCCACCCTTCTACTGGGGCTGGCAAGACTCACACCCAGTAGCCTGCTTATTTGGGCTGCCTTTGAACAATCTGAGAAGTTTTGGTGAATGTAGCAAAAATGCTCCCTTGAACACTATTTCTGAAATTCTGTTGGGCAGTTACGCAAAAGGCTTAACTTTTAAAAACTTTTAGACAAGGAGGAACCTTCGGTGGAGGGTTGTTTAATAAAATTACAGGAACTAATATTAATGGACAAACTAACAGACTCATTGAAAAGAAAGAGTAGAACTGAGCACGAATCCCAATTGGGGGGGGGGGAGTAAAGAATTATCTTAAAGAGAAATGGAAGAAATATTCCAAACCTATACCTAGTGACTTAGGCTTAAATTAGAAGCAGAACTGCTCTCAACAGAAGTAAAAACAAAGCAAAGCAGATTTTAATATGGATACAAAATAAGAATTAAGAAAGGTATTATTAAGATTGCGAAGAAAATGTTTGGTGGAAAATAAGGAAGCAAAAATGTTAAAGACTTACTGTTTTGCGAAAGAGATAATAGAAAGTTATTTCAGTTATGTGCTAATATTGTGATAATTATTCACTTATTTTATCATTTCTTTTTAAAATGCAGTAAAGATTCAAGTTAATCAGTCTCCGTAGACATTATCTGTGGCATGCTAGGTCACACGACTTGGTGTTTATTGAGATTTCTTTAACTTGAGGCAATATCACATCTGAAAGTTACACCTATTTATTGCCTAACTGTGCGACAAGGTTTTGGCCAAATGCATGATGCTGAGGAAACAAAACCCAGGCACCTTCCTCCTTTAAACTTTAGGGCAGGTCCCACAGCCAGGAATTAATCTGCCCAACTTCTGCAATGCTGCAGTGCCACCCAGCTATGCTCTAAGGGTAGAACCATAGCTGCTTGGCCCAGCTGGGACCAGGCCCGACAAGTCATTTTAGAAGAGCTGTGTACAGGTACATTTCTGGGCACAATTCAAGGGGGTGATTATTATCTATAAAGTCCTAACCACCTTTGGCTAAGAGGGTGCCTAATGGATGGCATTTCCTCTATTATTCCACCACCAGCGTTTTTATGGAAAGGGCCCTAGCCTCATCCCAAAACAATCCCATCCGAGAATCATAGGTGGCAGGGTTCTGCTGTTTTCAGACCCCAAAAGCAGAATAATTCTTCCTGGGAGACTTGTGTGGACCCTCTTCCCCTTTCGTAAATTCATGAGTCTACTGTATCAAATAACCAAAACATGACAGACAACTGCTTCAAGTATATTTGTAATAAGCTTATCCAGACGTTAGTTAGGTTTGTTGGGTTTTTTTTTTCATTCATGGAGAAGCTATGAAAACAATAAAGGCTGCTTTGGCAGGACTTGTAAGAGATGTTTTTCCCTGCATAACTCCATGTCCGAAAAGAATAGGCAGGGCACATATAACATCTGTCAAGCCTAGCCATGCAAATCAGGTGGGCGTGAAATAGGAAAAACCTACAAAGAGCTGTAGAACAAGAAAACATCAAGCAAGTTTATGTTCTACTTACTTCCCAATCTTGCCCCTACCATGAGGTATTAAAAAATTGAAGTAAGATGGTATTTGGTTGACTAAACAAAATTTTTCCTGGCTCAGAAGTGTGTATGTTTTTAAGTTACACAGAAATAGCAGAAGGGGTGTCCCAGCTAGGTAATGACTCCTGAAAATGATTAGAAAGCATTTTCATTAATAAATAACACTACCCTTCTTGTTGCCGAGAACAGGGGACATTCCATATTTTGTTAATTAAGTGTATATGACAAAGCCATGTATGAGGAAACTACCATGGCTACCACATTCCCTTATGACTGGGGTTTTTTAATGGATGGTTGCACTTTACTGCTTTGAATGTATTTTTGGTTTTGATTTTGTTTCTGTTTGGTCCTTTTAACATTTGTATCCTTAGTGTTTTTAGCTTTAAATACTGTCTTTTAATGTTACAAGCCATACTGGGCCCTTTTAAGGAAAAAAGTGGGGTAAATATATGTCAAATAAATAAAATAAATAAATTCTCTATTTTGCATGTTTTCTGATATCTTGGTCTTCACTATCTAGTGGAACACCTCTCCTACCTAGATCTACCCGAATCATTTGTTCTAGCCAGGAAGGGCGGCTGAGGGGCTTAACGCCGAAGGAGGCACAGAGAGAAAGAACAAGAAACCGGGCCTTCTCAGCAGTGGCCCCTCGCCTCTGGAACAGTCTGCCCCCAGAGATCTGTCTGGCTCCCTCACTGTGTGTTTCTGAAAGCCAACTTAAGACCTGGGACTTTAGGCAGGCTTTCTGTCTTGTCATCACTTGATTATTCCCCCCCCCATCTTGAACCATATTACTATTGTTGTTTTTTATTTTATTATACTGTTTTTATTCCATTTTTATTGCTAGGTGCCCAGAGTAGCCTTGCGTCTAGATGGGCAGGGTATACATTTAATAAACAAATAAATATTTTTAAGTGAACCTTCTCAATCCAAGAACCTCTTTACAGCTTTGATAAATCTACAGCACCTTCCAAAGGCTTCTGTGTTTTCTGCCAGCTGCCTAGGCTGAAGTCTCCAATCCCTGGCCTGACCGTAGAACCGAGGATGCCCAACACAGAACAGAATGCCCTCTCGCTCCATGCCAATTTTCAGGATGGCTGCTTAAAACATATTTCATCTTCATGAAGGTGCTCCGAACCCTTTCTGTTTTGATTTTTATAGCATGGGGGCATGCATGACCCTGCCATTCATTCAAACCAATTCCAAAGTATTATTATTACTTTATAATAATTATTCATTATTACCCAACGGATTCCACAGGAGTCCAAGCCGGCCCCATTTTTGACATCCTTCTGCATGTAGACGAAAACCTTTCTCTCCAGGTCAGCTTCCCCTCAAGGACTGTGGCTGCCTCAGCCCCGTGTTTTTAAATGGATGGCTGCGCCTTCCTGCTTTGACTGTATTTTTTAGGTGCTGCTTTTGTTTATTGTCTTTTAGTGTGCCATGGGTTGGAGCCTTTTTAAAACACCTCTATACTTAGGTAGACTGTTTTTCACTTTCGAACATTGTCTTTTAATGACACCCCTTTATCCTCATTGTTTTCATCATTAAACATTGTCGTTCAACGATGTCAGCTGCCTCTTTATAGTCATTATCCTTCTATTTAAATATCGTTTTTCATGATGAAAGCCACCTTTGTGTATAGGCTTTGTTTTTTTTTTCTCCTTTCCATGAAGGTGGCAGCTGCCTCTTGATACTCCACTGCCCTCATTCTTTAAATATTGTCTTTTTAACGAAGAAAGCTTCGTGCCCTCGTGGTTTTTACCTTTAAACCTGGCCTGACAGGGAAGTTTTAAACCTTTGTCTTTCAAAGTGCCCTTTCCTTGTTTTTCCGCTTTAAATCTTGCCTTTCAAGGGGCGTTAAGCCGCCTGGGGTCCCTTTTTTTTTTTGAAAAAGGCGGAGTAAAGGGGGGAAAATATATTAAATTAAAAAAAATCTTAAACGATTTCCCTACCTTTCCTTTCATGTCCTGGGCTACTTTTTTCCCCTGACCCCCCTTTCATTCCACCAGCACCCCCAAACTGGGCCCATGAAGCACCCCGGGGGCCTCCTCCTCCTCCTCCTCCTTTTTTACCTCAGCCCCACCGACCCGCCTCAGCCCCACCGACCCAAAATCCTCGCTCCGGTTCGGCCTTCCCTCCCACTCCTCACCTGCTCTCCTCCTGCTCCCCGACCTCCATCCCCGGAGGCGGGAGGCGGCCGTCAGAGCCCCGCGGCCGCCCTCCCGGTCCCGGCCCGACCGAGACCCCGACTGAGCGCGGCGGTTTCTTCGCCGGCCATCCCCCGGGCCGAGGCGGCAGCAGCGAACCCAGCCCCGCCTCCGAGAACTACAACTCCCAGCAGGCCCGCCTGAACCTCCGGCCCCGGCCTCAAAGACTTCGACTCCCGGCATGCACCACTTCCCTACCCCGTGTATAAGCCAGCCAAGCCACACGCAAAAGGACCCAGCATGCAGAGCGACTGAAGGGTTTTCTTAGAGAAACTACACTCCCCAGGATGCAACGCGGCAAGAGCCGGCGCCTGAGAGGATTGCCTTCCTCTTCTTGCCAGCGTGTGGTTTGCCTAGAGAGGCTCATCGAGTGGGGAAGGGGGCGAAGCGGAAACGGCTTGGGGGAATTTCCGGGGAAATCTGGCTGTCATGGCAACTGCTTTGACTGCAGTAAATGGGGGAAGCCTCTACACACGGCATATAAACTCTGAATTTTAATTCCATGAGAGTCCCTGTAATCAGAAGAGCTAGATTGCTCAGTGGTTTAGAGATCTGGTGATAAAACCAGCGGTTGGGAGTTCAAATCCTGGTCACCACCACCAACCACCCCGTGCATCCCAGGAGAGCCAGCCTGTGGGGCCTTTTGCAACCTGCACAGTAGTCCCAGGGCAACCGCCAAAAAAGGGAAGGGACATCCAGTCCAATAGAGTATTGGGAGAATGAGAACAGAAAAAAATAAAATATTTATCTAGATGTCCAGGACAACCCAGATCCTGTGGTTTCTGACCTTGAGCCAGACATCCTGGAGAGTGAAGTCAACTGGTCTTTAGAAAGCATGGCTAACAACAAGGCCAGTGGACGTGATGTCATTTCAGTTGAGCTATTTAAAATCTTAAAAGATGATGCTGTTAAGGTGCTACACTCAATACGCCAGCAAGTTTGGAAAACTCAGTGGTGGCCAGAGGATTGGAACAGATCGGTCTACATCACAATCCCAAAGAAGGAGAGTGCCAAAGAATGCTACAACTAGCATACAATTGCACTCATTTCACACGCTAGCAAGGTTATGCTCAAAATCCTCCAAGGTAGGCTTCAGCAGTATGTGGACCGAGAACTCCCAGAAGTACAAGCTGGATTCCGAAGAGGCAGAGGCACTCGAGACCAAATTGCTAACATGCGCTGGATTATGGAGAAAGCCAGAGAGTTCCAGAAAAACATCTACTTCTGCTTCATTGACTATGCAAAAGCCTTTGACTGTGTGGACCACAACAAACTATAGCAAGTCCTCAAAGAAATGGGAGTTCCTGACCACCTTATCTATCTCCTGAGAAACCTATATATAACTTGTCTCTTGATAACCTTTCCCTTGCATCTGGCCTTTGGAGATCCCTTCCTTCTAAGCCTGGAGATTATATACCTCCCCATCACGGATTGTAACTGGCAAGTTTCCACAGCTTTATAGTGCCAGTCTGTGAATTCTGCAGTGGTTGAAGGACTGTATAAACAGTTTACTTCGGAGGAGAGGGGTTGTTCAGGTGGATCTAAGATGTAGTTGAGGACCTGACTCACTCGTTACTTGTTTGCCCAGTTTATAAGAACCCAAGAGTAACTGTGTTCAAAGAGTTAGATCTTGCATTCAATAGATCTGGGACGTACCTGATACACTTTTTACTGGGGTATAGAGTAATGTATATTTCCCAAAAGGGTGCCTGTTTTTCATTTAGAGCAACCTTGGGTCCCCAGATGTTCCTGCACTACATATCCCAGAAATCCAGGCCAGCACAGCAAACGGTGAAGGCTTCTGGGAGTTGTAGTTCAAGAATATCTGGGGAACCACGGTTGGCAAACACAGGGTGACAGTTTTAAGAAGGAGGTTTTGTTGTGATGGTGAACTGGTTTAATTAATTAATTAATTAATTTTGAAAGTTGAACCAATTGTGGTTGCTAGAATGTTAGTTTTGGCAGACTTTTAGCTGAGCAATGTACTGGATTATTTTATATTGTTTTAGCTTCTTTTGTAATGGCTGCAGCTACACAAAGAAGCTTGCTGGGCTTACCTGCACGGGCAGGAAAGGCCGGACATTTGAGCAAGAATGCCAAGGACACAACTAAAGCAATTGCAGAAAAAGAGGAGGAAATGTGTTTGAAACAACACATATCCGCCTTGCGGTTTCGTTTATCGCCAGCTTTCATTCCTCCTCCTCCTCTTCCTCTAGCGTTTGTTTGGGAGCTGAAGAGCAGAAAAATCAAATAGAAATGAAAAGGGATGCAGCTGAAGGAAAGAGGTGGACCCTCGTACAAAGTGGTTTGTGCCTTTTCTTGTGAGCTGGGAAACAGCAGCTCAAAAAGTGGCTGAAAGGACCTGAAAGGGGAACTTGGCAATATGCTGAACTGGGAATCAGAATTTAAGAAGAAAATAGCCGAATACAAACCATGGGACAAGTGGACGTTGACCAAAGACCTCGAAAACAGCCAGGTGCCGCATGGATGGCATTGCTACGAGCAGAGAAACCTGTTTGCCAGGAGAGGTGTATTAGAAAGTCAAGGTGCGTACAGAGGAGTAGACAGAGTCATGGACCAGGATTCAGAGACCTGTGTTCAAATCCCTGCTCAGACACCGAAACCCATGTTTTCAGCATCCGCGGTGGGGAGCTTGTCACCAATGACCACAGATACAGTGGACCCTACTGTATGACCAACCAAGGGGACTGGATAGCACATAACGAGACTGAGGAAGGGCCAGCTGTGAGTCTGAGCTTACCCTGATGACTCTACTAACTAATTCTGGTCCAAAATATTTTTGCTGCTTGAAGTAGAAGCCAAATGATGTTTTCCTTCCAGGCACGACTTTTAAAACTTCTTGCCACACACCAGCTGATATGTCATCTCCAACTCTAAGGCTCAGATTTTATACCAATGTTAGCAGCTCTACCAGTAACTCCCTTTCAGGTGCAGCTCAAAGTCCTTCCTGCACATATTTAAAATCTCGCCTGGTGAGGGGGGGGTCATCATCTCTTACAGACTGTTTGTGCCCATTTTGAATTCTCAGGGACCCACGGATAATCGGTCTTCTTTTCTCCCATCAGGTTTAAGTGTTCAAGTTGTTCCCGTTCCTGGAAATCAGCGCAGGCGACCGTTGTCTTTCACGTGCGTATGGACTGTTCTTCAGGCCAGGTGAAAATGCGTGTGTTTGGACAGAAGTGTAATGGTTGTGCGAGTCCCAAGTATGAGGAACCTTCTTTCCGTGACGACACCGTCGTGTTTGTCCTCCATAACCTGGTTCAGAAAATTCTCCAAAAATGCTACCGAGAATCCAGAGTCCTCCTGCCTTTGCCTCCTCCGGTTTCAGAAGACCTTCTGGAAGGCCCCCATAAAAGTGAGAACTGTGAGGCGTGTAAACATGGGTTTTGCCTCCGGGGAGGAACACCCCCTTTCTTGGCTGATTCTTTCCAGTGGGAGAAAAGCGTGGGGGAACCCTCTTCCCTTACTTGTCCTATCAAGCGGGGGGCCAACCGGGAGAGTTTCGGGGAAGTTGCGTGTTGCTTCATTCTGGTGGCCGTGGTGATGTTTCTCCTGCTTCTTTCTATTAGTAGGAAGTAGGGAACCACGCGTTCAACGAACTCTTACCTTCTGATCATTGAAAAGTAACTGGTTTCGATTATTCCGCTCAAAGGTCCCCCAGCCACCCCGGCCAGTCAAAGAGTGGGTGACTGTCGTTCAAAAGAGTAACATTTCAAAATTCCTCTCCATCTTCATCGTCACAAGGTGGGCCGTAGATGTTTCTTGGGACTCGGGTTTACTTGCCTTGGGGCTCAGCCTTGGAAGAAATGTGGCATGGAAACAAAATAAATAACTAAATAATAAAAAGTGTTTTGATTCCACTATCCATACTGATTTTATGTTACTGTTGATTTGTTGATTCTTGGAAGGATTGTAATTTTTAATTTTAAATATATATATTTTTGCTTCCATTTAAATTTTTGTATAAGATGGAGGGAGGGCATCGCATCGATACAAAGAATAAACAAAGAATTAAAGACATAATCCACAGAGTGATCGCCCAACAGCTGGAAAGTTCAGCATGCTTTTTGCTTTGATAGTGCAGAGATAAGGCAAAGTGTGCTGCTTATATACCACCCCAGAAACCACTTTCTGAGCAGTTTACAGTTTAACTGGACAAGAACCCATGAGTGGAAACCCATCAGAGGGAGATCCAACCTGGAAACGAGGAATTTTGTGACGGTGAGAAGCATGAAGCAGTGGAACGGCTTGCCTCCCGATGGGGTGGGTGCCCCATTGCTGGAGATTTTCAGGAAAAGATTGGACAGCCATCCATCTGGGAGGCTATGAGGTCCGGGATGGTGTGAGGTCTCCTGCCTTGGGCAAGGGCTCAGACTAGAAGACATATTTAAATAAAATGGACTATAATTGGAATAATGGAAGGGCACTCTTTGTAACCTCTTCTGCTTTTTTAAAAACACTTTCAAAAACATTTTGTCAATCTTCTCATGATTACTGCTATTGCTCTTATCACCATTATTAATCAGAATCACTACAGATTTGTATGCTTTGCTACACTTTTTTATTTTGTATTTTTACCTTGATGAACCCCCCAGACTTTTTGCTACTGGATGCTACAGAAATGAAATAATCCTCTAAAAAAATCTCTCCTTCTCTCTCTCTTTTAAAAGATTTTGAAACATGATGTATTCTAGAAAGCTCTGAAAGTTTGAAAGGCAGTCCATAAATAAAACAAGGTAAATGTAAAGGTTCCCTGTGATATTTAGTCCAGTCGTGTCCGGCTCGAGGGCGCGGTGCTCATCCCCGTTTCCAAGCTGTAGAGCCAGCGTTTTTGTCCGTAGACAGTTTCTGTGGTCACGTGGCCAGCAAGACTAGACACGGAATGCCATGACCTTCCCACCGTGGTGGTACCTTATTTATCGACTCGCATTTTTACATGTTTTCGAATGGCTAAGTTGGCAGGAGCTGGGACGAGCGACGCTCTGTCACGTGGATTCGATCTTATGACGGCCGGTCTTCTGACTTTGCAGCACAGAGGCTTCTGCGGTTTAACCCGCAGCACCACCACATCCCAAATAAATAAAATAAAATAAATTGCAAAAGAGCAGCATATTTGTTGATACTAGGGAAACTGTGGGGTTGTCATGTGTGATTGTGTTCTGGAGGGATGCTAACACAGCTTCCCCCTCCTGAAAAGAGATTTAAAACCCGATCTCCTGTGTCGTTGTCTGAAGTTCCTTCCGCTACACTGGCTCCTACTTCTGAAATACTGTACTACATGGGATTGAGGTGTGCTGGTTAAAGAAGCAACCCCCTGCACCCCATCTATACACATTTTTAGGCAACTGAGTTTTTGTTTTTCATATACAGATGGAGAACAACACAACATAGAAACACAACAGTTCAATAGAAATTAGTGGGTCAAACGACACAATATGCTTAGGGAATCTTCTTTCTACAGAAGTTCCTCCCCCAAGTGGTGGAAGACACTTCTTTGCCAGGAAAATGAGATGCACGAATGCAAAGTTGGGTTCAAATTACAAGAAAAGAGATTTTTTGCTGAGACATTAGGAAGAATGTCTTGACAGTAAGTGCTGTTTGAGAGTGGCCTGGATGGCCCCAGAGGGAGGTGGCAGACTCTCTTTCACGGGACATTTGCTGTTAGGGACATTAGATTTGTCACACTCAAGGAATGAGCCCAATGAAATAAAAACAAACCTCAAATTCCCAAAGTTTGTGGATGTTTCTTTTGGGTTCCTCTCAGCATTGTCGTCTCTAGAAAAGACAACAATGCTGAGAAAAGTTGGAGGAACAGGAGAAGAGGAAGACCAAATATGAGATGAATTGACTCCCTAAAGGAAGCCACAGGATTGAGTTTGCAAGAGCTGAGCAAGGTGGTTGAGGACAGGGCCTTTTGGAGGTGGCTCCTTCATAGGGTTGCCATCACTCAGGGTTGGCTTGATGGCTTGTAACAGCAAGAGTATCACGTCATCATCTCTGTCCGTCCATTCTTCCTTGGTAAAAATATGTTAAATAAATAAGCAAATAAAACAAACTCTTATTACAGAAGTGGTTGGACACAGTTCATCAAGACTGACACATCTTGTATTGTTTCTCTTGAAAACTCTTTTCAGTTTCGTTTCTGAATTTTTGGGCTTGGCTATTTAGAAGAAGAAGAAGCGCAGAAAATAGAGGAAGTACTTCACAAAGCGGTCGGTTTCTTTCTTCTGTTTAAGACAAGGCAACCAGAAGACTGGAAAAGGAGTGAAATAAGCTTTTATGCCTATCTTTTTAATGTACGGTGTTGCTGGCTTCTGAAAGACATATTTTTTATTAAGCAGATCTGATGCCAAAAGAGAGAGGGAGAAAATGAATATGAAGAGATCGTTGCAAGAACATGCTGTTGCAAGGTTGATTGTATTTGATTTTTATGGCTGTATGGTTTATTTCACACACCAACTCCAGATTTTTCTTATCTTTTATGCAAATTGTAATCTGCCTTGAGCACCACTTAGTAGTGGAAAGCTGGGCTAAAATATATATGTAATAACAATACAAACAGATTGCTTACAGATTATCTTGCAGGTCATAATTAGAGAGGGGCATCTGGACGTTTCTCGTTAGGTTGAAATGTTTCAACGTAAAAAGAAAGAAGGGGCATGAATTAAAAAACGAATAACCAAAAATCGCTAATTTGTCAATTCATATTCATACGAATCAATGCCCGCAACGAAAAGGAATCAATGAATTTTTAATGATATTTGATTTGCCAGTTTGGCCATATAACAGCCCGCAATGCACCTAGAATCACCAAAATGACCGGGGTGCTTCCTCTGACTCTTCTCTACACCCCCCCCCCCAGATTTGATGAAGATGTGGGTTTCAGATGTTCAAGTTACACACCCACAAAGAGCCCCTCCCAGGAAAGTTGCCCCGAGGCACCTAGAGAGACCAAAAATCACAGAAAAGCTTCCCCTGACTGTCCTCTACAATCTCTCCAAGTTTGGTGAAGACAGCCAGATACTAAAGGGCAGCATAGTTGCATTGGAAGGGGCCCATAAGGCCTCTGGGTCCAACCCTTTGTGCAATGGAGGAATCCCAATCAAGGCACTCTGCCCAATTTTCTCTTGAACACCTCCAGCATTCACCACCTCCCAAGGTCATTGATTCCACTGTCGCACTGCTCTAACAGTTAGGACGTTTTTCCTGATATTCACCCAAAATTTGGCTTCCTGTTAACTTGAGCTCATTGTTGTGTGTCCTGCACTCTGGGATGATTGAGAACAGATCCTTCCCCTCCTCTGGATGACAGCCTTTGAAGTATTTAAAGAGCAGCGATAGGATGTCCCCTCATCAGAGGCAGCAGCCAGATTGCTGTCACCCCAGGCTTCTCCATGAAGGAGTCTCCCTAGGGCTGAGAAGCAGGTCAGGAACCCAGAAGCCTAAGGGTTTCAGCCCCTCTCAGCCTGTTTCCTCATTGATCTCCCTCGTACTCCCCCCTCCCCGCCTCAAACCCCTGAAATGCAGTGTTTTTGGAGGGGGAAGGTGGTTTGGAAATCTTCCCTTTCAGAATCCTGAAGGAAAGCTGCCAAGAGCTACCTTGCCTCTTGCCCCGATGGGTGGAGGGGAGGGTTAGTCATCGTCATCATCAGAAGTAGCATAACACAACACGAGGGATTTGAGCCACGAAGGAGTGGATGGAGGGGAAGAAGTGGAGTGGGTGGGATGCCAAGGCATGCAATCCCCCGTGGGTGGATGGGAATTTACTCGGGCATGTTTTCCCTCGGCACGTTGTCGGATCTCCCTCTGCGAGGGGTACTCCCGCAGAAGCCCCAACTCCAGCCGGAGTCCTCGGGAGCAAAATCCATGCAGCACACACCGCTTCTCTCTCTTCCCCCCCCTGTACTTGGAGGTGTGGGCGAAGGCGCCCCAGGGACCACGAGGAGGGTCCCTCTGCTGCCCTACGCCGCCTCTGGAGCTGGAGGCAGAGAAACAGAGAGAGGGACCGCGAGGCAAGGCTGGCAGGAGGCTTGCCAGGGTTGCCTCGTAGGGGAGGCTTGCATTGGGTTCTCGGCCCACAGGAGCCCAGGCCAAGGGTTGCTGCCGCCGCTGCTGCTTCTGCTCCTTGTCCCCTATGCCAGCGCTACATGCGCCTCTCCGCAAGAACAACACGCCCACCTACGGGGGCGGAGGGGCGGGGTGGAAATCTGTGTCTGCAGCCCAGTCCAGGGAAGCCCAGGGACCACCAATGGGCCGCGGGCCGGGGGTTGGGGAACAGGGGACAAGAGCACGCCTGGCCCTCCTGTCTTCCACTGCCTCCCGGAGTTTGGTCAAAGTCATGCTGGTCACTTCGATGACACTATCCAACCATCTCGTCCTCTGTCGTCCCCTTCTCCTCCTCTTGCCTTCACCCTTTCCCAACATCAGGGTCTTTTCCAGGGAGTCTCCTCTTCTCATGAGATGGCCAAAATATTGGAGCCTCGGCTTCAGGATCTGTCCTTCCGGTGAGCACTCAAGGGTTGATTTCCTTCAGAATATAATAGGTTTGTTCTCCTTGCAGTCCAGGGGACTCTCAAGAGTCTCCTCCAGCATCACAATTCACTGGGAGAGTCCTAATATATTAACATCTAAAAAGCAAAGGACAAGGAACTCTAGGGTCCCTTTAGTTTAGATGACTACATGGACTATTGTTCCCTGTCTGGGTGACAAAGGCCTGCACATGAAGTACTTTGGACCTCAGGAAAAGGAGTCACACTCTCCAAGATAATAACACAAACAGAACCCTGGTGTCTTTTTCACTTTGTTTCCCCATTTCTCTTTATTAGGTTCAGATGTTCGCAGTGCTTCCACAGCTGGTCCTCACACCAAGTGGTGATCTTGTTCCACATGCAATGGGAGCCACATAGAAGGCAAGGCTTGATCAAGATGAGGCTCTTCCGGCAACGGTGCCACGACTGTGGCTCAGAAAAGTACGAGAAGCCAGAATTTACCAAGGAGGCAATCGGCAGCATCTTGAGGCTCTTGATCTCTAGCATAAGGAAGACATGCTACTGGGAACACGTAGAGGAGAATGAACTCTTGGAGGTCATAGCTCATGTCGGAGGCCCGCACAGGCGTGAATGCTGTGAAGCCTGCAAACTGGGAATACACAACGGCCACTATGGGGGACCTCGAGGTACAGTTTATCATGAGAAACCTACTCCCGGGAAGACACACAGCGCAGTGTTCCCACAGGACATTAGAAACGGAGGAATGGTGAAATCAACATTCGGCTTTCCTGAATTTTCCTGCATTTGTTTTATTATTATAACTGTTGCTATTATCATTCTCATTGCCTCTCTAATCTGGAGTGGCAAAATTGGTGGGGTGCTATGACGCAAGAACTCAGGAACCCCATCACACCTCTGGGTTGCTTTGAATTCAGAAATCTTGCCTCCCAATTAAAAACTGACAAATATTTGAAGATTCTTTTATAATTCCTGCCTCTATGATGCTGCCAGTCCACAAATCTCTGGTGAAGGATCTTTCCTTTCTTCTCCAATCAGTAATAAAAAAGATTATAAAAGTATCCAATACTGTTGCAGAGTTTTGGATTCCAGGTAAAATTCTTTTGATTACAAAGCAGAAGGACAGAGATTCACAAAGCAGAATAGCTTTCTGTTCTCCAGATAATCCACCCCTTTCTCGTTAACTTTCACTTAATATCTCAATAACTGACTCTGACATATTTACAATGGCAAGAATAAAAATGGGCCACTACTTACACTTTTGAACAGATCAACAGCAAACAAACAGCTGCTTCCAACAGACTAAAGAGAGGGAAAGGAACACTCAACGGAGAGGCGGTGCTCTCTTTGAATTCAGAGGCACGGAAGGAATTATTGTTTAGTGCTGGACAGATGGACAGTCACTCCATTCCAGAAAAGTCCCCCCCCCCAGTCCCTCAAACAGCATGCCAAGTTACAAATAAAAACCCAGCCTAAACTCCCATACATGCATGCTTCTTAAAACGAGCTTTTGCTGAATGAAGGTGGAGGACGGGTTTTGTTTTTGGAGGGGCAAATCATTCCTATAGTATCAGAGTTTCTATAGCACTTATAATTTGCAAACTTGATTTGCATCGATGGTGGCTCCCCATAATTCGTCCCACGCTTCAAAGGTGATAGATAAGGCATGTCTTGTTTTCTGCAACTGAAGCAACATTTTCCACCTCACCAGGAAGAGGAGGAGGAGGTTGAGATTCTCCAGCTCTTCTTCCCCCTGCCCTAGATGAAGTGGGGCAGAAGGAGAACGTAGCAGCACTGATGACACCGGCGGTGGTGGTGGGATCACTGGATACAATGGGGTCTTGACTGGAGAACTTAATCCGTATTGGAAGGCGGTTCTCAAGTCAAAAGAGTAGACTATGTCTAGATGGGCGGCATATAAATGCAATAAATAAATAAATAAATAAAAAGTCTGTAAGTCAAGTCTCCATTGACCTACAGTGCATTGAAAACCGATTAACCCCGTAACAGGCCGTTTTTGTTCCATTTTGGTTTTTTTCTGGTCTGTAAGTCAAATCTCAGGCTGCAAGTCAAACCTAAATTTTGTGGCCAGAGAAGTCTGTAACTCAAAAAGTCTATAAGTCAAGCCGTCTGTAAGTCAAGGGTCCACTGTATTGAAAACGACCTGCCCTCGTAAAAGGAAGAGGCAGGGAAAGAAAGCAGAAAGGGCCATTTCATCCATGCTGGGCTCTGAGGAACGCTCACAGACAAGGCATCATGGTGGGACTGGCCAGAGACACTCTTTGACTGTGTTTTGGACTGCAGATCCCAGAATCCTTGCCCCTGGGCCCTATGGCCTGGGACGTCTGGAGCTGAAGTCCAGCGACATCCTGAGACCTACGTAAGTGTGGCAGCCATAGTTCCAAGGAAAGCGTCTTATTCATTTTCACACCTTTTCTTGCTTCCTCTCCTGGTCTTTCTCCATTAAATTCACATCCTCACAACACCACCTGAGCGAAACATCGCATCAAGCGGTGATCATGTGCACACACAAAGCAGGAGCAATGGGGGAGAACAAGGTGGGTGAAGGTGGCACTCGTTTGGATAATTTTTAAAAGGAAAGGGGGAAAAGATGAGCAATGTTTGAACGGGGAAAAGGCATGAGGGCAGATTCTTGACTCTTTGGAGGTGGTGCGGCAGACACTTTTCTGAACAATTAAAAATATTTTGCAGTGTATTTAATAAAAATACAGTACGTGTATATATAAGCAAAGGAAAAAAGCAAAGTGTGCTACTTATGTACTGTATTTTTCCATGTATAAGACACACCCCACTTTTCTAATCCAAAATTAAGAAATCTAAGTGGGGTTTAGCAAGTGTAGGGGAAAAGGGATAAAAGCACTGCAGGATCTCTTTGATCCCTCCTTTCCCCTCCACTTGTTTTTGTTCTCACCTCAGCTTACTTCCATGTATAAGACGACCCTCAATTCTTAGTCTAAGATTTTTGACAAAAGTATAGTCTTACACATGGAAAAATATGGTATATCCCTCCCCATATGCTTTTAGCACTTTCTGGGCAGTTCACAATTTAATTATGCAGGCAACACATTGCCCCCACCCCCAAGCAAACTGGATGCTCCATATACGGACCCCGGAAGGACAGAAGGTGGCTTCAACCTTTAGCCAGCTACCTGACACATGATTATTATTTGTTATTTTATTGGAATGTTTGTTTGGGAAATATAGCCTGCTCCCTTTTCTGCTTATCTTCACAATTTAAAAAAAAACATTTAAGTTTTTAAAAAATGTAGAGAAAAAGAAAAAAAGAGCAAAATGTGCTGCTTATATACACCACCCTAAACAACAACGACAACTTAATAACCACATTTATCCACTCTATGCCACTTCCTTGCTTTCCAACTGGTTCGCCTCCCCCCCAGGCTTTCCATGACAACGGATGTCACATTTACACTGCTTCAGAGTTGTGTTGGGAGCTCTCTGTTTAGTTTCGTTTCTGGACCTCAGCTCTTGTGTGTGTGTGTGTGTGTGTGTGTGTGTGTGTGTGTGTGAGGGCAGAGGACAAAGGTCCCTGTGGTATCCTAATACTGTACGGCGAGAGTGGCTGGGAGCGAGGCACTGGGCTCATGGCTTCCTGAAAATTGGTTTGTTAAAACGTTCAGATAAACCATCATGATGAGATCAAGCTGATCCTCGAAGGAAAGATGTTGAACCTGGACGTGGAGCTTTGGCTAGAGGTTTTCAAGAAAGTGATGGAAGAGGTGCAACCTGGGGATGCCTGGAAGCTAAAACTGGATCCGAATCTTGAATTCCATCAGGTGCCACCTGGCTGGAAAAGGTCTTTGCAGACACATGTCCGTGCAAGGTAATATCTTCAATACCCTTGACCAAATTGGGAAATGTGATCTTCAGTACAAATCTGAGGGTACAGTGCAAAGGTAAGAAACCGTAGAAATACAAGAAGTGGGAGAACTGAGGGTGGGTGAAAAAAAATCTCTTTTTGGAAAATCAGAGAGACGAGCATCTCCTTTGTTTGTGTATGGAAGTCAAAACCTGGGCACCTTTCTTTTCAGACCAACAACTCCCAGTTTCCCCTGGTCTGAAAAGGTAGCTCCTCCATGCTCTGCCAAGGTCCATTGCGGCTCAAGCACTCCAAGGGGTTTGATGGCCAAATGGCAATTAGAAACCAAGTCTCCCACACCCACAGCCATCTCTAAACACTTGGCATTCTAACCAAGCTTGTTTGCAGCCTATCAGTTTTTCTCTCCCAATTAAATACATATTTGTTCTCAGAGAATAGGGAAGCTTGACATGTGTCTGATGGATGATGTCCTGGTTCCTGCTGATCAAAAAGTCCCTCGGCCCTCAGAACCTTGGTTCCCATGCGCCACTGGCCGTTCTCTGAACTGCTCTTAGCTCTTATGAGGAAGGAGGTGATATGAATGACATAAGCTGTAATCTTTCTTTCTTTCTTTCTTTCTTTCTTTCTTTCTTTCTTTCTTTCTTTCTTTCTTTCTTCTCCCTCCCTCCCTCCCTCCCCCCTCCCTCCTTCCCTCTCTCCCTCTCTCCCTTTCTTTGTTTTTCTTTGTCTTTCTTTTCTTTTTTATTTCTTTCTTTCTATTTCTCTCTCTTTCTATCTTTCTCCCTCCCTCCTTCCCGCTCTCCCTTTCTTTCTTTCTTTCTTTCTTTCTTTCTTTCTTTCTTTCTTTCTTTCTTTCTTTCTTTCTTTCTTTCTTTCTTTCTTTCTTTCTTTCTTTCATAGCAGTGCACAATTTAAAATTATGGACATATATGAAATATAGGTAAAATTAAAAACAAAAATGTTACATGTGGACTATTTTTGTCTGGCAGTTTTGTTAATAAATAATAGAGTTGATAGTTTGAAAAAAGCAGAGCCAGCGTTCATGTGATTGCGCCGACTTGTACAGTCCACACAGCAGAAGAACTGCTGAATGTCAAGTGTGTTTGAACCGTATGAAACATGTTAGTAGTTCCCCCAAAGTGGGTCTGGAGAATCCCTGCCCATTTTCTGTGGTGGCTGAGATGCCTTGGAGCGGAAGCCCAAGAAAGACACATACAAACACAAGTTTGGTGATCGTGGCTCTAAGACATCGGTTCCCAACCTTGGGTCCCCAGATGTTCTTGGAGTAAAACTCCCAGAAGCCTTCACCACCAGCTGTGCTGGTCAAGATTTCCGGGAGACTCAGTCCAAGAACATCTGTGGACCTGAGGTTGGCAACTAAGAGGAGCCTAAGAGAAGTGTCTTAATCGTTGTGCCTTTTCTCATTTCCTCTCCCTTTTGTTCTTCTTTAGATTCACATGCTCACAATGCCATCACAGGTGGACCTCACACCAAGCAGTGGTCTTATTCTACCTGCGTTGGGAGCGATCTGTGAAGCAAGGACGGGTGAAGATGAAGTTCTTCAACCAACGGTGCCGTGAATGTGGCTCGAGCAACTATGAAGCGCCGCAGTTTACTGAGGAGACCATCCTCAATGTCTTGGTACGTTTGGTCTTCACCATAAGAAAGAAGTGCTACCGAGAGCTAGTCGAGGACCGGGACCTCCGCGAGGTGGTCTGCCACAGTGGTGGCCCCCCACATAAGGAGGATTATTGTGAAGCTTGCCAACTGGGAATCCACAAGGGGCCTTCTGAGGCCCCTCAAGATGGAGTCCCCCAAGACAGGACGTCCCCTCCGAAGCCCCAACTCATAAGGCAGTACACTTGGTCTCCAAGCATAACTAGCGATGGGGCAAGCTTTCCTCGGGAATCCCAACACAGAGAGCTTTCAGATGCCATTAGAGAGGGACAGGATGCCCCAGGGCATTCATAGACCCCTCAAGATGGAGTCTCTCATGGCAAGACTTCCCCTCTGAAGCCCAAACTCATAAGGCAGTACACTTGGTCTCCAAGCATAACTAGTGATGGGGAAACCTTTCCTTGGAAATCCCAACACAGAGAGATTTCAGATGCGCTGAGTCAAAGAGCGGCTTCCCAAGAACGACTCCTCACATTGTCCCCAAGAGTCAGTGGCCGTGGCAAGTGTTGCATTTCCTGCGTGGTTGTGGTTATTACCCTCATTGCCTTTATTGTTCTCATTTGGTTTTTGAAGAATTGGTTCTAGGGAGAGTAGAATCAATGGGAGATTATAACACAAATTCAGAAATCCTACCACAGCACAGATGTTGCCTTGCCTAGACAGATGCGTGTGAATGCTCCTTATTTCCCTCCTTCGTTTCTTTCATCGGTTGTTCTGTATCCTCTAATTCTGTGGCTGCTCAATAAACCTCTGGCGCAAGAGGCTTCTTCCTTTCTTCCATTTGAGTCGGTGTTGTTGTCAATAAAAGTTCGTCAGCTGAAACACTCATTAAGAGTGCCATGTGACTATTGCCAGGCCTGACCATTGAGGGGAAACCAATAGTAATTTTACAAACCCTTGCCATTTTGCAGTGTTACACGATTCAGATTATATCCGTGCCTGTTCAGGATGTTTAGCTGGCTGGATAGCTCAGTGGGTTTCAGTTTCTGGCTGTAGAACCAGAGGTTGGGAGTTCAATTCCTCCCTTGGGCCTCCTTGGCAGGGGCTGGGCTGGATGACCCCACAGGGTCCCTTCCAGCTCAGCTGTTCTAAGATCATTATCAAAGCGTTAAAAAAACCAAACAAGGACATTTAAAATTAGCATATTTTACAGTTTACCTCGATGTAGAACTTTATTTTTTTGATGGAAGAGTACACAAAGCTGTGTTACTTTATGGATCCAGTGTAATAAGAACATTAAAAAAAAAACACACAACCTTTTCAGATTTTTTTAAAACTGGCATTTTCAGCAAGTCCCTGAGGTTCTGTCTGGTGCCTGGGCTCTCTGATTTACCTGTGACCTTATATGAGGCCAGGGAGATCGTTAGCATCTAGTGGTTAGATCTGAGCTAAAGGTATCCCAGTATTGTCCTCTCTGATCAGTGGGCGGTCTCAGTTATCTCCGTTTTTGAAAAAAAAAGATTTAAAGAAAAACATTAACTGCCAGAATCTTTGCGCTTGCCAGTTTCCATGCAGGGCGAGGGATTCTGGTAGTTGTAGTCTTAAAAAACAAGTCATTTTCCTCTTATAACCTGAAGATCTTTTAATAGGAGAAGCTGGAGCAGGACTCCGAGGTCTTTATTGGAGGAGAGGTCTAGGTTGTGCCACCCAGTTGTGGTTCTTCCCCAGCTAACTGGCACATTCAACAGTGTCTATGCCATCGTGTTATCCCTGAGATTCAATTCGATCTAGCTCTAGTTTCCAGAAGTGAGAGAGCAGAGCAGAAAAGACCGTGTGCGATTCTGGAGGATGTCTTTTGCAAATGTCAATAGTGGCTTTGATCACTTGAGACCCAGGCTGGTCAAAAAGTCAAAGTGTCACCAACTTTTACAAGGTAAATCAGTTTCCGATTCTTGGAACAGAGTTCCATACAGTGGAATGGAGGATCCAGACTCAGCCTTTCCTCTCTGTGTGTCCAGAAAAATAAAAAAAAGCCAGTGACCAAGGACTCTTAACAAACATCAAGCATTTCCTTCAGTTGTGGCCAACGTTGGGCACCTGAGGTCCTGGGAAACTGAAGCCATCCTATTGTTCTGGATATTAGACTGGGGTCTAGGGCCCCTCAATATTCCACTCCTGTGACCCTCTTGATCCAGGGAAGAGTCAGGAGAACGTTAGAATACACCCCATAGCGGTCATTCAAACCACATCCATCGCCCCAAGAGACGGTCCCGATGAGGTGCCACCGGCCAGTGCGGTTGTTGAAGGTCACCATGGGGCCCCCGGAGTCCCCACTGCAGGCGTCTTTTCCCCCTTGGTGAGAAAGAGAGAAAAATCTGCTCAGATAAGCCAACACACAAAAGTTGCACATCTTGAAAACCAAGCCCTTGTACCTGTCCAGGACAGTAATCCTCTCCCTGATGTCCTCCAGAGATACAAGATTAGAATACGCATCCCCTATTGAAACATGTTGGGAGCTGAGGCTCATTTCTGGAAGACAGCAGCTTTCGAAAGATGGATCTAGGAAATGGATAAAGTGTGTGTGTGTTGTGTTGTGTTGTGTGAGGTAAGTGCTGGAGCTTTTGCAGTCTCGCTTGCTGCCTTGAATAGGCTTGGCTGGGAGGAACCTTTCTAGGCTGGGGTGACTGTCAATCTCTCTGGCACTGACCAATTGTTCCCTCCTGCCTCTGAATTCAAAAAGAGCCCCGCCTCTCTGCTCATTGCTTTCCCCCTCTCTTGAGTCTGTTGAAGTCTGTTGCTGAAAGCAGTCATGTTTGTCCATTTGCTGTTGGATCTATTCAGTTGTAAGTAATATTGAAATAATATTAGCTGTGGGTCCGATGGCAATTTTTATGTATATTTTAATTGTATTTTAATTGTTTTGAATTTTTATTGTATTTTAAATGTTGTAAGCTGCCCAGAGACCTTTGGGTAGTGTGGGCGGCATATAAAATAAATAAATAAATAAATAAATAAATAAATAAATAAATAAATAAATAAATAAATAAATAAATAAATAAATAAATAAATAAATAAATAAATAAATAAATAAATAAATAAATAAATAAATAAATAAATAAATAAATAAATAAAACAAACCTTTTATTCTTTCTTCTACTAATGTCTCAGAGTGAGTTATTGAGACTGTAAGTGCCAGTTGATGATAAAAGGGGTGGACTAATCTGGGGATTTTGAGACTATTCTGTGCTGCTAATCCCTGCACTTTTGCTGCACGGCTAAGAGGAATTTAACCACAATTCAAAATTCTGCAATGGTGAGTAGTGGTGGAGGAGAGGATAGATGTTCAAACTGTAGGGCATTGCCTATTAATGCAGAAGAGTCCACGGCTTCTTCTGTGAAGATATTGGGAAGGAGTCACTGTCGGACTGTACAAGTAACACTGAGTAAGATGGTCTGCTAGCTTAAGTCAGTATAAACCAACAAACCCAACCCAAGCCAGTCAGGTTTAAATCTCAAGTTTTGACTTTTTCGGTAAAATGTTAAGAGTTGGCATTGCATAACACCAACAGAAATGGCCAGTGAACTGCTGTAGAGCAAACCCAGGGCTTTAAAAAAATGTATTTGATCGACTAGAGCTGTACAGTAACTGGATTCTGGGAGATCCTGTGAGTTACGGTCCCCAAAAAGCAAAATTTTCGAGCTCTGAAAGCAAATAGGTTTGGGGAAATTGAGATGAAAGAAGAGGGATGCCGTGGGCTTCATGTTCACATGCTCCAAATCCCCACCACTGCCAAAAAATGTGTCCTCAGGGATAGGACCATTTTGCAATGCTGAACATAAGCTACTGGAACAAAGACTACAGGCTCTTCCCACAACTTGAAGTTCTGACAAAGTTAAGCAAAAATTGGGGGAACGAGTCTTTTTTTCCTGGAGTTCGAGCTGACTTTTCCCACCCACCCCCAGATTTTACCTTGACTTTCACCAGCACAGATCATGTCCTCCGTCACAACCTTCTGTAGCTTAGCATATGCTTCTTTGCACACTCTGTGGTCTGTCAGTGGGATTTCAATCTGTGAAACACACCAAAATGCTTACTGTTAAGGCTGTGTTCTAGACTCTCAACCCAGAACCTCCCTTGAGTACTGGTGTACAGATCGGGACTGATTTGCCCCATGTTCCATGGAACAAATTCAGATGCATAGCCCCTTGTTTGGTGAGCCTTAGCCCAAAATACAGTGCACCGCCCTGGCTTAGACCCCCATAAAGGTTATATTATAATAAATAGGGTGTACGGGGGTGACGGATGGATGGATGGATGGATGGATGGATGGATGGATGGATGGATGGATGGATGGATGGATGGATGGATGGATGGATGGATGGATGGATGGATGGATGGATGGATGGATGGATGGATGGATGGATGGATGGATGGATGGATGGATGGAAAGAGAGAGAGATGGATGGATGGAGGGATGGGTGGATCCATCCATCCATTCATCCATCTTATCTCTCAGTCCATCCATCCATCCATCCATCCATCCATCCATCCATCCATCCATCCATCCATCCATCCATCCATCCATCCATCCATCTCCCTCCCTCTCTCAGCTTAAAAAACCTCCAGTCTCACCTCCATCAGGGCATCTGGAAGGCGTTGCAAGAATTGTTTCCCCCATCCGCTGACAACCACCATGGTGCCTAGTAGGAAGCCATACAGACTTACAATTAGGAAAAATAAAAACACAGAAAAGAGAGAGGCTAAACCATTCACCACTGCAGACTGATAAAGGAGATTAAGAAGGCTGTGAAGAGGCCGGCCACAGAGACTGGCAAAACGTCAGGAAGAACAACCTTCAGAACACGGCCAAAGAGCCCGGAAAACCCACAACGACAGACAGACAGACAGACAGGCAGGCAGACAGGCAGGCAGGCAGGCAGGCAGGCAGGCAGGCAGGCAGGCAGGCAGGCAGACAGACAGACAGACAGACAGACAGACAGACAGACAGACAGACAGACAGACAGACAGACAGACAGACAGACAGATAGATAGATAGATAGATAGATAGATAGATAGATAGATAGATAGATAGATAGATAGATAGATAGATAGATAGATAGATAGATAGATAGATAGATAGATAGATAGATAGATAGATAGATAGATAGATACCCACAGTAAAAAAATGAACACTGGTGTAAAAGCCAGCTTTAGAGAGGATGCGTCTTGACAACTTCTCTGTCTATTGGGAGCGTGGAGATCAGTTGTGAGTCTTGTGACACTAACAACTGACTCCCATCTGGGAGTGAAAGACACAAGAGATGAAGGTATTTTAAATGACATCTCCTTGAACCTCCCAACCAGCATAATCATAGGCTATGCTGGTGGAGGATTCTGGGAAATGTAGTTCCCAGGTATATCCAAGCTCTGAGAAGAAGCCCTTTCTTTGTGAAACCAACACAGAACCTTGGAGAAATGGAATTCTCTTCAAATGAGCTTCTCTGGCAGATCTTAATAACTGAACTTTGGAGAAAACGGCATCTTTATGGATCGTGGAAATGGGAAGGGGAGAGAAAAGAGGAACCAAGGCTTGTTTTGTTCATGGTCTCCTTATTTCTCCAAAATTTATACTTGACTTATTTAATTCTGGATGGGAGCACAATATAGCACAAAGCTTTGGACGCGGAAGGCAACTGTATATAATTTCTCTGCTTAAGTTTGCTCTTTTAATGCAGTGGAAAGTGGCTGGCTGACTCATTCCCAACTAGGAGGCCCTGGAATTGTGCATGCCAGCCTGGCACAGCTGGCGGAAATGGGCAAAATGAGTCAGAGGAGCCCTTTGCCATAGAGAAAGAGAGAGGAACGATCCTGAGTTCCCATTTCTTGAAACTTGCCAAAACTCAAGTAGGGGGCATATTTTTATTGCCATTTTTTTTGGCCATTAGTAATTTAATGAAAGCCAGAAAACAAAAGCCAAACACAGATATTTGTGACAAATGGAGACACAGGGCTGGGTAATGCCTTCATTTGGCCACTAAAGCATCATTTTAAACCGTGAGTCTTCAAACGTTTTAGGGAATTGCAGATTTGGGGATAGGAGTGTGGAGAAACACAACGCTTGAATAATAATCCTGGCTAGATGCTGAAGCTGTAGGATATGTAGTTAAAGTAAGGATAAAGATTCATAGAATAGTGAAGTTGGAAGGGGCCTCTAAGGCCATCAAGTCCAACCCCCTGCTCAAGGCAGGAATACAAATCAAAGGAGATCTGCCAGGTGGTTGTCTAAGTTTCTCTTGAAGGCCTCCAGTGTTGGAGCACTCACCAACTCTTCAGGTAACTGGTTCCACCATTGTACTGCTCTAACAGTTAGGAAGTTTTTCCTGATAGGTAAAGGTAAAGGTTGCCCTTGACATTGAGTCCAGTCGTGTCCGACTCTAGGGGGCGGTGCTCATCCCCGTTTCCAAGCCATAGAGCAAGCGTTTGTCCGAAGACCGTTTCTGTGATCACGTGGCCAGCGCGACTAGACATGGAACACTGTGACCTTCCCACCAAGGTGGTCCCTAATTATCGACTTGTATTTTTACATGCTTTCGAACTGCTAGGTTGGCAGGAGTTGAGACAAGTGATGGGAGCTCACTCCGTTGCATGGATTCGATCTTACGACTCCTGGTCTTCCGGCCTTGCAGCACAGAGGCTTCTGCAGTTTAACCGGCAGCGCCACCACATTGGTTGCCTGCATTCCATACTATCATTGAACAAGCCTGGCTCTAGGACATTCTCACCTTTCTCATGGGAACCATCCGGAAAGCAAACGGGCATCACATAATCATTCAGCTTGGCCTCCTCAGAGAGTTTCAGCAGGGCAATATCGTTCTGAAAGGTGCCCGGCTTGTAAGATGGGTGAATGATGATCGTCTGAGGCTGGAGATGTTGTTCTGTGTCGTCTTGCCTTTGAGTTCTGTGTTTCCCTGCCGAGAGAGAGAGAACAAGAGAGAGGATGAAAGAGAGAGAGAGAGAGAAGCTGGAACTACACCTGAATCCATCTGCCTTCACTAACTTGGTGCTTCCCCTGCTTGCTACAAAGGAGAGAAACTGTTATCCAGCTGATCTTGAGGGTGCCAGGTTGGGGGATGCTTGACACGCTGTCAAGTTGGCTTTTGACTTCATGGCAACCCCATGAATGACCAAATCTCTTGCCCTCAACAACCCTGCTCAGATCTTGCAAACTTGAGCCTGTGGCTTCCTTCAGGGAGTCAACCCATCTTGCCTGATGCCTTCTACTTTTCCCAAGCATGAAGGTCTTTTCCAGAGAATCCCATCTTCTCAGGGTGTGCCAAAAGTACGACAACCTCAGTTTCAACATTTATTTTTTTTGCATCCAGAGATAGTTCAGGCTTTACTTGATCTCGGATCCACTTGTTTGTCTTTTTGGAAGTCCAGGGTATCCCATAAAGCTCTCTTCCAGCACCGCATTTCAAACAAATAATTTCCCCCCCCATCAGCTTGCTTCACTGTCTATCTTTCGCACCCAGACACTGTGATTGTGAATTCAAGAGTGTGGATGATCTTGGCTTTGTTCTCTAGGGACACCTTCTCACACTTTATGATCTTTTATCATTCACTCATTGCTGCCCTTCTGAGCCTTCGTTTCCTTCTGATTTCTTGGCTGCTGTCTCCATTTGGAAGGAGGATAGATGATGGAGCCAAGGTATGCAAAACCTCTGGCTATTTCAATTTCTTTATTGTCAGAGACGACTTGACAGCACATAACAAGGACGACGGATACAGAATTCTGTATAT
Source organism: Pogona vitticeps (assembly GCF_051106095.1). Lineage (NCBI taxonomy): Eukaryota > Metazoa > Chordata > Lepidosauria > Squamata > Agamidae > Pogona > Pogona vitticeps. Next base: position 3,926,227 of record NC_135785.1, read on the forward strand.
TTTTGAGCAAGGTCGTTAGAAAAGTGGCATAATTTCCGAATTACTGTGCACTCCCCAGAAAGCAAAAGGAACAACTCCACTGAGGGCCTATCAAAATGCCCCCAGGCAGTCCAGATGAAGGAAATCCATAGGGGGAGAAAAATGAAGGATAAAACTGGGTTCGGGAGGGACAACTTGAGAAATAAGGTCCCCATTTGTGACCTCTCTGATCAGCCAGGTCATTCTGAGATAGAGCTCAGGCTGATGGGATGAATTTGCCTATATTAGAACCCTCAACTTCACTAAGTGGATCTGCATGGAAAACAGTTGTGGTTGTTGTTATTGGAAGGACAGATCCTGAAGCTGAGGCTCCAGTACTTCGGCCATCTAATGAGAAGAAAAGACTCCCTGGAAAAGACCCTGATGTTTGGAAAGTGTGATGGCAAGAGGAGAAGGGGACGACCAAGGATGAGATGGCTGGACAGTGTGTGCGAAGCAACCAACATGAATTTGACACAACTCTGGGAGGCACTGGAAGTTAGGAGGGCCTGGCGTGCTCTGGTCTATGGGGTCACGAAGAGTCGGACATGACTAAATGACTAAACGACGACAAAATGTCTGACTCTTCGTGACCCCATGGACCAGAGCACGCCAGGCCCTCCTGTCTTCCACTGCCTCCCAGATTTGGGTCAAATTCACATTGGTCACTTCGATCACACTGTCCAACCATCTTGTCCTCTGTTGTCCCCTTCTTCTCCTCTTGCCTCCCCTTGCCAGTTGTGGTGGTAGCTGGAGCCAAATAGAAAATCGTTGTTCACAGGAACAGGGCTGGTGATGGTGCTCAATGGGTACAATCTTCTGAGAATAACTTTGTTCTTGTGTAAGCCAGATCAAGCACCGGAAACTTTAAAACCTTCCTCTCCCTGTTTTAGGCTCCAAAGCTCCCTCCGGTTCTTTTTCACCCCCCAGGGAAGCCTTTTGGAGTCTTGGTGATGGAAACCACCACTGGATCGTAGCTGGCGGTTCCAACCCCACCGGTGGCAATTCAGCACTGACTTTCGGCTTTTAAACGGCTCCCTCCTGACATTCTGAGGCTCCCATCTTTTAGGAAAGACCTTGCTTAAACATTAGGGACTCCTGGTCCTTGACTCAAAAGGCCAGTCGGTCAAGATGCTTAGATGACCTCTGAGGAGGACATGAGTTGTTCCTGCAATTAAACTGCTGGGATTCAGAAATGTTTTGCAGTCTACTGGGAATTGTTCAGTGACCTGTAAGTATCTGGACAGCCATCAAGGATGCTGAAGCTGCATCGGGCATGGTAGAAACTTCATTGAGTAACCCTCTTGGTCAAGACTGGTGGTCCTCAACCTTTGGCCTTCTCAGTGTTTCGGACTTCAACTTTCAAGAATCCTCGGCTGCAGTTTCTGGGAGCCGAATCCCCAAACAACTGGAAAGCCGAAGGTTGAGAACAGTTGGAATAGATGACCAACCAGACCCTTTCAACTCCAAAATGGGATATGACCCTACCAGTAGAATCCATCTTTGCTCATGGATGAGCTAAGAAATGCAAAAATGGAGGCTGCCCCCCCTTTTTTTGCTTTAGTTGCCGTCACTTACCCAGGATAATCTTGAACGAAGAAGGGGTGATCACGTCAGAACTTCGGAGGACAGGGTTCTCCAACTCCAGTTCATGATGGAGGCAGTGTGCAGCAGTCACAATCCATCTGTTGCCTTGGGAACAAGAAGGTACACACTGCGCATTATCCACGATCCCAACATCATGGAAGGCAGATGGCCCAGAAGTCAAGGAATCCCGCTATTAAAAGTTTTAGATCCGATGAAGCTCCTTCCAGACACTCAAGAAACTGGAACTAGCAGGTGCATGACATAGACATATGTTTTGGGGTGCACTTGTGGCAAGGATGTGTATCCCTCACTTCTCCAGGATCCCTTGCAGTGTGACCCAGGAGGAGGAGGTGGTTGCAAGAAACAGCACCACCCTTAAGACCACTCCCCAGAAAGCAAAAGGAACAACTCGACTTAAGGGCCTATCAAAATGACCCCAGGCAGTCCAGATGAAGGAAATCCATAGGATTCAGATTCAGGAAGATGGAGATACTAGCTTATGAGATCTTGAGACTCTTGGGATAAGGATAGCAAAAAAAGATCATAGGGGGAAAAAAAAGATGCATCAAAAGGTTAAATCGTTCTTCAAAGTATTTCCGCACCCAGCTACTAACGTAGTTCATCCAAGGTGTGGAGCTAATTCACAAGCACGGGTACCAACATGAGATGGACATTGCATGACCACTCAGGAAGAGGACCATTGAAGTTCTGCCTCCTGTAGTTTTGACTTCAGTTCATCCGTGTCTCTCTGAGTGTTTGTGCGTGTCCTCATCAGTACACTAAAATTGTCTTTGACCAAGCTTTCAGTTCAGTCGGTCGTTTAAAGCCGTGGTTCCCGACTTTGGGTGATCCAGGTGTTCTTGGACCGCAACTCCCAGAAACTCCTGGTCAGCACAGTGAGCAGTGAAGGCATCTGGAAAATGCAGTCCCAGAACATCTGGATGACCCAAGGTTGGGAGCCACTGGCCTTTAGGGAGCTGCTGTGATGCCACCTGTAAATGGCTATGTTTGGAGAACGTGTAGTAGCTTCAAGAGGTACAGGACGCTGCCGCAGGTTGACAGATGTAAGTTGGCATGATTACCTATTGCATTTGTCCTGTTACATCTGTTTGCTTAAATCTTTTGCACGTGTTTGTCAGCCCTGCCTAACCAATCAAGTAGGGATGGGCACGAATTGCCGAATGGTGGTTCGTGCCAGTTCGTCCTTTGGGCGAACGGATATTCGGTGCTTCCCTGCCCTACCTCGTCCAGTGGGTACCCATTCAGAGGCAGTGCCCATAGGAGGCAGGGCATGGATGTCGGGGTGTTGCCTCTGAGTGAGTGCCCACTGGATGAGGTGGGTCTGGGAACCACCGAATGCCTGTTTGGCCAAAGGACGAATCAGCCTGAACTACCAATTTGTCAAGCTTGCCCAACAGCCTGTCCGAAGAAAATTTTAAAAACATGTCACACTGGAAGATCCTTCTTCGCCCCTGTGATTACTGGGTGTGGACCTTCATCATTCTTATAGCTGCAAGATTCTGCTCACTTCTCTTGATATGTAGCTAGGCCAACTTATGTACATCTGTCAACAGCATTTTGTACCTCTTCAAGCTGCTGAATGACCTCCAAACACAACCATGGTCTCTAGAATGAAAAATTCTGGACCTGATGATAGCATTAAATCTCTCGATCCTCCCCAGCCTTTTCTTTCCTGCTGACCCATGTTTATTCCAAGTGGCTCTTCTTACCGAGGAGCGAGCCTCCACAGAACGGGCGTCCGTTCCGATGCAGCATGGCAATCCACGGTGAGATCCCTCTTTGGGCATAGCGTCCATTAGCAATACGAGCTAGCAGGCTTCTGGAAAACCTGGGCTTCCCACAAACTGTAAGAGAAGGAGATGGCAAGGCTTAGTGGAAAGGAGGTCTGGACCATCACTGCTGAGACATTGGCAGCAGCCCCGTGCCCTTGGAAACCCCGATGCAACAAAACAGACATCCTGCACCTTGCCTGTATATTGCGGTCTGCTTGATCTGCAGCACTGTCAAAGGATAGATCCTTCAAGAATTGATCCTTTTGAATTGTGCTGCTGGAGGAGGCTCTTGAGAGTCCCCTGGACTGCAAGAATAACAAACCTATCCATTTTGAAGGAAATCAACCCTGAGTGCTCACTGGAAGGACATATCCTGAAGCTGAGGCTCCAAGACTTTGGCCATCTCATGAGAAGAGAAGACTCCCTGGAAAAGACGCTGATGTTGGGAAAGTGTGAAGGCAAGAGACGAGATGATTGGGCAGTGTCATTGAAGCTACCAGCATGTATTTGACCAAACTCTGGGAGGCAGTGGAAGACAGGAGGGCCTGGCGTGCACTGGTCCATGGGGTCACGAAGAGTCAGACACGACTAAATGACTAAACAACAACAAGGGGTCCTAGGGAATGCTCTATTGATAAAATTTCGATATTTTAAAATGTTTTTTTAAAAAAACATGCTTCTAAAATGGTTTTAATCCTGATCATTGTTTCACTGTTTTTTTAATATATAGTTTTATATAGTATTTCCACTTCTTTATTATTGTACGGTTTTAATTGTTGTGAGCCGCTGTGGATCCCCAGTGGCAAATGAAGGAATGAATGAATGAATGAATGAATGAATGAATGCTTGCACTTACCTTTGCACCAAAGCTTTGAAAGTTACTTTAAAAATGGAATTAGCCGCCGTTACTATTAGGGTAGCCAAGTCCACAAAATCCCATTCTTTGTGATCTTAGGGCCAAAATCTAGGATCCCAAGGGATCCCTTATGAGGTCTCAGAAGGGAGGACTTTGGGAGGCCACAGAGGTGTTGGGTTCTTGTGCGAGAATGGCAAGGAGTGGGCGAAACACCCAGTGCTTATCATAGCTAGTCACCACTAGTGTGAGGCCGTTTGAATGGACAGAAGTTACACCCAAGTTGATTCACCAGATCTCTTACTCCAATGGGACTCACTTTGCTAATCAATGGGATTTCAGCCCCTTGGCATATCAAAGAGAATGGGGGCAGGATTGTGTTCTCTTCCGTGCTGCTTCCTAGACAAAACTTTGTTGAAGCAGCACCTATACAAACATTTTCCCACTTAACCAGCGGATCTTGGTGCCGGCTGGGAGTCGGGAGGCGTTCTCTTCTTCCAGCAGTGCTAAATCCGGAGATTTGTCTCCCCACCTTGAGACCCAGAGAAGCATAGTGTCTGCTTGAGTCTGAGGCTGGGCGACCATAGTTACGGTTCTGTGCCCCCAAATTTGTTAGTTCCCATTGTAGTTACAGGGGGAAAAAAGAGTAACGCTTCACATTTTCATGGTATGAATTGTTACGTTTAGTTGCTTAAAAGGCTAAATGCCGCTAGAGAAACACTGATGCTGTAAGGCTGTAGTTCTTTAACCGTAGAAGTAGTTAAAACAGTTACAGTTATGCAAAAAAGATGTATTGTAACTGTGCTTTAGTTAAGGTAGAAAAAAACCCCAATTACAATAATAATAATAATCTTAGTATGGCAGAGCTGGAAGGGACTCTGTGGGATCATCCAGTCCAGCCCCTGTCAAGGAGGCCCAAGGGGGGAATCGAACCCCCAGCCTCCAGCTCTACAGCCAGAGATGTAAACCCCTGAGCATTCCAGCAGTTCAAGCTCTGCTCCTTACTTGGAATAATAACATTTGATTCTACGATCGTAGCAATTCACTGGTCAGCACTACCAGCGATGTTCTAACTTCCAGAATCCCAGCTACAGTTCAGAAACCAAATAATCATTTTCGTCTCTCATTACTTCCTTTTCGAAAAAGAAAATCCGGGTAGCCTGTGTGTGCAGAACTCACTTGACGGCGCATGATGGCTAAGGCTGCATTTGTTCTGACATCCACCTTCCTGCATCACAGGTTGAAAAAGGAAGCCTCCGGACTCAGATCTCCCTGCTTGGACGGATCCCTAAGTCTTGTACCCTTTCCCCCACCAGGTGGCGCTTGTTGTCCCTGAGAGTTTTCACAGGTCCCTACAAACGGAGGACGCACGTGGTGGTTTGCCCATGCCTTGTGCAATGTGGATTTAGCATTCCTGGAGCCACAGCCTAATTCTTTTAGCCCTTTCACATAGCTTTCAGATGTCTCCGCTGAGCGCTCGGTTATGCACAAGGCAGTCATGCCATACCGGCAGTTCTTCCCCTTTCCCAGATGTTCCTTCCCCTTCCTTCCCCCTTTCCTTAAAAAATTATTTCATCGGAATGTGCAATTGTGCATGCATGCTCACGTGGCACCTTTGCAAAGACCGGGGGTGTTGGTGGCACCTCTCCTGAAACTATGCTACTGTAAACACTTCCTGCCATGGGGCCTTAGACTGAGTGGGTTGGGTTTCATGCAAAAGCCCCTTGGCAGTGCCACAGCTTAGACCGAATTCAAAGCAAACTCCGGCTCAGATTTCCCCAAAGAAGTGTGGACTGCAATCCTCAGCCCTCTTTTCGTGCAGGTCATTGTCATCATCATCATCATGTAAAAAACAACAACAATCCGTCATAGCTGGATGCCCCTAGATAGCATCAATGCATTGTATTATAATACGACTGCAAAGATTACTTCTCCACTGCCAGATCTTAAGGATTACTCGTATCCTTTCCAGTCACCTCCCCATTTTAGAAGATGGAACTGCAATACTGTACTGGGGCAAGCAAACTTATCAATAAAACAGTTGACTTTAACAAGCTGTGTGTTATACATTTGAATAAACAACAAAGAAAAGCATACCTCATGAACACTGGAGTTCCATCAACGAGCAACCTCAAGAAAGTACAGAAACTGCAGAAATTGCAAAGTACCAAACATTCAGGGAAGAAATTACAAGAATATGGAAGACCCTCTGCGGATAATTATCATTCTCTAGCAAACAGCCAGGCAACCATGTTAGGGCTTGGTCAGGTTGTTTGGTGCACTGTGGAGACAGGCTGGTTTGCTCTTTTTTTCTGGTGATCAGACAACATAATCACTACAGTGAATCAATCCATCCCTCGTACCCCTTTCTGAGCCCCCAACACGGGCTTCAGCTTTTTTGATTTGGGTAGTTTTGCTCTTGTTTGATCTGTTTTCAGTGCATGCAGGAAGAGACTGATAAGCGAGCCGAAAAATGACAAGACTTAAACAGTTTTGGCTGTGGGCAGATTCTTGATCAGCACTTCCAAGAAGGCAAAGAATTTTTTTCTATTATTTAATATAAGAGATGCAGCACATCAGTGATTGTCTAGCACAATAAAAATCAATAATTTCACTCCCCCTGCCCTTCCATCAAGAATTGGGGGAGCATTCAGTTTGCTGATATCCTGAAGTGGCTTGTTTATCAAGCCGCTTCATAATATCAGAAATAGACAGTGGGAGGAGATGGACTGAATAGGGCTGCTTTAGGCCTGCATACCATTTGGATGCTAGGATTGTACTAGATGATTATATTACACCTCCACCCAACTGGAGCGACCCTATTTAGACTGCACCAGCTTGCTCCAAAGGGGCCAATGTAGATGCACCCTTAATGTTTGCACCAAAGATAAGGAAAAATGGAGTGTATGTGTGCTGATCATTCTGGAAATTCAGGCCTGAATCCTGTTGCCCTGAGCAGTCATAAAAGTGGTGGTCAATGTCTCCTGAGCTGTCCATTGCATGTCTGATCTTCCCCCGGCTCTGCAACTGATTCCACAAAGACTAAGGGGCACTCCCATGGAGCCCCTCCACATGCCAATAGCACCTCAGCTTTAATGTTCATCTCTGGCTTCTCGGTCTCCTTGTTAAGTAAGGGTATATTTCATGTCACACCTCCATTCGCTTTCAAGTCACGGAGGAACACTTGCTTGGTTCTAGAGCAATGACTTCCAAACTTGGTTCCCCAGATGGTCTTAGACTGCAACTCCCAGATATTTTCACCACTCGTTGTCCTGGCCAGGATTTCTGAGAGTTGCAGTTCAAGAATACCTGGATCACCCAAGGTTTAGAGAGTGACTTTAGGGAAGGTTCAGCTGGTGCAGACATTCTTGTAAATCTTATAGCTAGTCCTTGGTGTAAATCTTATTGCTGTCTCAATAGGATATAAGGATTTTGACTTACTCCTCAGCAGTTGTTTGGTAGGTCTGCTTTTACTGGGACTATTAAAAATGATGCAAGTCTTTGACTCCCTGAAGGGAGGACAGGAGAAGGCATCAGGCTCCATATGAAAGACTGGACAGTACAATCACCCCTACATCTGTGGGCAATTGGTTCCAAGGCCCCCCGATGCTGAAAACCGTGCTGAAAACACTATGCATAGAATGGTAAAAGAGAAAATCTAGAAAAAAGTATTTTCACAATGTATTACCAGAACTGGCCACTAGAGGAGCCAGAGACCATGCTATGTATTCTTCAACAACAGGTTCCATCTAGTGACCAGTTCTGGTAATTACATCACTAAAATACATATTTCTAGTTTTTTTCTTTTAATGTTTTAAACATTTTCAGACTGGTAAGTGATACAGATCCTGTGGATACAGGGGTCCTACTATCCTGCTTTTGTTTTAGAAGCCCCTAGAGTTTGGCAGAGACTACAGTCCCCAGAATACCTCGTACATTTGCAGTTGTCATTCAAAGCAAAGCACAGCAGACCAGACCAGAGCAGACCAGAGCAAAGCAAAGGAAAGCAGAAACCTTCCCCAAACTCTCTACATCCTCACTCACCCTGGATCTGGTCTCTACCTGCCAAAGGTAATCAGATTTTGAAATTTTACAGATCTGCCCTGAACTTTGAGGTTAGCTACCACTTTAAACTGCATGGTTTGGATTGTGGAAGAAAAAAAATTTCAGACTCTGATTTTGGAATACGCGCTCTTTGAACGCCACGGACACGAATTCCTACATAAATTTCCTGGAGCCAAAACTGTATCAGCTTTCGGAGTATTGAAAATGCAGGGTGTGGGAGCAGATTTCATGGGGGCCACAGTCCAGCCAATGACAGAACAAGACATTCTCCGTGCAACTCTCGATGCACAGGGCTTTGTGTATTACACAGTAATTTTATTTTTCTAAAGAATGCAATACAAAATAATAGGAATATTACAAAACTGAGTACAAAACCCATAAGAAATAGCCTGGTCTTTCTTAAATATGTAACAGAGCCAATAATATTATTCAAAGCACATACGGTGTTGTAACAGAATATCTTTTTCTTTGGATTATTTCAGTGCTTGGTTTCCCCTTTGCCATCTAGTCTGGTAAACCTGCAAATAGATGAATGAGCAACTGGGGTGTAAAAAATCTGAGGATTTGGCCAAAAGGGAAACCACTTTAACAAGGAGAGGGGAAAGAAAAAATCAAATACCAGTTCTGGGAGTGTTTTTGAGGTTTCTGAGAACGAGAAAAATATCTTTAGCCTCAAGAAGTCATGCAGTCTAATGAAACCAAACAGTACAGGCTAGTATGTTTCAGACACCCAAATTTTGTTAGCGGGCAATAACCCTTATATAAAAAAAGGTCTTCATCAGCCAGAATCAAAAGCAAAACGTGCTGCTTATGTACAGTCTATAGTGTTTAAAGTACTTTCTGGGTGGTTTACAATTTAATTATGCAGGCAAGGCATTGGCACATACCCAGTGACCTGGGTACTCAATTTACCAACCTCGGAAGGCTGGAAGGCTGAGTGAACTTTGGACCAGCTACCTGAGACCATTGGGACTGAACTCAGGTGGTGAGCAGAGTCTTGACTGTAGTACTGCAGTTTAACCTCTGTGCCATGAGGGTCCTGATCTCCTGTGGCCATAAACCTCCTGTCAGGGTACATCACAGATGGGACTTTTGCTCTGAAGATGATCTCCACGAGGTCTAAATCCTCTGAAGACTGGAAAATTATTTTTTTTAAAGATGTCATTTGCTCCTGCCTTCTTTTTTAAAGGTAATTTTTGTTGTTGTTAATTGTTGCAGTGCTAAAATGCAATTAGTTGTAATACTTATTAGGTAACACACAACCCTGAGTGTTCCCTGGAAGGACAGATCCTGAAGCGGAGGCTGCAATACTTTGGCCATCTCATGAGAAGAGAAGACTCCCTGGAAAAGGCCCTGATGTTGGGAAAGGGTGAAGGCAAGAGAAGAAGGGGACAACAGAGGACGAGATGGATGGACAGGGTCACCGAAGCTACCAGCATGAATTTGACCCAACTACGGGAGGCAGTGGAAGACAGGAGGGCCTGGTGTGCTCTGTTCCATGGGGTCACGAAGAGTCGGACAGGACTTAATGACTAAACAACAACAAAAGAAGGATACAGAAAGAGAGACAGAGAGAGAGAGAGACAGGGAGATCCTCACGGCACAGGCTCAGAACAAGCTGAACTATGTTCCTGTCTGGGAGGAAACCATCTCCGTTTACGTGGCCCAACTCCCAGGCAGGCTGCAGAGATTCCATCCGCCACCAAATAAAGTAGAAAGTCTATTTCCCAATCCGTGTCTCCACTTTAATGCCATCTCAAGACTCACCCTTCCTCCTCGGATATGTGGGCTGGCTCAACTTAAAGTTAAGCACACTTCTAAGTCCTGTTGATTTTAAAGCTAGTAGCAGCCATTGGAAAGGGTCCTGTTTTTGGACTGCCACAGATTCTGGGAGTGGTAGACCAAAACCAGGACCATTTCCAAGTTTTGGTCAGAATCCATTTATGTATTGGATTATCTTAGTCCGGGTGCTGGAAGACTGAGAATATTTCCATGTTGGCCAACGTTGGCCAATTTCCATGTTGGCCTAGCCTCTGGCCCGGCTGTACGACGCTTGCTCAAACACACCCCGTTTGCAGCCTTCCCCGTGTTCAGTGGCGGCACCCCTTTGAAGGGTGGATGGAGAGGAGATGGCGTGTGTGTGTGTGGCCTTGCCTTGTTCCAGAAAGAAAATGCTGCAGCAGAAATATGTGGGGAGTGTGGTTTTCCTTGAACGGTAGCCCCCAGTTAAAGGAAAGAATAATGTGAGTCTTCTCTCTTGTCGATTAAAAACATTTGTACGCTTCTTTTGTGGGGGGAAAGCATCACACAAGAAGACTCCTCCACTCAGTGTTTATGACACATTTAAACAGTCCTCGCTTGGGGGCTCAGTTCAACCCATTCATGTCTTCAGATCGATGCCCTGGAAGGTCGACCGGCTTTTCTTTTTGAGCCAATCCACATAATTGGAGACCTTGGTGTAAACCCCGTAGACCTGCTTGCTGCCACACTCTTCGGGCCCACCCCACGAGACCAATCCTTGGGCCACCCACCGTTGGCTCTCGAGGTCTTGGATGACGAAGGCTCCCCCGCTGTCCCCGAGGCAGGTGTCTTTCCCGCCTTCATAATAGCCGGCGCAGAACATGTTCTCCGTCACGCTGTAGTTTCCGGATCGGGACTCGTAGCTCATTTTACACTCTTCGTGAAGCACCACCGGTAACTTGACGTATTGCAGAACGTCGGACAGCGTCCGCATGTCGGAGCTGATGACCTCATCTGCTGTGATGTTGGGATTGGAGATGCCCCAGCCGGCCACCAGGCCCAGCGTGTTGGGTTGAGGTCCTCCTAGTTCATGTTCGCCCTGGGGTAGACAAACGGGCATGACGTACGGCCCCATAGTCACCTTCTCCTTGAGTTTGACCAACGCGATGTCGTGGTTGTAGTTCTGGATGTCAAAAGCCTCGTGGAGGATGATCTCCTCTACCGTCCGGTTGACGGCATCCATTCGGTTCCTCACGTCGTGGAGTCCCAAGTAGACGGTGACATGTTCTTTGGAGACAGGGATGATGGTGTTGTCCCGGCGCTGGGACCGAAGGACGTGAGCGGCCGTCAGAACCCACGACTCGGAGAGGAGAGCTCCGCTGCCGAACCATTTGTCATTCGGGACTCGGGTTGTGTCTTCCACCACAATCAGCGCTTGCCAAGGGAAAAAGCCAGGTGCTGCGTTGCGTCCGCCAATGATACGCTTGAAGAGAGTGGGCAGAGGGCGGGCAGGCTGCCCACAGACTGAGGAAAAGAAACAACAACAGGGGAGGTTAAGCTACCGCAGCTACATTTTTCACAAAAAGGCAGCTAAAAGGGGTCTTCTTCTAGTAGATTATGCCAATTTTTCTCCTTCTTATTTTAGCCAGGAAAAAGAACAAGCTTTGCATCAAGGTCATGCCACGCGAAGGCAGTGTGATTGTTTTCCATTTCTCCATTTCCCAGAAGGACAAAATTAAAATTTACGTTTTCAAAGGATTAAAATGGTTGTAATTTACACCCAGAGCCTTCAATTAGGAAAACTTTATTATTTCTTCAGATGTTTTAATTTTGCATTGTTGGATTCAGTAGATTGATAGTGTCTGTCCCAGATTTTAATGACAATGAATATAAAGACAGGCGGCACCCGTATACAGTATATGTAAATCTATGCTACCAAATTTCTGTGGCAAAATATATGAAGATATGCAGGTGATTATAGGTGATAGCAGTTGAATTTCTGTAAATCAATTATTTTTGCAAATTTGTAAATTTTGCAAATGTACAAATTTTTTCCTAATTTTGCAAATTTCTGTAAATCATTTATTTTTGCAAATTTGCATTGATTTCAGGAAGCCATAATGTCACACTAGCAATGGTGTTTGCATATGCTATGTTTGTGTATTAAAGAGGACCAAACCTCAGAGGAGAAAAATGACATGTACCTTTGAATTTATTGTTGATTTCCTACTTAAGATCCATGTCAAATACTCTTTTGTGGGGTCATAATAGTAATAATAATAACAATGATAATCCTGCAGAGCTGGAAGGGACCCCGTGGGATCATGGAGTCCAGCCCCTGTCAAGGAGGCCCAGTGGGGGAATCGAACTCCTGACTACAGGAGATACCTAAACCATTGCACTGTCCAGAATTATGTGGAAATTAATTCAAAATTAATGGATTAAACCACTCAGCCCACCATTATCCCCATTTTCAGCTCTTTGTGAAGGCCGTTGGTGACGTTCCACATCACCTCAACATTTTCAGCAGCACAATAAATGCAGGACACAGAGAAGTTTCTCTTTTGGACTACAAGTCTCAAAATCCCCATGGCAGCATGGCCAATCACCAGGCTGGGTGTGGGATTCTGGGTAGTGCCATCCAAAAAAGGCTCCGAGGACTTCTTAGGACATGGTTCCCTCAGAGTTGACACCACTTCTGATTGAATCACTCCCAATGAAATGGGGTCATCATGGCATAATCTACTGGCAATGATGCATTTACACCATCCTGTGCCAATCCATCATTGCACCCGCAGAGATCAAAAATACCTTTGTGGGGGGTGGGCGGGAAAGGCTGAGCTCCCCACCAACATGCCTATTGAGAGCGAGGCAGCTGTGGCGGTCCTGTCGCTACTAGCCAGGACAAGCTGCTCGTTCTTCAGAGACGGCCTAGGCTGGTGACGAAACAGAACACAGAAAATTCGTACAGTTGTGGGTAGCGCATCGGGGAGGCTGGGGAAGACGGGTGGATTCTGATGACATTTTGACACCGCTCCGTAGGCCACTGGGAACCAGTGTAGTCCATGGGTTACAGAACAAACGTTCGTGTTAGGTTCACACCCAAAAAAGCAGCACCCAAGCATCAGTTCACACAAGTTTCACATGAGAATATGAGCCGAGTCAAACCACAAGCGCCTCCATATCGGTTCCCACACTGCATTACTATGCAGGATTAAGTGCGCAGTGGTGTTGAGCTATAACTGGGCATCGCATGATTATTCATAATGATGGCAGCTCAGATTGTCTCATTATGTAAAATTTCCACAGGCGGCTCTTGATCATATCACATTAATGCCCACTCTCAAAGGTTGAGATCATTCACCCCCACACTCCCCTGATGTAAATTAGTGCACATGACTTTTTGCATCAAGGGTGGAAAATGCCATTCACCAAGTTACAGCCGTTGATGAGAGAGCACTTCTCTCCCTCCATGGATGCCGGCTGATTCTAGTTTGAGAACAGAACAGGCTACAACATTTCACAGACCTATGAGTGTGTAGAAGCTTTGCTCGTTGCCGTTGTTTGCCATGAAGAGGGACAACTTGCCAGATCAGAACATGGATTTTTGGCCTTTTTTTTCAAGAGCTGCCTCTGCAGAAGGTGAAAAATGCTTTACTTGCGGGACAACTGCCAAGGAGCCCAGTCAGAAAAAAAACAACAAAAGGGTGCTCATTTCTAGATGGAAATCTGTTTAACGCTTCACGTGAAAATGAAATCTGCCCACAGAGCGCCCAGCGAACAGCCACAAAATGAAACAAAACCTTTCACAGGCCCCCAGACAAAATGGCACCCGATGAGACGGCTCGTCCCTGCTCCCCGACTCTCGTCCGACACAATAGGTGCCGCCTGTACCCAGTAGTAGACTTGGAAAGCCTTGAGAAGTAGTAGAGATGTAAGGACTTCCTAGTGGAAGGGAAAGCAGTTCTGAGTCTTCTCTACCTGGAGAACCTTGGAAAGGGTCTCCATAAGTCAGGATTGACTTGGCAGCACACAATTACTACGCTGGCTGGATAGCTCAGCGGTTTAGGTCTCTGGCTGCGGAGCCAGAAGTTGGGAGTTTGATTCCCCCCAATGGGCCTCCTGGGAGTAGAGCCAGCCTGGGTGGCCTTGGGCCAGCTGCACCGTCCCAGGAGAGGGGAAAGATAAACCACTTCTGATTATACAATATCTGGAAAACCCCGGAAGGCGTGGCCGTAAGTCCGAATTGACTTGACCGCACTTCAGTATTTATTGAGATGGAAGTACTGGAACATTAAAGAACAAAGACTGTCCATCAAGATGAGCAGATGATGCCGGTGATCTGCCCCCGAAAATGCTGACAGAAGAAAGGCTTCCTAGCGAGAAGCAACTGGCAGGAATAAAAACAGGGAGACAGCAGAGAAGCAGCGTGAATTCTTTCCTCTTGGCCGATGTGCTCTGACCTCCGGAAAACTTTCACGGGGAACTGCCAGCCCGCCTGGATTCCATCAGGACCAGAAGCAGACACAAACAGAAACAGCATGTTTAAAGCAAGAGAACCGAGTAGGGAAGAGAGGAAGCGAGCCGTCTGCTCTTCACCGCTCACTCGGCAAACGTAGGGAGGACTTTAAAAAGACGAGCCCACCATGGAAATGCTAAGTTTCATCCAGGCCTTCCTCCCCACCAGGCCAGCTTCTGGGATATCTGAGTCACAGAAAACTACCTGGGAACGGAAATTCATCCTGGAAGCTTAGCAAACAGACCTGCCCTAATAATTGGCCGGGGGGGGGGACCCTCGTGAATGAGGCAGAGGTGATGGATCCCAAATGCAGAACACTCCATCTTCAGCAGAAAGGACGACTGGGCTTCTGCGATAAGAACTGGAAAGCTGTTGCAATTTAGGCTTGGAAAAAGTTGCCCCTCTGGACGACTACCTCCCAGAATCCCCTAGCCCATGGGGAGTCTGGGATCTGTAGTCTCAGAAGGAAATTTTTCCGAGTTCTAGCAAGGGAGGATGAAGCTTCGCCAAGTTCTCTAGAAAGCTGGAGTGTCCCTACGTCCCTCTGGTCCATTAATGGACAAAGCACAACTCTACAGAGAGTGATGGACTACACCTCCCAGGATCCTTCCACGTGGAGTGTGTGGATTAGGGTGGATGGGCATTGCAGTCTAATAACACCAGCAGGCCAGAACTTCATCTACCCCGGTGGATCCTTTCACACACTTTCGCCTCTTGCTCCCGCAACGGTGATGATGAAACATTTTCAGTTCAGTCAATGCCCATTTCAGAGTCAAGGGGTCATGGTTTTCCCTATTGGGTCCTTCCGAGAAGTCGGGAGACAGATCCTGAAGCTGAGGCTCCAATCCTTTGGCCATCTCATGAGAAGAGGAGACTCCCCGGAAAAGACCCTGATGTTGGGAAAATGTGAAGGCAAGAGGAGAAGGGGACAACAGAGGATGAGATGGTTGGACAGGGTCATCGAAGCGACCAACATGAATTTGACCCAACTCCGGGAGGCAGTGGAAGACGGGAGGGCCTGGCGTGCTCTGGTCCATGGGGTCGCCGATTGCCGGACACCACTTAACGACTAAACAACAACAACAAAAGGGGACTCTTTCTAGTAGCACTCAAATATAATAGCATTTTGCCTACCGGGAATTGGTAGTCAACGTGGAAGATCCCTTTAAGGCAGCAAAGAATATAACTGGACACATTTCTCTCAATGGTATGGCTGTGTGCATATATGCCCTTTGACGGCTCACACAGAAAGTTTGTCTCTAAAGCGCTCCGGCTGGTGTCGAAGCCACCCTCTTCAGAACAGGAGAAAATTACAGTTTCGCCCACCTCAACTCTGAACAGACAAAACCCCAGCAACTCTTATGGAGAGCCGACGTATTAAGGCTAGATGACAAAAACTGAAACCTTTGAGGCCCTCATTTCTCGTTTTTTTCACATTCAAAGAACTCTGCATGACCTGGAAGATGACACTTTTTTAAAATTAAAGGACGAGAATTAAAAGAAAACTGTGAACGTGGCAGCTGTATCAGTGCTAGGTACCTGGTTGACAAGATGGCGGAGGCTGCGTCCCCAGGTCTGTGCTTCGCCAGCTCCCCTTGGCGTCACAGGTGTAGGTACCTGAAAAGATTTGTAAAAAAAGTTGCTGTGAGCATGAGTTGTGCCACCAGGTGGTGCTGCAGCTACAGCATTTCTTCCTCCTCCTCCTCCTCCAGGACTTCCTTCTGGGTGATTTGGAAGATGCACAAGGATCTGGAAATATTTCTCAGTACATTCGCTCTTCCTTGAATACAACGTAGGAAAAGCTTTGCTATGGTGCCATTTTTTTTTAATCACACTGACCGCACTGTCAGTGACTCTGAGGAAGAAACAAACAAGTCACTGCCCCAAGGAGCTTGTAACCTAAAGTAAAAAAGAAAAGAAAAGAAAAAAACCCAATAATCTTAGAATGGCAGAGCTGGAAGAGACCCTGTCCATCCCCTGTCAAGGAGGAACAGGGCGGGGAATTGAACTCCCAGCCTACCTAAACCCCTGAGCTATCCAGCCATTCAAGTGCTGGGTTGAGGGGCTGGAAACGGTTTGCAGCATCAAAGTGTGAACCAATGAAGTTGTATATACTTAAAAGTTTTCCTTAGTTAGCAGACTCCAAACAGGAACCTGATTTTAACTTTGTTGCTACCCATTTTAATATGTATGTATGTATGTATGTATGTATGTATGTATGTATGTATGTATGTATGTATGTATGGATGGATGGATGGATGGATGGATGGATGGATGGATGGATGGATGGATGGATGGATTTATTGATTTATTGATTTGATTTGATTTGATTTGATTTGATTTATACCCCGCCTATCTGGTCTACTCGACCGCTCTTATGGTTATGGGCCATCAAGTTGCTTCTAATGTATGGTGCCCCTCTGAATTAAGGATTTCCCAAAGATCGTGGCCACTACCCTGTTTAATATCTAGGGTCTTGCCTATGTCCCACTGTGGAATTTGCTGTGCTGATCTGATAAGGTGCCAACCATTCACGAAAATGCACTTTGCCTGATCGCCGAGTCACCTTCTGCAGGTTGAGTTCCAGACCCGAAAACATCGAACAGATTCCTGATGCCTATCGTTAAGAGCCCTCCTTGGTCTTGCCAACTCAAGGCCGTTCCTCCTTTTATGGAGTCAAACCATCTCACATTCGGTTTTCCTCTTTTCCTACTGCCCTACTGTCTTTTCCAGGGAATCTTGTGTTCTCATTACGTTCCCCTGATTTTCTACTTAAGACTCAACACCGGGTGAGGATAGTTTTTCAATTTTCGTATCTTCCTCCCCTTCGTACCTCTGCAAAGCGTAGGCTGAAAAAGGGACCCGTACAGCTTGAACGCTCTCCTGGTTTTGATAGTCTGCTGGTAATAAAGGTATTACTCACCTTTGCTTTGGGATTTGTTACTCAGAGTTATTAGAGACATGGACTTACCTAAGCTTTAATGAGATCAATGGGGCTTATCTGTGAGTTGACATATATATATATAGGATTGGCTTGTAAGAGGAAAAGACAAAGGTTTTCAGGGAAAAGGTGGTTCGGTGGAGAGATTTGGAGGGAATGGGGAACAATGCACATTTTCGGGAGGAAAATTTTGTAGCTCATCCTCCCACGACCTTGTGGTCTTCTTCTCACGTGTTGAGTGACACCTCCCAGACAATGAGCTCTTGGACATTCTCATTGGGGATGATGGGAGTTGTGTTCCAACCTGTTGGTTGACCTTTTGTTGCGGATGCCTGTATCAGGAAGGCCATTGCAAGCATTAAACCTGAGGAATAACGGGCCGCAAGTGAAGATACAGGATGAAGCCACGTACATAGATACAACCAAGGTCTGAACATCCCTCAATGCTCTGGAACATCACAGAGGTTTTAAAAATAAATTGCAAAGCTGGGGTGGTTGTGGAGCAGGGGGGGTCTGCTGGTGGCGTCACAGGCAAAGGCCAATCAGTGCTTGCTACAGCCTGCTCAACCACACCGAACCCCACAAAACAGCCCCCTCTTTCCATCTAACAACACTTTCTCAGATAGAAAAGCATATCTTATTTGTATCAGGAAATAACCAGTGGTTTTCTGATTCATCTTTTGTGTTCCCTTTCATAGTTTTTCGGAGCTATTGGTAGCTAAAGCTGTGAACTCCCTAGAGTGGCCTCGGCTAGATGGGTGGTATACTAACTAACTAACTAACTAACTAACTAACTAACTAACTAACTAACTAACTAACTAACTAACTAACTAACTAACTAACTAACTAACTAACTAACTAACTAACTAACTAACTAACTAACTAACTAACTATTGGCTGTTTGTCACGCTAGATACTTTAAAAAATATGTTTGTAGTTTGCAATCTTTTTGGTGCTTTTAATAATAATCTTAGAACTGCAGAGCTGGAAGGGACCTGTGGGATCATCCAGTCCAGCCCCTGTCAAGGAGGCATAGCAGGGAATCGAACTCCCAGCCTCTGGCTCCACAGCCAGAGACCTATACTCCTGACCTGTCCAGCAGTTCAATGTAGGTTGTTGGCTCTCTGGGCTCTCAGGAGGAAAGGCGGGATAAACTGAATAAATAAGAAATCATGATTGCACCTTGTCTGCGTCCCCAACATGGTGGCCAGATCGCCAAGCCCACCCTGTCTCACCTGTGATGTTGGGGACCATCTGGTAATATGGGTGCTGGCAGGAATACTGGATCCGTGACTGGTACGTGGTCAGGTTGTCTGGCGTGGCGAAGGTGACAAAGCCGTGTTCCAGCGTTGGCGGTGTCTTGCAGTCTGCAACTGGAGAACCAAGCAGATGGTAGGAAGGTCAAACCACAGCACCGAGAATGTGCTTGAGATTTCCAGCTGAGGAGTGGAAAGACAACCACTCTATCCAGCTGTGACCTTTATTGTCAGGATGGCTCATGCAAAAAGGGACAAACCGACAGATTTTTTTTTTAAACTGAAGAGTTTTTTAAAATGCGATTGTCTCTGCTTTGTTTTTAAAGAAACTTTTTTTTAGTAAATGATTTAATTTACTAATTTTAACATGGGACCCCTATGGAGAGAAGGGTGGCATATAAGTAATATAAAATAGATAAATAAATATAATATTTGGGTTTTTTTTTCCTGCTTGCTGCCATGGGTGGAGTGGAGCAGCTGACTCAGATGCGGGGTCGAGGAAAGAAATCCTTAGAATCAGAATAAGAGAATAATGGAGTTGGAAGGGGGCTATGAGGCCATCAAGTCCAATCCAAGAATCCCAGCTGAAGCAGACCGGACAGGTGGTTGTTTTAATATTGTCTCGAAGGCCCCCAGCGGTGGAGTGCTCCCCACCTGCCCCCTTGAGGTCATGGGTTCTATTGTCGTACTGCTCTAATAGTTAAGAAGTTTTTCCCGCCCTTCCAAATTTTTTGCTCCAGCCCAGCTGCTTTTCTCTATCAGGTGCCCGGAAAAGACAGGGGGGCCCGAGCAGGCAAGGGATACAGGGAGAACCCACAGCTCCGTTGTGGAACTCATATATTGCTTAGAGAAGGCACCAAGTTTAATCTCTGGAATCTTTGAAAATCAGAGAGCTGGAGGGGAGAAAGATTTTCTTGACCCCAGATGCTGGGGAGCTGTTGTCTGTCTGAGGACCTTAAGCCACTGAGCCATCCAGCAGTTCTATCTTGACCCAGGTCCGGTTCGAATAACTGCTGGAAGACCTTTTCACTTCGGACATTCACAGGCTGCACCTCTTTCAGGTCCTGAGCCGTGCCTCGCGTTTTGAGTCCCTTAGATGGCAAACGGCACTGCCCGAAGTGTCAAGAATAATTTCCAGACCTGGCAGAACAAGGTTTGTATTAATGAGCATCCATGATTGTACAGGTGAGCAAGAATGCTGAATCATGGATGATGCAATGTATGCTGAGTCATGGATAAGCAACATCTGTTATGATTGGCTATATGCTAATATGTATAAGTATATATATGTGAAGCTGAACTGATGATGTATTTTTCCTCCTACCACTGATCTATTGATGTCATGCTGCCAGTTGGAACTGCTATATATATTGTAAATATACTTTGGTGTTGAGAGAAGCTGCCTCCGTACATGTGAGTTATTTGGACTGCCTGGACTGGACAAGATTCTGTGCCAGAGACGACAGCCTTATGCGCTAACACGAAGCCCATACAATAATGCAGTTATTGATGTTGGTGCCAATTAGTGCACTCTACTGCTGGTGCTGCATATGCCCATCTAAGGCTCCTGGAGACATGGAAAGCCCATGCTTGAGGTGTCCCTCTGTGCCATGACATCAAGAGCAGTCTGCGCCTCTTTGCCATAACCTGGTACAACTGTTGCTCTGGAAGCGAATCCAAAGATCCTGGAGTGCAGTGTTTTTCAAAGCAGGGAAATCCACATCACCATTAGCTGCTACCTCTCTACATACTTGGCTCAGTAATACAATGGTGCCCCGCTAGACAGTTACTCCGCATGACAGTTTTTTCGCTAGACATTGGCTTTTTGCGATCGCTATAGCGATTTGCAAAACAGTGATTCCTACGGGGGAATTTCACTGGACAATGTTTGGACCTAAGCTTCGCAAGACAGTGATTTAAACAGCTGATTGGCGGTTCGCGAAGCGGCTTTCCGATGGCCAATCTTCACTAGACAATGACGATTCTTCCCCATTGGAACACATTAAACAGGTTTCGATGCATTCCAGTGGGGAAATGTTTTTCGCTAGACAATGATTTAGCTAAACAGCGATTTCAGTGGAACGGATTATCATCGTCTAGCAAGGCACCACTGTATTAGGAGTGAGAAGGATCTTGGAATTATTGTAGATCAAAATCTGAATAGGAGCCAACAATACGATGTGGCTGTAAAAAGAAGGCAAACGTTACCTTAGGATACATTAACAGAAGTATTATCCCCAAATCCTGTGATGGATTCGTTCTCCTCTATTTGGCACTGGTAAGGCCTTACCTTGAGTACTTTATCTGGTTCTGGACAACACACTTTAAGAAGGATGTTGACAAATTAGAGCAAGTTCAGAAGAGGAGGAAAGGAAGATGATCAGGGGGCTGGAAACCAAGCCCTAGGAGGAAAGACTGCAAGAACTGGGCAGTTTAGCCTTGAGAAAAGAAGAATGATGGGAGATAGGATAGCATTTTTCAAATACTTGAAAAGTAATCATGCAGAGGAGGGACAGGATCTGTTTTCAGTCGTCCCAGAATGATTGAAATGATGGGCTGAGGCTACAGGAAGCCAGATTTCAGCTGAATATCAGGAAAAACACTTGTTAGAGCAGTACAACAATGGAACCCATGACCTCAGAAGGCCTTCAAGAGAAAATGGGACCGCCAGCTGTCAGATCTGCTTTGATTTGGACTCCTGCCTTGAGCAGGGGGTCAGACTCGATGGCTTTTAGAGGCCCCTTCCGACTCCGTGATTCTTTGATTCTATGATTCTATGTCATTGCGTGCCCTGGGTGCTAGGTAACTGATGTTATGATGACCCCTGGACAGCCACAGGAAGGGCACCGTGCTGGGTAGAAAAGATCAGCGGGAGGACTTCTGAGAAAAAGAAATGGGTTTGGATGGTGCCCCCCCCCCCCCCCGTGTGCAGTTTCCATCCTCAAATGCTGGTCTGGCATTTACGTAGCTGGGCAGATTTCTAGGAGATGCTGCGGGGTACCACATTTGGACAGCCGGTTGCTGCCAGTGACAAGCACACGTTGCCACAACTAGTGGCAATGAGCAGCATGTCCTTAAATGACAGGTGTATTATTGCACCCGAGGCTTTGTATGCACAAGGTCTGGATCTGTTCTAAAAAAAATCCCTCCGGGAAGGCTCTGTGCTTTGCTTCCGAGGAATTAGGCTCATTAAAGAGGCATGATGTGTCCATATGGGATGTGGCCAGGCTAATTGATTCCCGTTGTCTGCAGTACATTGCGTCTCGCTGCTGCTTGGTTTTAGTCGCACAAGAATCTCTGCTGTGCCTCCCCTGAGGGTGTATTTTTTAGAAACCGACGGTGGTTATTTTATCTTTCCGTTGCACAGTTTAACTCTCCTGTTTTTGCAAGCCCTGAAACCATTCTGGCAGTTAGCTCGGGATTTGAAGACCTAAAGGAACATCTACTCTTGTACCAACCTCACCACACTTTTGAATTCTCCTCTTAGGCCCCTTTCCAGCAACATTCACTGTAGGTTAAAGAGAGAGGAGAGAAGACCATCTCTCTGCCTTGTAGAATTGCAAGGTTGGCAAATGAGTTTGAGTCCCTCTTAAAAACAAGCTTTTCCCTCGCAGAAAAAAGGGTGAGTTTCAAGTCACAACTGTCTGTCTGTCTTGAGTTTGCTATATTCTCATGCACATAGATATCTGCTATTACCTAGCTTAGAGTCTGGTCACACAGCAAAAAACCCTGGGATTTGATCTGGGTTAAAAACCATGCTGAGTTTTGTGTTCACACAATAATTCCAAAGTGCATACTGTATTTATTTCCCTCTGGGTCATATTATTTTCTTAGGAAGTGAGTTAAAATAAGTAGCCACCAGATGGCCATTTATATAAGCACACCGTTTCATTAAGACACTTAAGCCTACTGTGAACGTTACAGCCAGTTTTAAAAGGGAACATTTCAATTACTCAGTAGGAATGCAAGAAACAACTAAAATAAAAACCACATGAGTTGGCTAAAATTAAAATTTGACATATTGTGAGTTTTTTGAGAAATGTAGACAGGCTCTTAGTCTGTGATTCCTGAGCAGCTGGAGTTGTTCATCTGACTATATCCGATGGCAGTGTGCTCACTCCCAACTGACTTAATTGCTCTCCATGATACTGCGATACAACCCAATCTAATTGCTAAGGTAAGGACATGGTTGCAGTTGCTGGATCCCTGATAGGTTGGGAGCACCCATATGAAAAATCCAGGAAGGCGACAGAAGCAGTAAAAGCAGTTTAAAATAATGATAAGGTAAAGGTTTCCCTTGACATTTTTAGTCCAGTCGTGTCCGACTCTAGGGGGCAGTGCTCATCCCGTTTTTCAAACCGTAGAGCCAGCGCTTGTCCGAAGATAGTTTCCATTGTCACGTGGCCAGCGTGACTAGGGAACGCCATTTTACCTTCACACCAAAGTGGTACCTATTTATCTACTCACATTTACATGTTTTTGAACTGCTAGGTTGGCGAGGAGCTGGGACAAAGCGATGGGAGCTCACTCCGTCGCGTGGATTTGATCTTACGACTGCTGGTCTTCTGACCCCGCAGCACAGGCTTCTGCGGTTTATCCCGCAAATAATGATAGCAACCCACCAAAAGCAGGGGAAAACTCTGACACCAAACAGAATCCTCCAAATGTTGAAGAGCATCATCAATTATTAAGGGAAATGCCTTTATCCTGCCCTGCCCTCAGCACAGCACTGTGTGCTCTGATGCACATCCTCTGTGTCTCTGGGGTGGAATCAGGCTGGTGTCAAGGATTGGAGCCCAGCAGACTGTGGCCAGCTTTTGACTGCTTTAGGGTCTCGGATGTACAGTTGCGCCAGAGTTTGCTGACGCGGATGCTTTCTTTTGGTACTGCTGCTGCAACTGATGCTTCCAAATTAAGGTTGGGGTGGTAGAGGAAGGATGCCACCACCCCCACTGCCAGAGAAAAGAAGGGCCCCATTTAGCATGTGTGCATGCGCATGTGTGTGCATGCATGTAAGCTGTCCAGTAAGCCTGCCATGTGCATGCCCACACATGTGCAGATAGAGACAGACAGACAGACAGACAGACAGACAGACAGACAGACAGACAGACAGACAGACAGACAGACAGACAGACAGACAGACAGACAGACAGACAGACGTCCAGATCAAGGTTCCTAATGGCTTCCACCCATATCTTTGCAGTTCTAACACAATGATGGTGATTAGTGTCCCTATCGTTCAGATCGTACAGAGGCCGGAATGCTATTCAGCTTTTGTGACATGTTGAGCTGCTGCTCAACATCTGCATTCACAAAAGCTGTTGCAGGGACCTGATAAGGCGTAACCAGTCGCTCTCTCTCTCTCTCTCTCTCCTGATGGCTCCTCCTGACATCCCCAAGGCAGCTTCAGAAATTGCAGTT
Source organism: Pogona vitticeps (assembly GCF_051106095.1). Taxonomy (NCBI): domain Eukaryota; kingdom Metazoa; phylum Chordata; class Lepidosauria; order Squamata; family Agamidae; genus Pogona; species Pogona vitticeps. Next base: position 3,950,420 of record NC_135785.1, read on the forward strand.
CCTCCTGGACAAGATACTGGCCGGTATCTTTCTTTTTCAGAGAAATCCAGGCAGAAAACCATCCTTTTGAAAGCTTGTGGGTCTAATTACTGGGAGGAGGCTCTCTCTCTCTCTCTTTCTGTGTGTGTGTGTGTGTGTGTGCTTGCGAGCATGCCTGTGTGCAGACTGAAACACTTGTGAGAGAAGGAGCCACCTCCAGTAATTACGTACATTATGAGAAACGAAAAATGTTAGCAGAAGCTTGCCGTCTGGGGAAAGGCGGCTTGGCTGGCAGGTAGAGAGACATTAGCAAAGGGCAGTGCATTGATCGGAGTCCCTTAATAGTGTTGTGTTGTGTTCCTTTATTGGAAGAAAGGCAGCATATAAATAAAGTCCATCATCATTATCCTAGAGGGACAGCAGTGACCTCAACCTAGTCCGTCTCACTCAGTTTGGCCTTCCTCGGAGGGCTGTTATCAGGATAAAGCACACTATGGAAAAAATTATTTTTATTGCTCAGAGGGTTGAGGTCTCTGGCTGCGGAGCCAGAGGTTGGGAGTTTGATTCCCCCCTGACCCTCCTTGACTTGGGCTGGACTGGATGACCCACAGGGTCCCTTCTGGCTCTGCAGTGCTAAGAAGATGACGGTTTGACTTATACCTCCCAGACATTGACCCCCTTGCCTGCATACCACTGGCCTTGCTAATCAGGGAGTTTTGAGGTGTGTGTGATAAAGTAAGCCCCCATATCTAAGATTGCCAATCTCTGGGATAAAATGGGGTTTAGAAGAGTTAAGCAGTTTACATTTAGCTCACTGGCGAGGAAGTAGAATATTGTGAGTTCTGTTCATGAAACAATGCATTCAGTTAAATTAAATACATTTTCAGGAGTAAGGGTGGTTAATGGCAGTTGCAAAGAAACCATACTTTTTTTCTCTCTCTCCTAGGCAGGACCAGGCTGGGGAGAAACAGAATTTGCAAGGACCCATTTCATTAAAATAAATTGGCGGATTTCTTCCAGTGCTCCAACTCAATATGGCTCTTTCTCTCATATTCCTCTCCCAGCTGAGAGAGAAACCTGCCATCATTTACCCCCCCCCTCTGCTTACAAAGTGTCTCGTCTTGCTTTTCCTGTTAAGCAACACATTATTTGGGAAGAGCAAAGAACGACAGAGGAGTGCTAGGAATGATAGAAAAAGTGTGGGAAGAATGGGTCAGGGGATCACACGGGTTTCCAGAAACATAAGATTTCCATGGTGCAGGACAGGAATTTCCAGAGACCCGATATCCCTTATCTCAGCTTTGTTTGCTTTGATAAGACCTGGTCACAAAGGCCGTTGAGAAAGTGTGTGTTTGTGTGTCTGTTTGAAGAAGAGAGGAGATCCGGCCAAATTGCTCCATGGACTCGCCCACCTTTGGACCAGAAGGGCCAACGTGCTGATTGCAGTGGGAAAAGATCAGAACAGATGTCCTTCTCTATTGATGCCTCCTGATGAGTGAGAACTGCAACAAAATTTTGCAGCGTAGTCTCACTTGCTCCAAGGAGGTCTTCAAAGAAGTACAGACAGTCTGGGTTTTGTGTGTGTAAGAGAGAGAGACATGAAAGGGGTATCGAATGGGGGAAATGACAAAATACTGTGCTACCTTAATCATTAACAGATTTGTTTCAGTGTTAATTTGGGTGGATCAAAATCCACTTTCTAAGAGGAACATTCTTTGGCCAGGGTTACCTCTCATCGTTCCCTCTGAACAGAGTGTTCCACCCACCTCTTACAGTCTGTTTTAGTTTTTCCAATACCCTGATGTTGGGAAGGTGTGCAGGCAAGAGGAGAAGGGGATGACAGAGGACGAGATGGCTGGACAGTGTCATCGAAGCGAATAACATGACTTTGACCCAACTCCAGGAGCCAGTGGAAGACAGGAGGGCCTGGTGTGCTCTGGTCCATGGGGTCATGAAGAGTTGGACACGACTTAACGACTAAACAACATAGTTTTTCCAACAGTCTCTTGTTATTCTGTGGCAAGCGAGCGCTCAGTCGTCACCCAGAGTTAATTTGTGATGTTGTGCAGACGTAGGCCTTCACCCCCATCCACACAACGTATTTCTGAATATCTTTCTCGAAATCTTATGCAAACTGATGCAGTGGGATATTTTTTTCTCCATCACAGAGCAAGAGACAAAGGGTTTTCCACACACTCAACTCTGTCCTTTGACAGAGAGAAGAAATGTGGTTGGTGAGAAGAGATTCTATTGTTCCTCACCCTGGTGAGACACAGAACACCTTCTCTGCATGATGGAAGTGGGTTTGTCCACGAAAGCTCACATTAAAATATAGCAGTTAGTCTTGTAGGTGCCACAAAAGTTTTGTCTTTTGTTTTTACCTAATATGCTAACCTGCTCCTTTAATTGATTTTAAAACATGTACACCCCACCTGTTGTACATTCAGATCAAAGTGGCAAACCTGAATCTTCTCCTCCCCCACTTTATCCTCACAAGAAGCCTGCAAGATAAATGAGGCTGAAAGAGGCAGCTGTCATGGGTTCGTGGGGACTTCAGACCAGATATGTGATATTTCTGTTCAGCCTCCAAAGCGGGACATCACGTTGGCTGGTTTTTGTTTCTTAGCTCTCTATGGTTTGGATGGCAACCCTGCCAGCTCTCACGCCTCTGAGCTTGCTGTTAGAATGCCTGGAATCACAGAATGATGGAGTTGGAAAGGGGCCCCGAAGGCCATCAAGTCCAACCCTCTGCTCAAGGCAGGAACACAAATCAAAGCAGATCTGACGGATGGCAGTCCAATTTTCTCTTGAAGGCCTCCAGCGTTGGAGCGCTTACCACCTCCTGCTGAGGTCCTGGGTTCCATTGTCATACTGCTCTGTTAAGAGGCCTTTTTTGATATTCAGCCGAAATCTGGCTTTCTGTAGCAGGAGTCCATTATTAAATTGTCCTGCCCTCGGGGATGATCGAGAACAGATCCTGCCCTTCCTCTGTAGGACTACCTTTCAAGTCTTTGAAAAGTGCTACCCAATCTCCCCTCAGTCTTCTTTTCTCAAGGCTAAACATGCCTGCGTGCTCACTGGAAGGACAGATCCTGAAGCTGAGGCTCCAAGACTTTGGCCATCTCATGAGAAGAGAAGACTCCCTGGAAAAGACCCTGATGTCGGGAAAGTGTGAAGGCAAGAGGAGAAGGGGACGACAGAGGATGAGATGGCTGGACAGGGTCATTGAAGCGGCCAACATGACTTTGACCCAACTGCAGTGGGAGGCAGTGGAAGATAGGAGGGCCTGGCGTGCTCTGGTCCATGGGGTCACCAAGAGTCGGACACGACTGAATGACTAAACAAGAACATACGTGCCCAGTTCTTTCAGACTTTCCTCCTAGCGCTTGGCTTCCAGTCCCCTGATCCTCCTTGTCGCCGTCCTCTGAACTTGCTCCAGTTTGTCGGCATCCGCGTTGTCCAGAACTGGACACAATACACTAGAGGAGGCCTAACCAGTGCCGAACAGAGGGGGATATTTTAGAGCACAATTCCCAGCATGGTGGGTCAGAGTGCCGATTTCATGCATGATTACTCTTTAACAACTAGGAGAGGACTAAGGGAAGTGAGTGTATCTTGGCCGCCATGGAAACGGCAAGCGATTGATAACTACTCCCATAAACCCCGCGGGCACATCACGCATGCCGCCGACACGAACGAAAACGGGCAATTTTTAGAGCACAATTCCCATCGCTGAGTAAGCGGCACCTCTGCATTTTTTCTGCACGAGGGGGCTGTGCTCGGCGTCCTCCAGCCAAGAGGAGCAGATGGGCTGGGATGCGTCATGTGAAGAAGGCTCAGAAAAAATAGGGGCTGTTTTTCTTCCCGAGAAGTCCCCAGTGTCTCCTCGCAGGAGAAAGTTTGCTTTGCAAGGGAGGCGACAGCTTTGAGGAGTGGGCCAAGCAGATGGCCCCTGTGCGGCGCTGACGTGTAATCTTTCACCACCTCCAGATGTCTGGTGGAAAATCCTAAAGCTCTAACCACAAGTGCCTTTACTACAGTCTCTAAATGATCCCCAGGGAATCTTTCCCCGTTTTAGTAATAAGCATTTATCGGCATTATTTCCAACTTTGTTAATTTTCTCTCGCTAGGAAGGGAACGGACTCCCCCCTCCCCAAACGCTGAGTTCTACAACCCTGGGCATGAGATATTGATCCTATTGCCCTGTGTGGTGTGTCAGGCTGGTGCCACGTTGATCCTTTTTCTGCAATTCCTGCCTTACTCTTGTTGTTTATCGCTCTCTTTCATTATAAATGTCCCATTATAAATAGACGTGGTGGCACTGCAGATTAAACCACAGAAGCCTCTGTGCTGCAAGGTTGGAAGACCAGCAGTTGTAAGATTGAATCCACACGACGGAGGGAGCTCCTGTCACTTGTCCCAGCTCCTGCCAACGTAGCAGCTTGAAAGCATGTAAAAATGCGAGTCAATAAATTGGTACCACCTCGGTGGGAAGGTAACGGTGTTCTGTGGCTAGTCGTTCTGGTGACGTGAGACAAACACTGGCTCTATGGCTTGGAAACGGGGATGAGCACTGCACCCTAGAGTCAGACACGACTGGACTGAATGTCAAGGGGAACTTTTACCTTCATTATAAAGCCTCTTTTGACACTAGGGCAGAGGGAAGCAAGCTTGTCCAGCTTCCTCTCAATATATGCCCATGGGGCGATCCAACCTTCACACCTACTCATTATGAGTCTCATCCTCCAGCACTATCACTTGTTTCATTTTGGACTGTTTTCAAGGTAAGAGATATTCAGAGATGGTTGCCCATTGTCTTCTGTGCAGTACTAACAAGAGTCAGCCTGAGTGTCACAGCTCTTATCTGTAAAAGATCTTATGCCAGTGTCATTGCCTATTACTCCCAGGACTTTCTCTGTCTCTATTATGATTGGCAATATCCATTTTGATCCTTAATCCTGAAGAGGGTGGATGCATCTTAGTCTGGTGCCTCAGTTTTGACCATTCTGCCTTGGATGACCCTGGTTGGAATCCAGGCTTGTCATGGAGTCTGATGGTATTCCTCTCATTTTCCTCAACTCATTCAAACCCACTCATTGAGTTAAGGTGTGCACCCCAAGACAGGGGGATCCTTGTGAGAATGGTCCGTTTATTTCCAGTTTGTTAATTACGTGGTGTCTAGTTGGAACTTAGAGTGAACCTAATAGTTCATGGAAGGTCAAAAGTGCCTTCACCATTTCTACACCCCCAGGAAACGTCCATGACTGAGCAGAGATTTGAACCCAGGCCCCCTGAGTCCTAGTGCTTCCCACACTGGGTACCTTATTTATCTTTATTATATGCATTTTTTTTTAAAAAAACCAACCTGTTTTTCGTCTACAAAGGCATCATTTATCTTGAGACTGCAAAGTCTGCTCAAGAATCTTTAGTAAGGGACTCTCTTAAGAGTTTTAAGGAGATCCAGAGGTCTGCCAGTTTGCCTCTGTCCACAGGGTGAGGCTCTCCAAGGCTACACTTCAAAGCAAAAAGGATGCACTTACTTTTATAGAGGCTATGCAGGCTCTTCTTTGGGGAGGGCCTTCCCTTCTATATAGTTGTCATATGGTGTCAAATTGGAACCAACTTTATAACGACCCTAATAGGGCTTTCAAGGTAAGTAAGATGTTTAAGGAGTGGTTTCACCAATTCCACTCCTCCAGCAAGTCTTCGTGGCTGCGTGGGGATTCGAACACAGTCCTCCTGAGTCCTAGTCTGTCATGCCATCCACTAGACCAGGGGTCATCAGCCCCTGGTCCGCAGCCCAGTGCCGGTCCGTGGGCTTGCTGAAACTGGGCCGCGGATACAGATCTCCATCCCCTTGCACACATGTGCAGTGGGGCATGTCGCACTCGTGCGGTGGGGCGTGTCACTCCCACTGCGCGAGTGTGACAAGCCCACCACATATGGAGCTTGCTCCCCCCCCCAGCCAGTCCACGGCCCCAAAACGGTTAGGGACCGCTGCACTGGACCACACTGGGTACCCTTCCCTTCCCTATATTTGATAATTTTATCTTTAATAATTTCCTCCACTAGTTTACCTACTGCAGACATTGCGCTAACTGGTCTGCAGAATCCTGGATTCTAAAGCTAACCAAAACAAACTTTAGCCACCCTCCGGTCCTTAGGCACACCAAGACCAGCCTCCAAAGGTGTTACATGTTTCATTAGAGTCTAACAGCTAGAAGAATGGGAGTTTCACATTTCTGACGAGGGTTACCACCTGGACCCAGTGACTTTGGGGTTTGTTTTCAATTTGCCCAGAACTTCATCTCTCGTCACCAGCGCTTAACCAGTTCTGAAGGGTCTTTCCTGAAAACGCCAGTCCAAGCAAAGTTAAGCGACTTACCACATTATCTGCCGTAAAAACAGGCTTCCTTACCTTTCTTTAGTGCTTGTTGGGCTCCTTTGTCATCAAATGGTCGTCCAACTGGTTTTCTAAGTACCCACCTGCTCCGGATGTGTTGAACAACAGATACATTTCCCTAAGCTTTTCTCTCTCTGATGGTTGTTGCTGATTTTTTGGGCTGTTTGGCCGTGTTCAGAACACAGACAAACAGCCCGAAATACCTACAACTACCATCGGATCCCTGCTGTGAAAGCCTTCGAGAAGACATTTCCTGTCTCTCTTTAGGTCTGTGATAAAGCCAAACCTTTCTGGTTTCCAGGAACCTCCTCTAACCCACCCACCCCCCAGGTCTTATGACTTAAGTTATGGTATGATTCAAAGTCAGTTTCAAGCTATGATGTAAAGACTTGATAGAAATATGTTGCTCTCTGTGATAGAAGGTGCCAGGTCGACACAGCCAAGAGGCATGGCTTAGAAATGTTATATATATATTTTTACTACAGTTCCCCAAATCCCCCCAGCTGGCAAAACCAGTAGCCATGCTTGCCGGAGGATTCTGGGATTACCCATCAAAAAGAATGTTAAGATACTTGCAAACGAAGGGCCACCTCATTGTCAAGGTCTTGCTAGGAAATTGAGGAGAGGAGAGATTTGGGTTTCACAACCGTCACTGGTGTGGACTGTGTGAGGGACCTCTGGGCGCTTGCATAATTTTATGGCTGAGCGGCTGAGGTGCAGTGGGAGAACTCTCTCTGTGGATGACTGCTCTGTTTGAGAGGGTACCCTATGAGGTTCTGGCCCTGCTGGTCTGTCCAGCCCAACATAGGTCTCCTCTGAAGGGCAGAGTATTCTAGAAGCTTTGACCAAGACCAGCAGCTCGGTGGTCAAGTGCCTGCATTGTGTGTGTGAAGGATCCCTGGTTCAGTCTCGGACATCTCCTGATAAGGGAACTTAGGGTGCAGTGATGGACAGGGCCGGGCAGCTGCATGTCTGGCAGAGCATCTTATTTCCAGCTGCATGTCTGGAAATAGGATGCTCTGGGACTGCTGGTGAGATCATGCTAGGCTCTTAGGGTGCTTCATACTGGAGATGAACCCATTTTCTAATTCATGATAGAAGACTCAATGGCTGAAACCCAGTAGTAAGTTACAAGCAGAGTAGGCCCATTGAATCAGTGACTCACCAGAGAGCAGGACACGTCATAATGGGCTCAAGTTACAGGAAGCCAAATTCAGATTGAATATCAGGGAAAACTTCTTAACCGTTAGAGCAGTAAGACAATAGAGCCAATTGTTACATAACAGCACTGATGTTACCTGTCTGTCATGGGTTTGGAGGGAAAGTTCCATCCTATGGGGAGTGGAAGGCGGGACATCAGGAGGAGGGGCTGTACTGTATAAATATGTGATGCCTGTGTGGTGAAGAGAGATGCTGAGACAGACTGTGAGACACTGGGTTGGGACGAAGCAGCAGCTGGGGAAGAAGAAGCTGTTGTGGGAGTCTGGGTGTCTGACAGGGTACTACTGTGTGTCAGAGTACCAGCCTGAAAGGTTCAGGGGTCTGTGGGTTAGCCAGAACTGATGGGTTCAGGGTCTGTGCTTTAAGTTAAAGGTTCTAGGTGAACCAAACTGTATGCTTGTGTGTGTGAGAATAAGCCACGTTACTTTATTTTATTCACCTGATTGTTTTATTTACCCTGTTTGTATTTAAAATAAACCTTATTCTTTTGTTGTTTAAAAATCCATCCCTGGTCTGTGTGACTTATTATAGGGAATGGTTGGTGGCAGCTTAGTAACTGTGTGATAGATCCCAGTAGGTCTGGGTTTGTCACATTGATTGGTGTCCAGCGTGTGGGATACGACTGGTCCAGTTGTCCAGCGGTCCAGCAAAGCCTTGGCAGGTGTGCCCAGAGCAAGGGGGGTCTAGTCAGGGACAGTCTGAGGCGCGTAGGTAATCTTCTAGGTGTACCTCACGGGGAGGTGCGCTAGTAGAAGAACGTGCCAACTGGGGAGACTTAGATTAAGGTGCTCTGAGGCAGCCTAGTTTTGGCGGGAAAAGCTGAGGAAAAACTGCGTAGCAACAGCGAGCTAGCTTGCCAGCTGAGAGGCCCAGCAGAGGGGGGTAGGCTCTGACTCGATACTGTTGCAACTTTAGTGCTGAAGAATAGCAGCAATCTCTAGGGAGAGCTGGTTCTGAGGTAAAAGGAAAAAAGTGGTCGTTTTATTTTGAGGCTTGACTTTTTAAAGCAGCCTGTTCTGAGGGGGGGTATGCCCTTGACTCGAAGCCAAGTAGCAGACATGAGTGAGGTGAAAGACCCCCAGATTGACCAAGGTTCTGAGGATGAATTTGGCTCAGTGCAAGGTGACAGCACAGGAGAGCAGGACCCAGAACTCAGAAAAATACTCCTAGCCCAACAGCATGAACTGAGGGTGAGGGAAATGGAGGAAAGATTAGAGAGAGAAAGAAGAGAGGAAAGGGAGAAACAGAGACAATTTGAATTGGCATTGGAGAGAGAGAAAATGGCGTTTGAATTAAGAAAACTGGAACTGATGAACCAGAACAATAATAATAATAGGGATTCTGAGGGAGGCCAATTGTCTAAGGCTGACCTGAAGAAATTCCCTGTGTACCACAAGGGAGATTGTCCTGAGGTGTTCTTTTCCTTAGTGGAAAGAGCGTTTGTGGACTTCTCAGTAAGGGAAACTGAGAAGATGACCATCATGCGGTCTTTAATCAGTGGTAGCCTGGCTGAGGTTTATGCCGAGATGCCTGAGGAATTGATGAAAGATTTTGCAGAGTTTAAAAAACTGGTGTTTGCCAGACATGGGATAAATGCAGAGCAGCTGAGACAAAGATTCAGGTCCCTCACCAAGAAACCAGAACAGACTTTTACCCAAGTGGGGGCCCAATTGGTGAGGCTGCTTGAGAAATGGCTATCGCAGGAGGGAATAGAGACCTATGAGCAGCTTAAAGACTTGATAGCCCTGGAACAGTTCTATTCAGTCCTGCAGGGGGAATTGAAATTCCAGGTGAGGGAAAGGAAACCGAAATCTGTGGCAGCAGCCGCAGAAATCGCGGATTTTATCTCCCAAATAAGAAAGCCCTTGGGTGAGGGGAAATCTGTAGGTAAACCCAAAGAAACCTACAGCAAGTACTCTCAGGGACCAGGGAAAAGCCAGCAAGGGGGAGGGGCCCATGGTGAAGGGAAGCCCTCAGGCATGAAACCAAGCCCTCAGAATTTGGAGGGAAAACCGAAACAAGAGGAGAGAGAATCCAAATACACTAGAAAATGTTATTTCTGTCAGGGAAAGGGTCATCTAATCTCAGTGTGTGAAAAATTAAAGCAGCTAAAAGGAATGGTGCCTCAGAATTCTAGTGGGACCAAGCCAAAAGCTGTGTTCTGTGTCCAGAAAGAGCAAGGCTCAGTGTCACAGAGGGAGCCTGTTGCCATGGCTACTCAGTCTGGGACAGCTGCCTCTGCTGATCAGGCTGAGGAAAATGGTCCTCTTCTGGAGGTAAAGCGCTGCTTGCTGATAAAAACAGATTCTCAGTTGTTTGAGACAGCAGGGGTGGACGTAGGAATACTTGACCGTCAGTATAGGGGGCTGCGGGACACTTGTTCCCAAGTAACCCTATGCCATCCAGATATCATCCCTAGGGAGTTTATAATCCCAAATGAGAGCATGAAGGTGGCAGGGATTGAGGGGCAGATAATCTCTCTGCCAGTAGCAGAGGTACCTGTCAACTTTCAAGGCTGGAGGGGAGATTGGCGGATAGCGATTTCATCTACTCTGCCAGCAGCCGTGCTCGTGGGAAATGACCTGGCTGAACATGTGAAACGGGTGCTAGTGATTACACGCTCACAAGCCACCACAGGGACAGTTCAGGGGGGTAATGATGAGCCAGAGACGGAAGCAGAGGGAAGTTCAGAAGCTGTGGTGGAAACCTTAACCACAGACAGCAGATTTGGACAGGAGCAAAAGGCAGACGCCACTCTCCAAAAGTGTTTTGAACAGGTGACGGACGCCCAGCTAACACCTGAAACCCCAGTGAGATTTCTGGAGAAAAAGGGGATTTTATATAGAGAAACCCTGAGGAACATCTCAAAAGGGGGAGATGGGATCAGAAGTCAACTGGTGGTACCTGAAAAGTATCGCCCCATGATCTTACAAAGGGGGCACTCTGACATGTTTGCTGCACACTTAGGGGTGAACAAAACACAGCAAAGAATCACACAGAATTTCTACTGGCCTGACATAGGGAAGCAGATCAGGGAGTTCTGTAAGCAATGTGATGTGTGTCAAAGGCAGGGGAATAACCGCGACAGGACCAAAGCAAAGTTGTGCCCTTTGCCTGTGATTGACACTCCGTTCAAATGCATAGGGGAGGAAGTGCTTTGGCTTAGGCCCTGCAGAGAGAATAAACTGCAGCTCAAATGGGCAGGACCATATAGGGTCATTTCCAAGATGTCAGACCTGAACTACCTAATAGAGCAGGAGGAGAACCAAGCAAGGAGGGTGGTTCATGTGAATGCCCTAAAACCCTACTACAGAGGGGAACAGAGGGTTTTATTCGCGATAAAAGCAGCTGAGAGTGAGGAAGCTGAATTACCCTTCTGGGAGGGTAGAGGGGAAGTAAAATACAACCCAGAGGAGGTAAAGATCAGTCCTGCACTCACCCAAGACCAGCAGCAAGAACTAAAAATGCTGCTTAGAAAATATCAACAGGTGTTTTCCAACAAGCCGGGGATAGTGAAGGGAGTGATGCATCGGATCCACACAGGGGATGCACCCCCGCAGGCAGTATCCCCATACCGAGTAACGGGACCCTATAGGGACAAGGTGCGGAAGGAGTTGGACGAAATGCTGAGGGAGAACATAATCGTCCCCTCTTCTAGTCCTTGGTCCTCTCCAATAGTCCTTGTGGACAAGCCTGATGGGAGCATTAGGTTTTGTGTTGATTACAGGAAATTAAACCGTGTAACCACTCCTGATGCCTACCCAATGCCCAGGCTAGACAACCTGATTGAAACCATAGGGGGTTGTCGGTTCATCTCATCATTGGACCTGGTAAAGGGATATTGGCAATTAAGAATTGATCCCAGGGATCAAGAAAAAACTGCCTTTTGCAGCCCTTTTGGTCTCTATGAGTTTCGAGTCCTGAGCTTTGGTCTCAGAAATGCACCAGCCACCTTCCAAAGGCTGATGGACCAGACCTTGGCAGGGCTCAGTGACTTTACAGTGGCCTACATTGACGACATAGGGATCTTCAGTAATACCTGGGAAGATCACCTGATACACCTGGAGTTAGTGCTGCAGAGGTTAAGTGCAGCAGGGCTAACAGTAAAGGCCAGCAAGTGTCAGCTGGGTAGCCCAGAAATAAAATACTTGGGTCACATGGTAGGGGGAGGAATGATAAAACCCCTGGAGGCCAAAATAGAAGCAGTTCGTGATTGGCCTAGACCCAACACCAAGAAAAAGGTCAAATCATTTCTTGGGTTGGTGGGCTACTACAGAAAGTTCATCCCGAGGTTTAGCGAGATTGCGGCTCCGCTGACCGATCTGACGAGGAAGAAGGCTGATGACCGCATCCCGTGGACCAGCGACTGTGAGGCGGCGTTCCAGAGGTTGAAGGAGGCGCTAATCAACTATCCAGTCCTGCGTGCTCCAGACTTCGACCGGGAGTTCATCATCTACACCGATGCGTCTAACAGCGGGGTAGGAGCAGTTCTGTGCCAGGAGGATGAGAATGGTGACCAGCATCCAGTGTCCTACCTGAGTAGGAAACTTCAAAAAGGTGAGAGACATTTGGCAACCGTGGAGAAGGAGTGTTTGGCCATAGTCTACGCGATCCAGAAGGCCAAGCCTTACATCTGGGGAAGACATTTTGTTCTGTGTACTGACCATTCACCATTGCAATGGTTAAAGACAATGAAAACCCACAATAGCAAACTTATGAGGTGGGCTTTGAACTTACAGGACTATGACTTTGAAGTGAAGGTGGTCAGAGGGTCAGTGAACTGTGTTGCTGACGCCTTATCAAGAAGACCTGAAGACTGAAGACGGCGAAAGAACATGGACTATATGTATATAATGAAAACAAAAAGTTAAAATGTACCTGGTTTTAAATTGGTTTGTATTAATAAAGGTAAATTGATGTAATGTATATGGTAAATGTTTAAATGCCTATTTGAAATGTTTAACTTAGAATGTAAGTAAGTATAATATGGTAGGTATAATTGGTGTTGTGTGTTTTATACAGGTTGTTTTTTTTGGGAAAAAGCACCTTAGCTTTCCCCCTACAAAACAACTTATAAAGAGGGGAGGTGTTACATAACAGCACTGATGTTACCTGTCTGTCATGGGTTTGGAGGGAAAGTTCCATCCTATGGGGAGTGGAAGGCGGGACATCAGGAGGAGGGGCTGTACTGTATAAATATGTGATGCCTGTGTGGTGAAGAGAGATGCTGAGACAGACTGTGAGACACTGGGTTGGGACGAAGCAGCAGCTGGGGAAGAAGAAGCTGTTGTGGGAGTCTGGGTGTCTGACAGGGTACTACTGTGTGTCAGAGTACCAGCCTGAAAGGTTCAGGGGTCTGTGGGTTAGCCAGAACTGATGGGTTCAGGGTCTGTGCTTTAAGTTAAAGGTTCTAGGTGAACCAAACTGTATGCTTGTGTGTGTGAGAATAAGCCACGTTACTTTATTTTATTCACCTGATTGTTTTATTTACCCTGTTTGTATTTAAAATAAACCTTATTCTTTTGTTGTTTAAAAATCCATCCCTGGTCTGTGTGACTTATTATAGGGAATGGTTGGTGGCAGCTTAGTAACTGTGTGATAGATCCCAGTAGGTCTGGGTTTGTCACACCAATGACCTTGAGAGCACTCCAACGCTGGAGGCATTGAAGGGAAAATGGAACAACCCGCTGTCAGATTAGCTTTGATTGGGATTCTTGCACAGAGCAGGGGGTTGGGCTTGATGGCCTCAAAGGACCCCCTTCAAACTCAGTTATTCTGTGATTCTATGAAATTCCTTCAGATTTAATGGACCCACTCCAGCGGTGACTTTCTACTGGATTTCAGCCTGTACAGAGCCCAGAAACGTCAGCTTCTTTAAACCAACCGTTGCAGAGTATTTAGCCTTGGTCCAAAAAGTAACATTATAAGCACGGGTCTTAATGGCTGGCTGGGGGGGGGGATATTCTGGAATAGCCATTCAAAAGAAGAGTAATGCTTCCATGGACTAGTTCATAAACACCCAGTGGTGTCCCTGTTACATACAGCACTGATGTTACCTGTCTGTCATGGGTTGGAGGGAAAGTTCCATCCTATGGGGAGTGGAAGGCGGGACATCAGGAGGAGGGGCTGTACTGTATATATATATGTGAAGCCTGTGTGGAGAAGTTTAGAGAGAGCTGAAGGAGAGCTGAGAGAAGAAGCTGGAGTGGAAGTCTGTGTGTCAGACAGGGTACTACTGTGTGTCAGTCAGGGTACTACTGTGTGATAGGTTCAGGTGTCTGTATGGTTAGCCAGAACTGATAGGTTCAGGGTCTGTGCTTTATTTAAAGGTGTTCTGTGTGAACCAAACTGGTGTATGTATGATTGAGACTAAGCCACGTTACTGTATCTTATTCACTTGATCATTTTATTTTCCCTGTGTGTTATTTAAATAAACCTTGTTCTTGTATTTGTTAAAAATCCATTCCTGGTCTGTGTGACTCCTTATAGGGAATGGTTGGTGGCAGCTTAGTGAAACTGTGGCATACCCTGGTAGGTCTGGGGTTGTTACATTGATTGGTGTCCAGCGTGTGGGATACGACTGGTCCAGTTGTCCAGTGGTCCAGCAAAGCCTTGGCAAGTGTGCCCAGAGCAAGGGGGGTCTAGTCAGGGACAATCTGAGAGCGCGTAGGTAATCTTCTAGGCTTACCTCACGGGGAGGTACGCTAGTGGAAGAACGTGTGACCTCAGATTGGTGGGACTAGATTAGGGAGCTCTGAGGCAACTTGTTTTGGCGGGAAAAAAGCTGAGGCAAAGCTGAGTGAAGTAGCAGTGATCTAGCCTGTCTGCTGAGAGGCCTAGCAGAGGGGGGTGGACTCTGGCTGGCAACAGTTGCAAGTTAGTGCTGAAGAACAGCAGCAATCTATAGAAGGCTGGTTCTGAGGCAAAGGGAAAAAGTGGTCGCTTTATTTTGAGGCTTGACTTTTGAAAGCAGCCTGTTCTGGGGGGGGATTATGCCCTTGACTCGAAGCCAAATGGCAGAAATGGGTGAAGCAAGGGAACCCCAGGTGGACCAAGGTTCTGAGGATGAATTTGGCTCAGTGCAGGATGAGAGCACGGGAGAACAGAACCCAGAACTCAGGAAAATGCTCATAGCCCAACAGCATGAACTGAGGATGAGGCAATTTGAAATGGAGGAAAGGGAAAGAGAGAAACAAAGACAATATGAATTGGAATTGGAGAGAGAGAAAATTGCTCTGGAAAAAGAGAAAATGGCGTTTGAGTTAAGAAGATTGGAACTGATGAATCAGAACAATAATAACAATAGGGATTCTGAGGGAGGCCAATTGTCTAAAACTGACCTGAAGAAATTCCCTGTATACCACAAGGGAGATTGCCCTGAGGTGTTCTTTTCCCTCGTGGAAAGAGCGTTTGTGGACTTCTCAGTAAGGGAAACTGAGAAGATGACCATCATGCGATCTTTAATCAGTGGCAGCCTGGCAGAAGTATATGCAGAGATGCCAGAGGAATTGCTGAGAGATTTCGCAGAGTTTAAAAAGCTGGTGTTTGCCAGACATGGGATAAATGCGGAACAGCTGAGGCAGAGATTCAGGTCACTCACCAAGAAACCAGAGCAGACTTTTACTCAAGTGGGGGCCCAACTGGTGAGGCTGCTAGAGAAATGGCTGTCGCAGGAGGGGACAGAGACATACCAGCAGCTCAAAGACCTGATAGCGCTGGAACAGTTTTATTCAGTCCTGCATGGGGAACTGAAGTTCCAGTTGAGGGAAAGGAAACCGAAATCTGTGGCCGAAGCGGCCGAAATCGCAGATTTTATTTCCCAAATAAGGAGGCCCTTAGGTGAGGGGAAATCTGTAGGTAAACCCAAAGAAACCTACAGCAAGTACTCTCAGGGACCAGGAAAAAACCAGCAAGTGGGAGGGGCCCATGGTGAAGGGAAGCCCTCAGACACGAAACCAAGACCTCAGATTTTGGAGGGAAAACCAAAACAAGATGAGAAAGACTCAAAATACAGCAGAAAATGTTATTTCTGTCAAGGAAAGGGCCATCTAATCTCAGAGTGTGAGAAATTAAAGCAGCTAAAAGGAAATGTGCCTCATGATTTGAGTGGAACCAAGCCAAAAGCTGTGTTCTGTGTCCAGAAAGAGCAAAGCTCCTTGTCACTGAGGGAGCCTGTTGCCATGGCTACTCAATCTGGAACAGTTACATCTGCTGATCAGGCTGAGGAAAATGGTCCTCTTGTGGAGGTCAAGCGCTGCTTACTAGTGAGAACAGATTCGCAGTTGTTTGAGACCGCAGGGGTGGACGTAGGAATACTTGACCATCAGTATAGGGGGCTAAGGGATACTTGTTCCCAGGTGACCCTGTGCCATCCAGATATTATTCCTAGGGAGTATGTAATCCCAAATGAGAGCATAAAGGTGGCAGGGATTGAGGGACAGGTGATCTCGCTGCCAGTAGCGAGGTACCTGTGAACTTTCAAGGCTGGAGGGGAGTTTGGCGGCTAGCGATTTCATCGACTCTGCCAGCAGCCGTGCTCGTGGGAAATGACCTGGCTGAACATGTGAAACGGGTGTTAGTGATTACACGCTCACAAGCTACCACGGGGACAGTTCAGGGGGGTACTGATGAGCCCGAGACGGAAGCAGAGGGGAGTTCCGAAGCTGTGGTTGAAACTTTAACCACAGACAGCCGATTTGGCCAAGAGCAAAACACTCTCCAAAAGTGTTTTGAACAGGTGACAGACGCCCAGCTAACACCTGAAACCCCAGTGAGATTTTGTGAGAAAAAGGGAATTTTATATAGAGAGACCCTGAGGAATATCTCAAAAGGGGGAGATGGGATCAGAAGTCAGCTGGTGGTACCTGAAAAGTATCGCCCCATGATCTTAAAAAGGGGGCACTCTGACATGTTTGCTGCGCACTTAGGGGTGAACAAAACACAACAGAGAATTACACAGAATTTTTACTGGCCTGAAATAGGGAAGCAGATCAAGGAGTTCTGTAAACAATGTGATGTGTGTCAGAGGCAGGGGAATAACCGTGACAGGACCAAAGCAAAGTTGTGCCCTTTGCCTGTGATTGACACTCCGTTCAAATGCATAGGGGTGGATATTGTGGGACCTTTGCCCAAGGCCACAAAGAGGGGGAACAGGTTCATTCTCACCATTGTGGACCATGCCACGAGGTACCCTGAAGCCATTCCCTTGTCTAACATTGAAACTAACACAGTGGCAGATGCCTTGGTGGGGTATATGTCCAGGATGGGATTTGCCTCAGAAATAATCACAGATTTGGGCACATCGTTTACATCGAAGCTCATGAAACGGTTATGGCAAATCTGTGGAATTAAACACAAGGAAACCACTGCCTATCACCCTGAAAGTAATGGGTTAACGGAGAAGTTCAATGGGACTCTAATGCGCATGATTAGGGCTTACTTGGCGGAGAATCCAAACAATTGGGACCAGAAGCTGCAATCCCTTTTGTTTGCTTATCGATCAGTGCCACAAGCCAGTACCGGGTTCAGTCCGTTTGAACTTTTATTTGGGAGAAGGGTGAAAGGGCCACTCGATTTGATCAAACAAAATTGGGAGCAGATCACCCAGGATGACCCACAAGATGTTGTGACATATATAGACACCTTGATGAATGACCTAAAGAGAAACCTAGAGCTAGCAGCAGAAAACCTGCAAGCTCAGAAGGTCAGACAGAAAACCTGGTATGACCACGAAGGCAGGGAGAGGCACTTTAACCCAGGGGAGGGAGTGCTTTGGCCTAGGCCCTGCAAAGAGAACAAACTGCAGCTGGGTAGCCCAGAAATAAAATATTTGGGTCACATAGTAGGGGGAGGAGTGATCAAACCCCTAGAGGCCAAGATAGAAGCAGTTCGTGATTGGCCTAGACCCAACACCAAGAAAAAAGTCAAATCATTTCTTGGGTTGGTGGGCTACTACAGAAAGTTCATCCCGAGGTTTAGCGAGATTGCGGCTCCGCTGACCGATCTGACGAGGAAGAAGACTGATGACCGCATCCCGTGGACCAGCGACTGTGAGGAGGCGTTCCAGAGGTTGAAGGAGGCCCTCATCAACTATCCAGTGCTGCGTGCTCCAGACTTCGACCGGGAGTTCATCATCTACACCGATGCGTCTAACAGCGGGGTAGGAGCAGTTCTTTGCCAGGAGGATGAGAATGGTGACCAGCATCCAGTGTCCTACCTGAGTAGGAAACTCCAGAAAGGTGAGAGACATTTGGCAACCGTGGAAAAGGAGTGCCTGGCCATAGTCTACGCGATCCAGAAGGCCAAGCCTTACATCTGGGGAAGACATTTTATTCTGTGCACTGACCATTCACCACTGCAATGGTTAAAGACAATGAAAACCCACAATAGTAAACTTATGAGGTGGGCTTTAAACCTGCAAGACTATGACTTTGAAGTGAAGGTGGTCAGAGGGTCAGTGAACTGTGTTGCTGACGCCTTGTCAAGAAGACCCGAAGAATGAAGACGGCGGAAGGAACATGGACTATGTATATATTTTGGTGACCAAAGGTTAAATGTACTTGTTTATTACACATGTTTGGTTTGTATGAATAAAGGTAACTTGATGTATTGTAGATGGTAAATGTTTAAATGCTTAATTGATATGTTTATCCTAGCGTAAGTATGGTATTGTATGTTATTGTATAACTGTTTTGTATGTTTTGGATCCAGGTTGTTTTTTGGTGAAAAGCACTTTAGCTTTCCCCCTACAAAACAACTTATAAAGAGGGGAGGTGTTACATACAGCACTGATGTTACCTGTCTGTCATGGGTTGGAGGGAAAGTTCCATCCTATGGGGAGTGGAAGGCGGGACATCAGGAGGAGGGGCTGTACTGTATATATATATGTGAAGCCTGTGTGGAGAAGTTTAGAGAGAGCTGAAGGAGAGCTGAGAGAAGAAGCTGGAGTGGAAGTCTGTGTGTCAGACAGGGTACTACTGTGTGTCAGTCAGTACCAACCTGATAGGTTCAGGTGTCTGTATGGGAAGCCAGAACTGATAGGTTCAGGGTCTGTGCTTTATTTAAAGGTGTTCTGTGTGAACCAAACTGGTGTATGTATGATTGAGACTAAGCCACGTTACTGTATCTTATTCACTTGATCATTTTATTTTCCCTGTGTGTTATTTAAATAAACCTTGTTCTTGTATTTGTTAAAAATCCATTCCTGGTCTGTGTGACTCCTTATAGGGAATGGTTGGTGGCAGCTTAGTGAAACTGTGGCATACCCTGGTAGGTCTGGGGTTGTTACAGTCCCCCAGAGAGGAAATGCAGGCAGGGGTTCATAGGGAGCAGAAGGGACCACCACCAAGAAAAGGAACTGAGCCGAGCCATTCCTTGCAAAACCAGCTTTCATTCCAGCGGATATAGCAGCGGAGTGGATGAAAAGAGAGGAATCCGGCGGGCGCAGTTGTTATCCGAAGAGAAGCCCAAAGTTCCCACCACCATCACTGGATTCGGTTCCTACGAGCAGCCTCGTGTTCCATGTCATGCAAAGGCCGCTACTTTCTGCTTTTCTTGCTCGCCGCGGCCAGAGTTAAGAGCACGCCTCGGCAGAAGGAGGTGAAACGATGGAAACAGAACAGAGACATCACTGGTGCCCCCTGACGGACCCCAGGAAAGGCGATGGCAGAGAGGCAGCTCCCAGCGCTGTCCGAAGCCTCCCCCACCAGATCAGGCTAAGAAGCTGCTAGGCGAGATCCCGTCTTAGAGGCGCAGTGCGCCTGGCACGTTGGGTCAGGCTTCCACTGGGTTCGAGTCCTCCACTACCACTGTCCTGTTGTCTGTTGTTTCAGCCGCAGCGACTGTTCCGAAGACAGAAGGGAAGCAGGCAGGCAAGCAGGCAAGCAGGCGAGTGGGGTGGGGGAAACCAGGGACAGAGAATGGAGGAATTAGTAATCAGGCAAGCGCATGCAGGAGGCGGTCAGTAACATAGGAAGCCATTAATAAGGGTGCACAGCCTCAGTTCACCAGAGGGCAGACACGGAGGTAGGGGTGGGGTTTTGCTACCGTTTTTTGCATGGAAGAACCTGGGAAAAATGCTTCTCACCTGTGCTGTTAGGACTGACCTCCTGACCACTCCTGGTTTGTATCTTTGGGAGGGCAAGGGTAAGATCTCACTGTGTGGAAATTATTCTGCATAAGCCGCCAGTGCAGGCTCTTGGTGCATCTGAATTCATGCTTCCACCTGTGTAGGTTCCCCCGTTGTGTCTTTTGACATGGATAGAAACTTACGTTCCATCCAGAGCCACCCATCTCTTAAAGTCTGTTTGCTTCCTTAAACGGGAGTGGAAGGGGGGGGAAAAAAGATTCCTGCAGAGGTTGGACTCCGACTGAATCAGGCGTGGACTTGCTTCAGGGTTGGCACAAGGTCTGAGTAAGTTGCCAAGAACAGGGAGGTGGAAAAGGTCCCAGGGAGGTATCTGAGCCGGTGGGGTGTGGTGATTAGAAGTACTGGGGAGATTGGAGGTCATTCTTCACTGAGGCGGGGGGCCCATGAGGTGACCTTGAGCCGGGCACCGTCTTAGACTCGTCTACCTTATGGGATGGTCGTGACTATTAAAATGGGGAGGAGGGACACTTGCATCGCCTTGAGCTCTCTGGAGGAAGAAAAGCAAAAGCGGGCTGCTCATATACTGCCCAATAGCGCTTAAAGCGTTCTCTGGGTGGTTTATAGTTTAATTATGCAGGCCGCACGTTGCTCCCCCCAATGAGCAGGGTACCCATTTCACCGATCCCGGAAGGATGGAAAGCTGAGTCCACCTTGAGATTGAGTCTACCTGGGATTGAACCCAGGTTGCGAGCAGAGTTGTGGCAATGGGGAAGAAGGAAGCCGGTAGTTTTGTATACAAACCAAAGCTCCACCACATTCCCTAACCTGGCAATGCCGTGTAATACCCCTCCACCTCAGGTCACAGCCTTTTCCTTTGCCTTTTCAGAGTTTTTCCTCTTCCCAATCCACTAATATACAAATACATATATGTAGAAGCATGGGAACAAATTAATTTCGGCCGCCTGCAAATCAGCTCAGGGTGAATTGGTCCTAATTTCTTTGGCAATGTTTGGATGTGAACCAGACCAGATAATATTCACACATCCCTTCTTTTTTCTTTCTTTCTGTTTTATTATGCCTGTCGTTTACTGATGCTGCAGCCCAGCTTCTCAATCCTGACCCCTTCTGAAAGCCTGAAGTTCCTACTTGTGCCTTTTACCCGAGCGGACAATGTACAGTGGAAACTATTGGATGAAATGTCTGGGTTTTCTATCCCTCTTTGGGTAGATGGTGGCAGAACACATCTGATTCTGAAAGGTTTCCCAGGGAGACCTTTGAGCAACACACGGACAGGCTATTGGGAACAGACTGATGATGACAGTATCTTGTATTATAGAGGATCAGCCTTCAAAAAGGGCTTCACTATCTTTATGATTGCTCATTGTTTCCTTAGAGGTCCAGCTACAGTCTAGCCGGAAGAAGATGGTCTGCTTTGTATGATGAAGTTGTGGTTTTATGTTGCTGCTGGCTGTTTGATCAGCTTTGTTTGCACTGGCTTTTGACATTGTTTAAACTTAAGGAGTCCACTCTTCCTTTGGGAATATAATTTATGGTTGGGGCCTTGTCTATAAAACCGCTTTATACCTTCGTTAACTGACTGGTATACCTGTTTTAATCCTTACTCTTCATCCTGTTGTGTTTAATTTCTTCAGTTTGGCTGGTATTTGTATTTTATTCAACACGGCATTACTTGATAAGAGTCTGTTGTATTGCTCTGTCAATGTAATGGTTACTAATCATTATTTCTATTGTTGTGCATTGCGACCCTTGTCATCTGATCTGCTGGGATCAGGTTTGAGTGCAATTGATGGAAAAGCAGGATGCAAATAAATAGATGGATAAATAAATAAATAAATAAGCAGATGAAAGGATCTGTTCAGAAAGGGTGGGGAAATGGACCTTACTTGTGCAGGGTGGAACCTCGTTGCTCCACCTCCCGTCCTTCATACACTCGATCTGGAACGTTTCACTCTCCACACCGTCCTGTAAGGAAGGAAGGAAAGGTAGACATGTAGCAGGGGAGTGTCCCACTGGCAAGCCATGGCCAGTTTCCACCCTAGAGCCAAAATTGGCCATTTGGGCACCTAGGGCGTTGTTGCACTCTTAGTTAGGCTTGACTCATGAAACATAGAGTATATGGGGAGAGGACAGAGGAATATGGGACTGAGCACTTGATAGTCATTTTGGTTCCAACTGGAGCCCATTGGTTTCGTCATTTCGTCTGCCTTGAGAGGAGCCACTGGCGGTGAGGCTATTGCTTCTCCAAGTGCCTCACCCAGATAACGACTCTGAACTACCTTGTGAAGGTATCTGTACAGACTGGGCCCTAAGAATGCACAGGAACCTCTAGCCTGCTTGCCATCTTTAGGAAATATTCCCATTTTCTCGTCCTACCTTGCCCTTCCCTCTGCTCTCAAGCATCCGGCTTGGAAGGCCAGTTTAGGCAACATTGGCTAGCCTTAAACCAGCGGTTCCCAAATTTTGTACCCGGCGCCCCAGGCTGCTGCCAAATCCAGCCAGGGGCGCCGTGGAATCCTTGGAAGTACTAAGGCTGGGCTCTCCTCTCCCATCTTCCCCCCAAAGTATAGTATTGGTGGAGCCGTGGCCAGGGGTCAATAAGTCAAGGGAGCCATGAGTCAAAAACGAGAACCGTTGGCCCTAGACCAGGGCGTTAGTTGAGATAAAGGATCCTCCAGCAAGCGTCCCTCACTTAGCACCTTGCAAACGAGGGCTGTGCAAGACTCTCCTTAAAACCAAACTGAATCCCCGTAGCCCCTGCAGCAGTGTGTGTGTCACCTCATTCAGTTTGTGTGTCAAATGCAAACTGATTCGTACATTTGGTTTGCTTTGCCCTGGAACCGAACCTGGACATTCCGCTTCCGTCTGTTATCTCATACAAGTCGGGCAAAACCGGGCAGATTGGCACTGGAAATGTGTGATTTGTCTGCACATGGCACGTAGCCCAATGGCAAATTACTTTGATGTATTCGTGATTAGTTTGTCTTTCTTGTGTGTGGCTGGTCATCATTTGGAAGTCTAATTGCTGAATCCTGGAAACATGGAGTTGGAAAGGGGCCTCTAAGGCCACTGAGTCCAAAACCCTGCTCAAGGCAGGGATCCAAATCAATGCAGATCTGATAGAGGGTTGCCCGAGGTCATAGGTACTGTTTTTGTACTGCTCTAACAGTTAGGAAATTTTTCCTGATCTTCAGCTGAAATCTGGCTTCCTGTTAACCCGAGCCCATTGTTGCGTGTCCTGCACTCTGGGGTGATCGAGAACAGATCCTGCCTCTTCTCTGTATGGTTACCTTTCAAATATTTGAAAAGGACTTTCCTATCTCCCCTCTGTCTTCTTTTCTCAAGGCTAAACAGGCCCAATTCTTTCCCTCTTTCCTCCTAAGGGCTTGGTTTCCAGCCCCCTGATCCTTCTTATTGCCCTCCTCTGAACTTGCTCCAGTTTCTTGGCATCCTTCTTGAAGTGTGGTGTCCAGAACTGAACACAATACCCTAGATCGGTGGTCCCCAACCTTGAGCCTCCCGATGTTCTTGGACTACAACTCCCAGAAGCCTTCACCACCACCTTTACTGGCCGGGATTTCTGGGAGTTGAAGTCCAAGAACGTCTGGAGGCCCAAGGCTGGGGACCACTGCCCTAGATGAAGCTTAACCAGTGCTGAATAAAGGGAAACTAGCACCCAACGGGAGTTGGAGACTGTACTTCCCCATAGACTGAAGCCTGGCAGGAAATGCCTGCTTGGAGGGAAGGTGCTGTAATAGCAGGAAACATGCTTTTTGATTCATGTGGGATTGGACTGAGTTAAGAGCTACTTTCTATTTTTTTTAAAAAAACAGATGTCTTTCCTTTACAACCTTCTAAGTTGGGAACCGCTGCACCTATTGATCTTTCCCACGCTTGCCCCTAAGTCCACACCTTGATGCACATGCAGGGTGGACACAGTGCGAATTCTAAACATTTGGAACGGGGTGGGGGAAAGAAAGCAAAGAGCTGGATTTCCCTGACCCTGAGGTGGAATCCTCCTCTCTCAGAAGCTCCATCTTGGGGATCCTGTTACCTTGACGATCTTGAATCCGGGGTTGCAACTGATGACCACCTGGTCTTTGAAGGTGTACGTTGCCTGGGAGGGCTCGGCTCTTCCATTAATTGGGGGCTCCACAGGTGGGCACGAGTCCCCTAGTTTTGTGAATATGGATGAAGAGAAGGAAAAAGAGGGAGAAAAAGCAACCGGCGGTTGATTAAATGCAAAGCATAAGAGAAATAGCTCTGGTTCCCTCTAAGAACCGTGTCAGCCCTGTCCACTTATTCTTGCCACTGGTTCCTCTCCCTCTAGCAGAGCTTGGAAAGGCTGCCTTTTGGACTACGATTCCCAGAATGCCCCAGCTAGTACAGTTGTGCTTGAAGGCATCTGGGGAAGAAGAACGTGGCCAGCCTTTGCTTTCTTCATGCCTTTTCCGCACATGGAAACATCTTGGTATAGACCTTCTCTTTGACCACGCCCAGCTCAGGTGGAAAATTAGATATAACACTGAGGCAGGGGGAGAGAATGGCCGAACCCAGTTTAGCTGGATTTTGCATTATCTGGTTTGCTTTTAATTTACTTTGCAGTATTTTAATCGGTTCATCTGGTTTGTGGCTGTCTCTCTGTATATGTTCGTGTGCATGCGCGCACCATAAATCCTGTACAAAATTAAGGGTCATGACTTTTGTGCAATCGAGTTACCGAGATGCAAAGGTATGGTTACCGATGGCTGTGTATATCAGCTTCCAGCCTCCATTTTCTCCGGAATTATCACTGTGGAACAGGATCTGAACGCTATTGCTCCGGGTTTCGATACGTCCTGGAGATCTTTCCCCACAAAAGGGCCCAAACTCCTTCACTCCAGCTTTGATCTGTCAGGAGACACCATGAAAGCATGAGAGAAGTACAGAATCTTATGAAGAGCAGTACCACTGAGCCAAATTACGACTCTGAAAAAAAAGAAACTACAGTAGGACCCCTCTTATCCGTGGGATCAGTATCCACTGATTCTCTTATCCAGGGCTGGAAAATATTAAAAAACATTAAAAGAAATATATATATATTTTCTAAAGATGAAATTACCAGAAGCGGCCACTAGAGGGAGCTAGAGACCATGCTATGAATGGTATTTGCTATTAAAACAGTGTTTGCTATAATCCACATTTTTCAGCATCTGCAGGGTGTGTGGTCTTGGAACCAGTCCCCCACAGATACGGGGGTCCTACTGTATTCAATAACTTCTTTGGAAAGAGAGGGTTATGGGTTTTGTTATCAAACGACAACAACGACCACTTCCACAGGCTGTGATCAAATCCACGGACGTTGAAGCCAGCTAGCGATGGCTTTCTAAAGTTTGACTCAAGCTTCTTTCCATTGCCCTCCCTGTGTGCCTCGGGGAGCCAACTGGGGACCTTCCACCAAGCCCAGCTGAGCCCCATTTTCTGAACCTGCACTCAAAGCTCACCTTCACGTAATCATACGGGCAGGTCACCTCCGGATGGTCCTCAACGTCAAAGTTCTGTTCAAACTGCAAGGAGATGAAGAAACCTTCTTCCAGCTCAATGCGATACAAGCAGTCGGAGCTTTTGGGATAAGAGCCAGGGAAGTCCGGGCTGCTGATCACGCCGTTTCTCTGCGTGAAAAGGTTATCACTGCATTCCACTGCAAGGAATACAAAAGGAAATGGGGACACAGAATGGTTGGCCTCCGTTCTTGCTGAAGGGCTAGATATAGTGCATCATCGTCATCATCTCAGCACTGCAAATCTGGAAGGGACCCTTTGGATCATCCAGTCTAGCCCCGGTCGAGGAGGCCCAGTAGGGGAATCGAACTCCTAACCTCCGACTCCACAGCCAGAGACCTAACTCACTGAGCTATCCAGCAGTTCAGGTTCTAAAGAAAATCAAGCCTGTAGCAAACATGACTAAAACCGAGAGTATTGCACTTTGGGCACATCATGAGAATATAAGAGCTGCTGGAAAAGACCGTAATGCGAGAAAAACTTGAAGGCAGCAGGAAAAGAGGAAAACCAGTGACAGGGTGGACTAACTCAATAAAGGAATCCCCAGTCTTGAGTTTTGCAAGAGTTGAAAAGGACAGGAAAGGACAGGAAAGTTTGGAGGTCACTCATGCGTAAGGTCATCAGGGGTCGTAGGTGACTTGACAACACGGAGCAACAACAGAAGTAGCAAAGTGGTTCATTCAGACAACTTTGAAGTGCCAGTGGCCGCTGGGCCCAAAGCATCAGGACTGCAGGCAGAAGCATTTCTTATTAAGAAGGCATGGTGTTACTCCTTCAGTTAAGAGAAATGGAGAAAGATAGAAAGTTTCCACTGTTATCAAGAGTCATAGAACTACAGATCCCAGAATCTGCCAGGCAACACGGCCGGTCTCCAAACCAGCTGGGATGCCAGATAGCTCAGGGGTATAGATCTCCATGTGCAAAGCTAGAGGTTGGGAGTTCGAATCCCCCCCTCTGGGTCGCCTTGACGGGGTTGGGCTGGATGATCCAGAGGGTCCCTTCCAGCTCTGACATTCTAAGATGATTTTTTAAAATTTATTTATTTATTTATTTATTTATTTATTTATTTATTTATTTATTTATTTATTTATTTATTTATTTGTACCCCGCCTATCTGGTCAAAACGACCACTCCAGGCGGCTTCCAGACAAATAAAAATACAGACACAGATACATATAACAGAAAATAAAAATATGCAAGAATAAACAATTAAACAATAAACAGTCTGCAGTCCAGAGAAAGTAGATTTCCCCCCAAGCTCTGATTATACCTCTGGTCAAGACGGCTATTCTTGCTGGAAAGAAAGATGATTATACCATAGGGTTTACTTGGGATAAGAGAACTGTAGGTGGTTCCTTATGCCTGCACTGAAAAGTATGCATTCGGTCAACTGTCTAGTTACGGTATGATGCAAAGTTTCTGCAACAGAATCATCATCATCAACATCATCATCATCATCACCTTAGAACTGCAGAGCTGGAAGGGACCCTATGGGATCATCCAGTCCAGCCCCTGTGAGATAGGCCCAGTGGGGGAATCGAACTCCAAACCCCTGGCTTTCTAGCCAGAGACATAAACCTTTGAGTTATCCAGCCTATGATAGTTGCGGTTGCCTGTTTGTGTGGTCATTGGAAATGGAGCACCTGCGTAAGAGCTCCAGAAAAGTGAGAGTGAGGGAAGGGGAGAGGGGAAAGTTCTTCCATCTGGAGCCAAATAAGGAACAGGACACCTGGCACCTGTTTCCATAACCATCTGGTCCAGAAAAAGGCACCCCCGCCCTTCTGAGCTTCTCCCTGTCTCTATGAGCAGTGGCATCGCAAGAGCCCATTCCTGTGACCACAGGTTGGGCATGGAATGCCAAGAAATCGAACGAATCTGGTGTAGCAGCCCTTATCTCAAGAAGGTGCTGAACGATGATGGAACCCAAAGTCTTCTTCAAAGGTGCCAACCGACAGCCGGAGACTCTCCCAGCCCAAGACCCAAGCGGTACCTTTGCATGTCCTGTTGTCAGTGTGGAGGAGGTAGCCAAACCGGCAGGAGCAATAGTAACCCCCGATGTAGTTGTGACAGTGATGGTCGCAAGCCAGCTCCTCGTCGCTCTTCTCCAGGCACTCGTCAATATCTGTGGTGGGACAGGAAGGGGAATCATAGAAAGGTGAAGTTGGAAGGGGCCTTCACGGCCATCAGGTCCAACCTCCTGCTCAATGCAGGAATACCATCAAAGCAGATCTGCCAGTCCATAAGACGCACCTTTCCATAAGATGCACCAATTTTTTAGGAGAAGAAAACAGGAAAATATAATGTTTTCTTCGCTCCATAAGACGCACAGACTTTCCACCCCCCTGTTTTGTGGGAAAAAAGTGTGTCTTATGGTGCGAAAAATACAATAAGTTTCTCTTGAAGGCCTCCAGTGTTGGAGCACTCAACAGCTCCTGATGTCACTGGTTCCACTGTCATACTGCTCTAACAGTTAGGAAGTTTTTCCTGACATTCAAGCAAATATAGCGATAGCTAAGTGATATATCGCTAAAGTGGCATATACCTGCCAATGTTTTTGTCACGTCCAAATGTTTGTTGAGGCACCCGCTGGTCAGATACATCACTAGATAAATGAAGGACAAGATTAAAAAGGACTTGAAGTTGGTGAAATGCTAGGGGAAAAATTAACCGTATGCCACATCCTTGAGGATGATGGATACAATGGGAAAAACACTGGTTAAGTGATACATCAGTAAACTGTTGTGAAGAAAAACTATAAAACAAAAAGTAAGTGATTTGTCGCTAAGCATTTTAAAAAAAATTCTCCATTGTGATGAATGTCAGAAGCTTGGAGGTTTCCTCAAATAGAGGATCAATAGAAGAGACCAAGCTTCTTTTGGAGGCATCTATGCCACTTCTAAGAACTTCCCCTTGCAAAACAGAGTGGAACGCAAGTGGTGGACCTCTTCTGTGGTGGAAGCCCACAAAGAGACTTCTGCTGTATGACAGAACTTGAGAGGATGCCTGGTTGGTGCCTCATGTCTAGCCAGGACACCCTAACCCATAACCTCTGAAGAGATTTAAAGAACAAACAAACAGAAAGCAGAAAAGCAAAACAGAACTTGACCCTCCCCAAAGAATGATGGGAAGCAATTTCGCTATTTCCCCACTGCTTGTGCCATTTTAAATGGCATCTGGTTTTGAACACAGACCCTACAATCCTTAAAAGGCTGTGCCCCCTCCCGCAAATGGCAGAGATGAAACCAGGGAGTCTTTAAAGCAAGCAAGCAAGCAAGCAAGCAAGCAAGCAAGCAAGCAAGCAAGCAAGCAAGCAAGCAAGCAAGCAAGCAAGCAAGCAAGCAAGCAAGCAAGCAAGCAAGCAAGCAAGCAAGCAAGCTAACAAAAAGTTTTAAAATGTATTGAAGTTTTATATGGAGTACAGGGGGCCCCCTTCTGGAGGAGGGTCATAGCTCGGGCCCTGGAGGACCACATGGCCCATTATCGTCAAATGCATCATGGCCAACCGACTACTCACCCACTGCTGCATAATGGGCATCAAAGCCAGTGAAGCGTTCTTCGTTGGAGAAGTCCGACCGGAAGGTGACGCTCATGGTGGAACCGGGGGACACAATGGGCTGCTGCCCCGGGGTCTGCTCCGTGTCTGTCGTCTCTCTCCCGCAGAAGGAAGCCAAGACTTGGTCTTCTGACTCCACCTATTGAGAGCCCAACAAGAAATATGCCGTGTTTGCCCGAAAATTAGACAGGGTTATATTAATTTTTGCTCCAAAAAAACACATTAGAGCTTATTTTCAGGGGATGTTTTAATTTTTTTATGTACAACCTTCTACATTTATTCAAAGACAGTCGTGTCATCTTCTTTTGGTTGTTGCACAAGGGTGGAGGGCGGGGTTTCACTTAACATGGGGCTTATTTTCGGGGTAGGGCTTATATTATGAGCATCTTGAAAAATCATACTAGGGCTTATTTTCAGGTTAGGTCTTATTTTCGGGGAAACAGGGTAGATATGAGAGGCGCAGAGTGATCTGATGATTAAGGCACTGGGCTTGGTTGACCCAGGTTCACAAACCAACCGGGACAAACTGCTTGGTTGACCCTGGACAATTCACACATTCACAGCCTAACCTTCCACGACAAGGTGGTTGGAAAGTCATGGAAAATTAGACCTAAGATCCATCACAGTTTCTCATCCTTGGGCTAGAGAGGGACTCATAAGTTAAAGGAGTGAAAAATGAATAAAGCAGGAACAAAAATCAGCGATGTCCACCATCAGGGACATTCCCTAATGCTGTTCTTTGGTCATCTCTCGCCGTGGAATCAGTCTTACGAAATAGACACGGCCTTCCTGAACATGTTGTTTTGAACAGAGACAGCGAAATGAATGGTTTCACAATGAGCTGGTTAAGGGAACCCCGTTCTCTTTCTCCGTACAAACCAGAAGGGCGCCTGTATAAGCAGAACTTGGAAAAAAATCCTTTTCTCTTTGGGCGACGAGAGCCCAGAATCTACTAGCCACCCAGGACCCAAAAAAGAACATTTTCCAAGTTCTGGTCAGGAGTGGAAGAGAAACCCAGCTGAGCTTTGAACGGCGCCTGCAAAATCAATTCACGTCCTCCAGACCTGGTCCACTCGCATCAGATATGCCATCAGGAGGAGACACCATGCAATAAAAGTTATCCATTCCTGTCTGTTTAGGGCTGTTGCTGCAGGAATTTCCTCTAGTGTTGAACCCAACTCATGCCTATAATCTGAACATAGCTTGTGAGCACAAGGAATAAACGTTCTCTGTACTGGTTTGCAGGGCCTGGCGGAGGCAGGGGGAAAGAGGGATGCCTTCTATATTCGCCTGGCAGCGACACTGGTTCTTTCATATCCGTACAACTTCTGTTTGTCCAGTTTTGCCAGCCATTCCCAGATCAGGAAGGAGCAGGTCCAACGTCCGGCCAATAAATCACAGCCGGGCCCTGCAGTTTCCTGGAAGGAAATGATCTTTCCGGGGACAGTTAAACAGCTCCGAGGCCAGTCGCATGTGGTTGATCTGGAGCATAACTTTGCAAAAGAACAGGCCCGTTTTGAGCTGTGCCAAGTCTGCAGTTTTTCAAAGGGGCCCACCCCACCCTGCCCCTCTGGAATCGCTGCCTTCCCTGCGCCTCCTGGCACAAGAGCGAAAAAAGAGAAGCCCAGAACACTCTGTGGCATCACATGCCAAGAGTTGAGACTTCCCATCGCTGCTTAGGAGCGGATGAAGACAAACACAATCAGGATCCAATCAAGGAAAAATACACTTTTCTACCATGCCAGGATGTTATCTTTAAGAACAGCTGCATAGGAGACGAATCCGTGCAAACTAATCCAGAAGGACCATCTTGAGCCTTGGAGTTCTTCCTCTTGCCTATGGGAGAAATGGGTGGGATACCTGGCTACGGAGCAGACGGGTTCTCCATTGAGCTTCCCGGGAGTCAAGCCGGCCGATGTAGCCTTGGGCAAGCTGTACAGTCGTCCCGGGGCACTCTATACCTAGAAAACTCTGGAAGTCAACATTGCGAATCTCCCATCATTCATCTTCAGTGGCAAGTCAACATTGTCAACAAGTCAACATTGACTTGACAGCTGACCATTATGATTCACATAGCAGAGCAGCGAGGCAGATGTTCCTTTGTTCAGACTGATGCTTCCAGAGGTTAGAAAAAGTTACTTTTCTGGACTACAGGTCCCGAAGTTTCCAAGGCAGCCATGCTGGCGAGAGGATTCTGGGAGTTGTTCTCTAAAAAAAGAGAGTGATATTTCCAAAGCTCTGGAATCTCCCTTCAGAAAAACTACAGGAAGACGGGCGGGAAATAATGGCCTCCTTGAAGGGACAGGAAGCCTGCCACGGCCTCTGAAGATGGCAAGCGGCAGCTGGCGGAGGTGGCAAAGGAAAGGGAGGTGGCAAGACCAGGCTGCAGGACCAGGTTGTTTCCCCGCCCCAGCGCGAACCCAAAACACAAACTACAAACAGGTTCGCTTTTCCGAGATGCGTGTGTATGTGTGATCGATTGTTGGTGAACCACGAACATCATCCTGAACCTCTGGTTTTCCCGTTGGGGCCCCTCTGAGTGCTGGATCAACTGTCGGATTCTGCAGAGAAGACTCCTTCCTTGGGTTGCATTTCCCAGAGCAATGGTGCTACAGATTTTTCTTGGATTTAGAAAAAGGAAGGCGAAATGAACACGGGGCTGGAGTAGCTCTCCAAGCAAGAAAAATGGCACCCTCAGGGGCGACACAGCTTAGAGATGTGGAAAACATGAGTCAGATAAGACATGATACAAGCATAAAAAGTGATGCATGGCCACAGACCCTGAGGAAGTTACTTTCGTTGGATTGTAACTCCCAGGTCCCTTCTCCTCGGCAGGACACACGTGAAACAGTATCTTCTCTCTCACGTTTTATGGCAGCTAAGATTAGAGATATACTGCCTCTGAATATGGATGTTCACCACTGGCACTGGCACCATGAAAATGGCTGCCAGTCAAAAGACCCTGACAAAAATTTATTTGGCAAGTCCTTTTGGCTTGCCTTGACATTCTGCAGCCCTGACGAGAAACTTCTGAAATCATCTCAAGACAGAAGAGTGATTTTTCCAAGCTCTGCATAGTGTGGGAAGAGTAGAGAGATCCCCCCATCCCCATAATCACCATCCACTGAAGATGAACGATGGGAGATTCACAATAGACAAGGCAGACCTTGTGGCAAGACTTTGAAAATGGATGAGGACGAGAAATTCAGCATCACATCCTTATGCTGAAGTCCCATGGATTTCTGTGGAAAAGATGGAGCGACCTTTCCCTCTGGAAAGCAACAGGACTTAAAAGTGCTAAATTTGGGCTAAGTCTCATAGAATCCTGGACTCATGAACTCAGAAGGGGGCCTCTAAGGCCATTGAGTCCAATTCCCTGCTCAAGGCAGGAATCCAAACCAAAGGAGATCGGACAGATGGCTGTCCAATGTTCTCTTGAAGGCCTCCAGAGTTGGAGCCCTCACCACTTTCTGAGGTAACAACAACAACTACTACGACTACAACAACTGCAGAGCTGGAATGGACCCTATGGATCAGCAAGTCCAACCCCTCTCATGGCAGCATAGTAACGTAGGTTTGGGTATGGAAGAGTCTGAAATTTCTGCTTGATAGTGTGTGTATGTGTGGAAAACTGACACCTGAAATTGCAGATGAGATTTCAAGAAGAGTTTTTCCCTCGCCTCTCTTTTTTAATACATGTGCTCATGTGCCTAACGCTTAGTGCGAAAGGCAGGACCGCAGCGGCTGTGCCACAAAACCGACCCCTCCCCTCCTCACGGAACGGTGCTTTGGCCTCCTGGATTCCTCCCATCTCATCAACGTCTTCTTCTGAGCGGCTCTTGGCTCTTCCTCTTGGAGGTACAAAGTTCTTCTTAATGGTTAACCAGAATCTGCTGTTGCAGAGTTTCAAAACCATTTCATCTTGGCTCTCCCTGAGAGGGTAAAGTGATTGCCCTCGATGTTTCCACTAGATTTTGCCCGTAAGTGAGCTCATTGAATCACGAGGGTTTGGGAAGGTTCCTTGGCAACCATCTCGTCCAGTAACCTGGAACACTGGATGCTCCACCGTGCAAATATATCAGGCATCACACCATCTTTGAGAGAGGGCCACTCAACCTTTGCTTCAAGCCCAGTCATGAAAGAGAGCCCGGCCACTTCACCACATCCTCAAATAGTTCTTACTTGCGTAGTGCCTTTCTCCTGAGGCCAACTTCCTTCAGCCCAAGTTCTGCCCATACTTGTTTCTTTGCAGCAACAGAGAGAGAGCAAGATGGCCCCCCTCTTCATGGGGATGGCCCTTCAGATTGCTAAGGACTGTGATTGCATCTGCTCTTCTCCAGCCTAAAAATATATAGCGAGTTCGTTTGGTTGCTTTTCAAAGGAGTTGGTTTCGAAACCCCTTTGCATCCTATTTGGCCTGTTTCAGGCATGTCCAAATTTGTGGATGTACTTCTGAAGCTCAGATTTATTGGACTCTGCAAATCTGTCCAGTTGAGAGAGTATGGCTCAATAAGAAGCTGACGACACAAACGAAGATCCAGGTCTATAGAGCCTGTGTCCTGAGCACACTCCTGTACCGCAGCGAGTCCTGGACCCTTCATGTGAGGCAGGAGAGGAAGCTAAACACCTTCCATATGCGTTGCCTCCGACAGATTTTTGGCATCACCTGTCAGGACAGACTTCCAAAGAGAGTAGTCCTAGAACGTGCTGGAATTTTTAGCATGTATACATTACTGAAACAGCGACATCTACGTTGGCTGGGGCATGTCATGAGAATGGCTGATGGTCGGATTCCAAAGGATCTCCTGTATGGAGAATTAGTGCAGGGAAATAGCCCAAGATGGAGACCACAGCTACAATACAAGAATATCTGCAAGCGGGATCTGAAGGCCTTAGGAATGGACCTCAACAGATGGGAAACCTTGACATCTGATCGTTCAGCCTGGAGGCAGGCGGTGCATCACGGCCTCTCCCAATTTGAAGAGACCCTTGTCCAGCAGGCCGAGGCAAAGAGGAAGTCACAAAAGCAGCAAAACCAGGGAGCTGGACAGGGGACAGATTGGATTTGTCTTCAGTGTGGAAGGGATGGTCACTCTTGAATCGGCCTCCTCAGCCACACTAGACGCTGTTCCAAGACCTCCATACAGAGCACGAGACTGAAGGATGCCTATCTTTGAGGTGGTTCATACCTTTGCAAAAGATTGTGGTGGTGATGCTGACAATGACAATGTCAACAATAGCTCTGTGAGAAAAGGTTAAGTCACCTGTTTGGTGGTTCGTGCCGGTTCGTTCATTGGCCAAACAGGTGATTGGTGGCTTCAAAGCCCTGCTTTCCCCATTGGGCGCCTACTCTGAGGCAGCGTCCAGAGGAGGCGGGACAAGGGAAGCCATGGCCACTGCTTCCGAATGGCCACTTGCTGGTGGAGGTGGGGCTCGGAAGCTCCGAACCCTTGTTCAGCAGATAAACGAACCGGCACGAACCGAACGAACCATTTAGTGCCCATCTCTAATTAGGAGGTCTTGTTCAATCCCAGGTCAACTCAGTGAGCTTCACAGATGAGTGGGGATTCGAAGCCGGCCCTGGGGGGTCTGACTTTCTATCCACACATCATCATGCTGAGCCTTAGCGACGTTTTCCCCCATCACATTTCACAAGGCCACAAGCTCGGATACAGATATTTGACTCCAGCCATGTACACTGCGAGGGCGTGGTGGCGCTGCGGGCTAAACCGCAGAAGCCTGTGCTGCAGGGTCAGAAGACCAAGCAGTCGTAAGATCGAATCCACGCGGCGGAGTGAGCGCCCATCGCTTGTCCCAGCTCCCGCCAACCTAGCGGTTCGAAAGCATGCAAATGGAAGTAGATAAATAGGGACCATCTCGGTGGGAAGGTAACAGCGTTCCGTGTCTAAGTTGCACTGGCCATGTGACCACGGAAGATTGTCTTCGGACAAAACGCTGGCTCTATGGCTTGGAAACGGGGATGAGCACCGCCCCCTAGAGTCGAACACGACTCGACAAAAATTGTCAAGGGGAACCTTTACCTTTACCTTTATGTACACTGCGAACCAGGCCAGAATTTTCTCCCCCAAAGGCGCCTTACAGAAGACATGTCATGGTCCCTTTCTCTGCCATGATTTAAAAAATGTGTGTAACGACAAACGCTTAGAAGGAAATATGTTTTTTATTTGGCCTGTTGAAAGAGCGCTGGCGTTCACTGCCCCACAGGGTCTGTTCCCCACACTTTCACCGCTTTCCTTGTGTGCGGAAATCGCTTCTGAGGCGGCCTCTGTTCTGTTCCATCGTCAGCAGCGTGAAAGGTCACGCCGAGAGCCATTCAAAAATAAATAAATCAGATGGAGAGTTCCCACATGTGTCTAAAAATAAATAAATAAATCAAACCCAGTATGATTTTGTTCAGTAGCACTTATTGTGGTGCTACATCTCACCTCTGGCTCTCAAAAATCAGTGTATGATGCGGAGTGACTCAT
Source organism: Pogona vitticeps (assembly GCF_051106095.1). Lineage (NCBI taxonomy): Eukaryota > Metazoa > Chordata > Lepidosauria > Squamata > Agamidae > Pogona > Pogona vitticeps. The sequence continues at coordinate 3,985,710 of NC_135785.1, forward strand.
ATCTCACCTTTTCAGTGCTCTGCCTTTAAAGCGCAGCTCATATACTATCCTATGTGGCTTAAAGCACTCTCTGGGCAGTTTATAATTTAATTATGCAGGCTATGCATTGATTCCCCACCCCCAGCGAGCTGGAGACTCAATTTTCCGGATGGGCGACCGACTTAGTTATGCACTTCTGGCGTATCGTGCATCTGGACTACAATGCTTGAGACGTGAGGCGGGGTTGACTGAATACTCTTTCATGAAACAAAGCAAGAAATAAACTAACATGCATCTTTGCCAACAGAAGACCAGCACGAGTGAAGAAAGTATGCTTCCCATGCCCAACAGGCTGGATTCTCATGAACAGACCAGGTTGGACCAGGAAGAGCATTTAAGTCAATGGCCGTTCATGGCCAGAGAGGTGTGTGGGTTCCCCACTCTGAAATCTTGGGAGAGGTGTGAACGCTGCTCAGAACGTGAGCTAGCTTGGGTTCAAACCACGTGAGCAACCAGACTCTCTGAAGTGATACAGCCCAGGCACTGAGCGACCAACTGAAAGAATGAAGCAAGGAGAAGACAACAGAGAGAGAGAGAGCTAGGAAAGAACCTACAGCCGGCTTGAGAAGCACATGTTTTTGCCAGGGTGAAGCTGAGGAATTGTCCAAAAAGCAGAAGAAGTTCAGGAAGGTCCAAGTTTGAATCCTTGCTGCACCATGAAAATCACTGGGTAACTTTGGACCAGCCTCCTTCTCTCTCAACCTGGCCTTCCTTATCGGCTGGCTTTCAGGATAAAAGTTAGGCAATGGATAGGTATTCTTTGCCCCGTTGTGGGAATGGTGGGGCAGAAATAGAAATAACTAAGAATGGTCAAAATTGTATTAATTCCGCCCTTGGTGTAACACCATGGACACCATCCGCTTGGGATTGATGAAAGGTTGGTGCAGCTTGCTTTAGGCTCTTTTTACATGGTCAAATACCACAGGGTTTGTTCCACTGATAAAACGGGTGAATTCAAAGTATTTCGTTACTAACTTTTTAGCGAATCCAGCCACATAGGTGGTGGAATGGTCTCACAGGATCACAGGATAATGGAGTTGGAAGGGATCTCTAAGGCCACAGAGTCCAACCCCCCTGCTCGATGCAGGAACTCAGTTCAAAACAGATGGTTGTCCAATTTTCTCTTTAATGCCTCCAGGGGTGGAGCGCTCACTACACGGTCCTGGGTTCCGTTGTCATACTGCTCTAACAGTTAAATAGTTTTTCCTGATATCCTGCCGAAATATGGTTTCCTGTCACTTGAGCCCATCGTGACGTGTCCTGTGCTCTGAGATGATCAATAACAAACCTCGGATGTTCTAGCAAACTGTTCCCGGGCACGTTTGGTGATGAAATTAGTAAGAATGCCCCAACAACTTTGCTGGATTACGATCAAAGTCCATCTTGTCAAAACATGAAGGCAAGGCTACTGGCTAAAGACAAAAGACACGTGTACCTGTGTGGTAAAAGAATGTGTAAAAGAGGAGGAAACATTACAAGCTTGAGAAAAGTTTTTTGCTTGTTTCAGTTGTGCCCAGGGCACAATATACTCTCAGAGCTTTCAGACTAAACAAGAAAAGTTCTGGTTTCTGGATAGATACTAGCCTTTTTCTTGCATGTTTTGGGGATCATGCCCAGGGAGGGAAAGCTGAGTTGCGGGACTTGCTGTCAAGTCAGAATTAAGTCACAACAGTGGCTCAACGTGGACTAGATTCATTCACACACACACCCATGACTCAGACATGACTCATGACTCAGAACCCGCACATCCCTCACTTCTTTCTGGGGAACAGCTTGTTTTTAACAAGGAATTAAGACCTGGGGATTGCAACTTGGCACAAAGACTTGGATTCAGACTTGGGACTTGATATGTACCAGAGACTCAGACTTGGGACCCGGACCCAAAGGCTTACCAACATCCCTGGCAAAGCCCAGCAATTATTTTGGTGAATCCGTGATTAGATGGCTCCAGAAGGCAACAACCAGGAACCACAAATTCATTGGCCTTTGCCAAGTGAGAGAACAGGGTATTTTTGGCAAGGGAAGAGGGCGAACCTTAGAGCAGTTTTTTTGGGGCACAAATTAAGCAAAATCACACAAAGGGTGCCTTGTGCATGAAGTTTTAAACACACATAATTCATATTGCAGATAATCACTATGGCTTCTGTTCTGACTTATTGCAAGGACTTAAGGGGTCCATGCAATAAGAGCTGGACCATAAAGAAGGCTGATGGCCAAAGAATTGATGCTTTTGAATTGTGGTGCTGGAGGAGACTCTTGAGAGTCCCCTGGACTGCAAGGAGAACAAACCTATCCGTTCGGAAGGAAATCAACCCTGAGTGCTCCCTGGAAGGACAGATCCTGAAACTAAGGCTCCGATACTTTGGCCATCTCAGGAGAAGAGAAGACTCCCTGGAAAAGACCCTGATGTTGGGAAAGTGTGAGGGCAGGAGGAGAAGGGGACGACAGAGGACGAGAGGGATGGACAGTGTCACCGAAGTGATGTATTTGACCCAACTCCGGGAGGCAGTAGAAGACAGGAGGGCCTGGCGTGCTCTGGTCCATGGGGTCACGAAGAGTCGGACACGACTAAACAACTAAACAACAAAAGGTCCATTGAATACAATCTTCCTTCCTTCCTTCCTTCCTTCCTTCCTTCCTTCCTTCCTTCCTTCCTTCCTTCCTTCCTTCCTTCCTCCCTCCCTCCCTCCCTCCCATCCATCCATCCATCCATCCATCCATCCATCCATCCATCCATCCATCCATCCATCCATCCATCCATCCATCCATCCATCATCCATCCATCCATCCATCACCAGCTCTTCCTTCTTCCCTCCCTTCCTCCCTTTTAACCAGTCCCTTTCTGCTTTGCTGCGTTGTTCCTCAAAGTGAAAAGACCCTAGTCTACTGCAGAGGCAGTTTGCACAAATCCTGGCAACACAGACCGGACGCACAGCCCTCTTCGTCTCGCTATCTCCTGGAAGCCAGGAATCTTGTGGAGCTTCAAAATTCCTTGTCCAAGCATCCCATTAAATTGAGACTCCCTACTTTGACGAAATAAATTGACAAAAATACATTATTTAGCTAACATTCTTGCCATCGGTAGCAGAAAATACCTCCACAGTTTATCTCCAGCTTTCTTAGTTTCTTCAAGATATTTCTACCCGGCCTGATGGCAACCCTCTGTATCATCTGTTTTTCTTATCTACCAGGGAACCTGCGTGTTTTGCCTAAGGGCAGAGACAGTTCTGAATAACAGCTTGATTTTATTTTGCAAACAAGCATACAAACAATGGGAGGACCAACTGTTGTCTGTGTGTTTTGATTCTGGCACTCCCAGAGACAACCTGAAACCATCGGAGCCTCCGGTAGAGCCTAGTTGTAACAGCTGAAGCTTCCTCCCGGCTCCCATGTTTTGACGGCATCAAAATCCATGATCGGTGACTTCAGTGTTAGCCACATTTTTAGATGAAACCTTCCAGAATCCCCCGACTATCCTGGCTACGCTGGTAGCACTGAATTCCAGTGCTCCAAACCCTAACTTCCCCGCGCTCTGCTTCTCCTCACATTGCAGTTTGTTTATCATTCAGCCTGCTGAATAATTCTGGAGAGGTCAGAAGCTTGCGTAGTTGGTTCGTTCTGTTGCTCCCTCCCCCCGCCGCCACCGTCCACATTTCTCCAATTTGAATTCCCCCCCCCCTTTAGGGCTAACAAGGCTATCCTTTGCTTTTTGGCATTTACCACAATCAACAGGCTTTTTTTAAAGGCTAAAAACAGAATTGTTGGCGTTTCTCCCCATTTTTCTTGGCATTCATTCCTGGCGAAAATAAAAACAGGATTTTCTCCGTTTGGCTCGCCCGCCGCCTTCTATGTATATCCCAAACAAAGCATGCTAGCTTACGAAAGCATCTGCTGTAATAAATGCACAGGCTTTTGTGGAGTCAAAAGAACTCCCCGCTGGTTTTTTTGCTACCTCCTTCTGGAGTCCCGTACCATTATTATTGCTTAAGGGTGTGCATTTTGGGCAGCTGGGCCTGCCCGCAGGCAACGAAACACAAGGTTGGGCGCGTGGGAAGAAGGCTGGAACAGGGAATATTATTCTGGGTTAAACAAAGCCTCTGAGCTTTGCTTATTTCGTTGTTGTTCTCTGCTTATAACAGGACTCTGTTTCAGATCATAGAAGTTGGGTGACCCAAGATCATCTAAAGGTAAAGGTCCCCCTTGACATTTAGCCCAGTAGTGTCTGACTCTAGGGCACGGTGCTCATCCCCGTCTCAAAGCTGTAGAGCCAGCATTTGTCCGTAGACGGTTTCCGTCATCACGTGGCCAGCGCGACTAGACGCGGAACACCGTGACCTTCCCACCGAGGTGGTACCTATTTATCGATTTACATTTTTACATGCTTTGGAATGGCTAGATTGGCAGGAGCTGGGACAAGCGACGGGACGTCCCTCCGTCGCGTGGATTCAATCTTACGACTGCAGGTCTTCTGACCTTGCAGCACAGAGGCTTCTGAGGCTTAACCCACAGTGCCACCACGATCATCTAAGCCAGTGGCTAGTATTCCATCTCAACCAAAACCCAAAGGATGATCTGGAAATCTGTTCAGACAAGGCTCTGCCGCTCCTAGGTGCAGTAAATAAAAATCCAGTGCTAGCACCAGGAAGTGAAGAACTGGGGGGGGGGGAAGGAGGGTTGCTTACTGGATGCTCTCCTTATTTCCCCCCCCCCTGCATTTTTTCTCCTTGGTGCCTTTTAAAAGAAAGATCAGGCTGATCTCCCGAGACAAGAACAGAGAATTCAATCTTCCCTTGTGTCTCCTGGCACAGTTGGGACACAGGCTTTCTCTGCCTGGCCCGGTGCCATCCTCTCCTCCGCCCGCCCCCCTGCTCCCCTGTCTACCAGATTAATCAAACGCCATCCCAGGGTTTAGGGATTGGTCCCACCAAGCAGGGCAACCTCTTCTCCTCCCCAGACAGGGCCTTCCCTTTGAATTCCTAAAGGGACAATTGGAGTACGAATAAGCCCAGCCGCCCCTGCCAAAAGGGAGGGGGGGGAGAGGAAGGCAAGTGGGGTGGGAGACGCCGCCGGCCGCCCTCCCCCTTCACCCAAATTAATTTGGTTTGTCGGGGAAATGGCAGAGACAGGAGGAGAAGCTATAAGGATGTGGAAAGTGCCTTTGGAAAAAAAAAGATTGGTTCTGCATCTGATGCAGCGTTTGGAAATCAATGTGTCGCCTCTTCTGCCCCTGTGAAAACAGCAACACGTTGTGTTACTCTTTACAATATGCATTGATTTTTCTGATTTTATTTTTTTTGGGGGGGGGAAGAGAGAGCTAAGAACGAAGGTCGAAAATCTCTAGTAAGTCCGTTCAACATGCGTGCAGAACGATATCCTCAAGTGGACTTTAAAAGTAGGACTGAAAAGAAGGACAAATCTGACTTGTGTATGTCAACAGAGAAGCTGCAATTCCTGTTTGTTATTACATTTGTATTATATTTGAGAAAAGATCTCCTGGATGGAGAATGGGTGCAGGGAAATCGCCCCAGAGGGAGACCACGGCTGCGATACAAGGAGATCTGCAAGCGGGATCTGAATACAGAGCACGTTACCATAGTCTCTCGAGACTGAAGGATGCCTAAACAATTATATTTGAGCCATGCCCTTGTTAGAAAAAACGTAACTTACGAGAGATCAACCGTGTTCCTTCTGACATAGTTACTTGCTGAGTGCTAAAGTCTGTGACATGCTCCTCTTTCTCCTCCTGACGTAGTTTAATCATCCACTTATCCCCACCCCCGGGATGGTATTTCCTTCCTGAAAGGCCTGCCATGCAGGGACCAACGAGACATATAGTCACCTAGGAGAGGCTGCTGGCCGGGAATACGAGATCTTGCCATGCTGCAGGCAGGGCTCTCTGCACCCACAGAACGAGCATGCTGGGACACCGAGGATGGTCGGTGTCTCAAGAGCATCACCGGGAGACACCTGATTTTGTGATGGATCACCTATAGAGATGGGCAGGAACCGAACCAGAAAAAACAACGAAAAACCACGAACGGGGGCGGTTTGCGGTTTGGTTCATGGATCCTGTTCTGCAAACTTTTCTCTGTCGCATGAAGCAGAAAAAAAAAAAAACGAAACACAAACTGGTTCATTTTTCAGGACGTTTGTGATCGTTTGTGGCTTGCGGGTGGCCACGAACCACAAACCATCATGAACCACTACTGGTTTCCTGGTTCATGCCCATCTCTAATCTCTTAAAATGTGCTGCACAACGAGAACGGAAATCAGACGAAGCCGTTGAAGTCCATGTGAACGCACGTGCCGAGTGATATGCCACATGACGTTACAGTTTACGGTTTTTTTTTTTTTGAAGGCCAGGACTGGAATCAGTCACATGACCAAGCAAGGCTACAGTGGAGTCAAGGAGGCTGAAATCCTCTTGATAAGTGTTAGGAAAATAAACAGCAAGAATTCACTTTTCTCTCTTTCTTTATATAAAAAAGGATATGCTTCCTTTTTCTTTGTGGGAGGCGGAGGGACAACGTGTTCTCCTTCATCATCTGACAAGGGGCCTCATGCCCACGTTTGCCTGGGTGGGAGCTGGTCCCACTTGCCCCGGGTGTCAAAATGGCTCGTTATGAGTCTGGTTGCAAGGGACACGAAGTAGAACTTAACGTCAGACAGAGTTTGACATATATTTTTCCCCTCTATAATAGTTTGATGTCTGGTCTCGGAAGAAAAGAGTAGAACAACCGTGGGGACAGAACGATTAAACGAGATCGGCTTTTCATCTCTAATCATGCAGAACATGCTTTTTCCAGGGAAAGGAAGGGTTCTCTACGAGTTTCAAATCGCCAGTGTGTTTCTCGGTACTAGAAAACGTACTCCTTCTTCACAGCCATGGAGGTACGCTCACATTTAGTCATGCCAGTCTTGAACACACCATTCATCATGGCACATGGTGTTCTCATTGTTCACACATTACTCTTAATTTATGCACCATGCCATTGTACACACAGTCCACAGTCGACTTGCTGGCTGACACTTTGACAACGTTGCCGGCTGTTTCCTTCACCGTGCGTTTTTCTGCTGTCAGCACGCAGACCCTGGTCTCTGAATACTTTGTGTGCAGACTGTTTGGTAAACGTCTGAGCAGTTGGAGTTTTCATGAATATTCTACACTCCCTCTCTCAGCGGCAGAAGCTATGGCTCAGTAGAGTGCCTTTCCACGAACAGTAGCCAGAGTTCTCGTGACAATCAGGCCAGACGTCTCAAAGACTGCAGCCCATATTTAGAGATCAGAAGTTCAATTCCCCACTCTGCCTTCCAGGAGAGGAGCCAGCCCGTGGAGCCTTGGCCAAGCTGCACGGTGATCCTAGACTAACTTCTGGAAAAAAAGACCAAGAAACTGCTTCTGAGTATGCTATAGCTAGAAACTCCTAAGCAGGACATCGTACGTTGGAATCAACTGGGTGAGAAACAAACTTGTTAATTAGTGGTGCCTTGCTTAACGATTACCTTATGAGACGACGAAACCGCTTGACAATGAAGTTTTTGATATTGCAAAATGATGTTTAGATAGGGAAATTTCGCTTGACGATGATCGGTTCCCTGCTCCGGGAACGGATTTTTCGCTAGATGACAATTTTTAAACAGCTGATTGGCAGCTCTAAAATGGCCACCCGCTGTGCAAAGTGGCTCCCCACTGTGTTTTAGGACTGATTCCTTGCTTTACAGGCACTGAAAATGGCTGCCCCTATGGAGGATCTTCGCTGGAAGCTGAGGTATTTAGCCCATTGGAACGCATTGAACCGGTTTCAATGCATTTCAATGGGTTTTTTCTTTTCACTTGACGAGGATTTTGCTTAACAGCGATTTCAGCGGAACAAATTATCCTCATCAAGTGAGGCACCACTGTATTTATTATTGGTCTAATTTTGAGGACTAGAAAGGCAAATTCATGCTTCTGTTAGAATCTGATGGATTGACCCAATTGCATTGGAAACATTGCTCATTTTTCCAGAACCCTAAGGACCAGAGTTTCTTTTGAAATGCATTGATATTAAATACAAAAATAAAAGCAAAGCGTGCTGCTTATATACCATCGCATAGCGCTTAAAGCACTCTTTGGGCAGATTACAACTTAATTATGCAGGCTATACACCGCCTCCCCACAAAGCGGTTCACTGCCCTCAGAAGGATGGAAGGCTGAGTGAACCTCGAGCCAGCTAGAGGTTGCTGAGATTAAACCCTGGTGGGGTTGCTGAGGTTAAATCCTGGTTGCTGATAATAAACCTTGGTGGAGAGCAGAGCCTTGGCTGCCATACTGCATTCTAACCACCACACCATGAGGCTTTAACCTTTTAAAGTACAGGGAGACTTTCTTAAAAGAGGTTAGCTTCTTCTAAAAATGGGGACCCTCCGTGCAGTTTGGAAGCCTGATTTTCCTCTCACTACAAGTGGCCGGGAAAGGGAAATGAGAACAGATCATTGTTCTTAGGTTTTGCTCGTAGGTTGCCTCTGAGCCCTGGACAAACAAGGTTTCGGTACAATCCAGCCGCAGGCTCTCATAGTCCTAAACGTAGCCTAGGGCTAGGACTCCCACTAAAATCCATGGGACGGAAAAATCATAAGCTCCCTCTTTATTAAACTCTTGGCATCTAGGAATTCTCCCCCCCCTTCCCTTTTGAGTCGGGTCATTTCCCCCCACAACGTTTCCCTTTAGCAACCAAGACAGTCACACATTCTCTGGCGAGGCGCCTGGCCTCCCTTCTTTCTCACATGATGTATCCAGGGACACATCCAGTCCCACGGTGGAATGTCAGTGCTTTAATGAGCAGTTTATATATATGTTGAAAGGGGGTGGGTTATAGCCTCATCAGCCCAATTAGTGCATTCCAGGCTGGGATAAGAAGAGGTTGGTGGCCTCTTTTCTGGATCGGCCTGCAGCAGGGTGCTGAGGGGTAACACCAGCCTTGATAAGGCTCTCCCACGCCTGTTTCCCCAAGGAAATGTCCCGTCTCCTGAGCCCTAGAACTTAGGGGGTTAAGGAGGTACAGAGACCCCAGAGCAGAGGGAAGTACGTGTCCCCTCCAACTGTTAGGCAGGACTCTCCGTCTGGAGAACCTGACCAAGGATCTGAAATGAGAACTTGGTTTGTACAGCGGGTTTCAAACTACAACTCCCATCATCCTCTAGGCCACAAGATTCTGGGAGCTGTAGTAGAAAGAAGACAAGCCCCGGGGTATTGTAGTTTTGTTGCAATATCTAGCTAGGCAACCATCTGCAATTTCAGAAGGAACGGACTGAACTGGGATTTCAGAATGGGATGGTCTGAAATTCATAGAGATCTGAAGTGCCGTGCCATATCCATCTGTGTGTGTGGTCTCTCTCCTCCAGAACCATTTCCCTTTAAAAATAACGGAAGGATAGAAACGGGTACCCATGGGAAAACGGGTGGTTTGTGATGGTTCAGGAACATTACCCATGAACCACGAACCATCACAAACTCCCCCTCCCCCAGATGAACCACTTTGAGGTTTGTTTTTGGGGTTGGTGCAGGAGGGTCCCATCCTGCTCCCTTCCTACTGCCTTGGTTGCCCTCTGAACAGATCCTGCCTTCTCCTCCACTACCACCGCCATCCTCAGACACAGCGGACCGGCTTCCCTTCCTGCTGGGGTGGCAAGTCCATGCGCAAAAGCAGCAGCCGGCTTCCGGAAGGGAAGCCGGCTCGCTGCCTCTGAGGATAACAGTGGAGGCAGGATCTGTCGGGAAGGTGACCAGGGGAGGCAGTGGGAAGGGGGCAGGTAGGCATCAGTTTTGTCAAAGTGAAACAGAGCACCGAGTGGAAAAACGCTCAGCGCTTTATTTTGCTTCGGCAAAACAGGATCCTTGAACTGGGTTGCCAACTGAACCACGAACCAGCTTGATTTGTCGCAGTTTTTGGGTTCGTGGTTTGGTTTGTGTCTGTCTCTAGACAGGGCTGATAAGACACATTTGCCCATTAAACCCTATAATCTCCTTGCTTAGCCAGAAAAACGAACTGGTGAGGTAGGGTGGCTACTTAGACATAACCAATCAGAAGACCAGCTCTTCCAACAGAGGATGGTCGTTCCTAAAAGAGGGCACACATCCACCATGTAGTCAAACACATAAGAACATGAGAACCTCAGAAGAGCCCTGTGCTGGATCAGGCCAAGGGCCCATCTGGTCCAGCTTCCTGTATCTCACCCTGGCCCCACCAGATGCTTCTGGGAGCCCCCGAGACCACGAGATCCCTTGTCACCACTGCATCTGGCCTTTGGAGGTCCCTTCCTTCGAAGCCTGGAGATTATATACATCCCCTTCATGGCTTGTCACCTCCATTGGGACTTTTCCTCCAGGAATCTGTCCACTCCCCTTTTATCCAAGCAGCGGCTGGCTCTTGGCGTCTTCAGGTCAAATGCCAAGACTCCTGGCCCTCTCCTGTGAAGCCACTGTCTCAGGAGGGTGAGTTAAAAATGGAAACGTCTCCATCACTGCCTTGAGCCTGACTTCCAAGACGCTAGAGAGAAACAGGCATTGTTTCGGAGAGTTGCCTGTTCTTGCAAGATTTTTTTCACACACACACCCTTCAGCCAGGGGAGGCTGCTCTGCAGGGGAGGAATCTTCTCTAGTGAACATGTCGACATCCTGACCCCAAGGGGGAATCCCGCCAAGCAAACGGCCAAGATTTAATGAGCAGTCTGCTCTCGGGGACAGTAAATGATCTATGGAAAAGCAGACAGCCCAGGAGAGAGCCAGGACACATTAAACAGACCGGGTGACCTCTCTCCCCTCTGTTTACTTTACAATCAGAGCCCTGTCCTCTGTTCTTAGGGAAGAAGGTCCTTCAGTCTGCGGTGGAGAGAAATGATGCCACATGAGTAGTAGTAGTAGTAGTAGTAGTAGTAGTAGTAGTAGTAGTAACAGATTAGGCATCCTTCAGTCTTGAGAGGCTATGGTAACGGGCTCTGTATGGAGGACTTGGAACAGCATCTAGTGTGGCTGAGAAGGCGAATCTGAGAGTGACCATCCCTTCCACACTCAAGACAAATCCAAAATCTGTCCCTGTCCAGCTCCCTGGTTTTGCTGGTTTCGTGACTGCCTCTTTGCCTCGGCCTGCTGGACAAGGGTCTCTTCAAATTGGGAGAGGCCGTGATGCAATGCCTGCCTCCAGGCTGAATGCTCAGATGTCGGGGTTTCCCATCTGTTGAGGCCCATTCCTAAGGCCTTCTGATCCTGCTTGCAGATTTCCTTGTATCGCACCTCTGGGGCGATTTCCCTGCACTAATTCTCCATACAGGAGATCTTTTGAAATCTGACCGTCAGCCATTCTCACGACGTGCCCAAGCCAGCGTAGACGTCGCTGTTTCAGTAACATATTCATGCTGAAAATTCCAGCTCGTTCTAGTAGGACTACACTGTTTGGAACTTTGTCCTGCTAAGTAATACCAAAAATACATCAGAGGCAGTGCATATGGAAGGTGTTCAGCTTCCTCTCCTGCCGTGCACAAAGGGCCCAGGACTCACTGCAGGACAGGAGTGTGCTCAGTAAGTGCACTCTTGAGTAGTAGTAACAACAACAACAATAAATACAGCACTCCAGACCAATGTGATGAAAGCTATGATCCAAGGAATTAAGTAGAGAAAGTGTCAACCCAAATGCCTGAGCTATCCAGCATTCATTCTTAGACTCGGCAGAGTTGTGGAAGGGACCCTGTGGGTCATCCAATCCAGCCCCAGTCAAGGAGGTCCAATGGGGGAATCGAACTCCCAACCTCTGACTCCACAGTCAGAGACCTAAACCCTCTGAGCTATCCATCGGTAGCTCAAAGGATGCTCCCCGAGACTGCACCCCTCAGCTTACGTTTGCAGGCTAAATGTGAACGCACCTCACATTTATTTATTTATTTATTTATTTATTTATTTATTTATTTATTTATTTATTTATTTATTCATTCATTCATTCATTCATTCATTCATTCATTCATTCAATTTATACCCCGCCCATCTGGTCTTCCGACCACTCTGGGCGGCTAGAACCAACATGGCCTTTTTGGGAGTCTTATCTACCATTTTTCTGTGCTACCCATGAAGAAATGGTGCCCAGCTTGATGAAGTGGGATTTTATCCATGAAAGTTTGTAGTTTGTTTGGTTCTTTAATGGTTCAATAAAGGCATCACCCTTCTCTTGTGTTTGTGTAATCCTAGGAACTATGTGGCCTTTTCCTAATTCTTTCTGAAACAGAAGGACAGGTTGGCTTCTTCTTCTTCTTGTTGCTGCTGCTGCTGCCGCCGATAATGATGATGATTATATGCCATCAAGCGGACCCGAATGGAGTTTTGAAGTATTTTTCCCAATTCCGCACTCCCAATGGGTTTCCATGGCAAAGCTGATGCGAGTAAGATGCAGAAGTACTGAAGAACAGGCTGGTTGCTTAAAAGGAAAAAAATGCTCCCCATCTGATGCTTCTAATTTTCCAAAGGCTACGCCATGAGCCATCCATGACATTTTCGCACAATTTACAGAAATGATTCGATTTGGGCAAAAACTGCAGAGTTGATATGACCAGAAAATGTCTCGCCCTCTTTCAGGGTGAAGAGGACAATTTTTGCAATCCCTGGTTCTTTCCTATCAGGGTGAGAAAAACCAAGGATACACATTGGAACAATGGCCATGGTTAAAGTTTATAGAGATGTGGAACCATCAGATCCCAGCCATGAAAGCCTTCGAGAATACATTTATAGAAATGTGCTTGTAAGTGATTAAATGGCCAGATCCGTTTAGAGAAGGAAGGAACAGACTTTGTCACCGGGGCCATATCTAAGGGCCTCACGAGATGAAACACTGATTCCGTCTCTAGAAGCAGTGCACCCTTAAAAGAAAAAAACTTGTCTGTTTATTATAACTTGAACTTGCCTGCATCTGGCAATTTTGCTTGCTTTTTTGCAGCGTGCCAACTAGGAGAGAGCATGGCTTTCTTTTGATGTCTGGTGCACATAGTGCTGAAAGATTTGCGTGCCAGGAGGGATAACATTGCAAGAGGAGGAAATGCACATTTGCCTTAACATGTGATCGAACCCTGTGTTTATGGCCATCACCGCACTTGCTGGCAACATTCTTCGCCAATCCATTTGATGCTGGGTTCCAAGATGAGTGGCAAAGGGGGGAAGCAACGGCGACCTGGCACGAATTTACTTCCATTCACTCATTACACACTTGCTCAGGATCTGGGTTCCGCCCTGTGTCACAAGTCATTTGCTCAAAGAGCTACAGAACTGGAAAGACAAAAGCGATCCAAGAGGACGTGGTTTTTTGGAGAAACGAACGCTCGTGGGGACAAGCAAAGTCCTTTTCTTCGACAGGCGTTCGGGAGTTGCACGAGGTTTGTGGAAGAAGGCGCAGAAGGTGTCAGTGGCAAATGCCGAGGCTCCCCTGGGAGGTCGGTGTCACTGAGGATGGAAGGGAGAGCCGTCTTTGTCATTTGGAAGGGAGGCTGGGGCCGAGGCTTGTTCTAGGCTGGCTTTGTGGCATTAGAGGCGCTGCCAAAGCCACAGAAATCTGGAACTGTTTATGTGTCCTGTCCAAAGCTGAGCCTCTGCCCGGCTGCCTCCCAGGAATGCGAGCGGCCGGTTCAAGATGTTCCTTGCTTCTCGGGCCAGAAAGGAGCTCTGCTTCTCTGACTCACGCATAAATCTTTCATCCATGTCTCCATCCCTTCAATTTCAGCTCACTCGTCTGAGAAAGAGGAATCGTCCCCCCATTTTCTTGCAGGGGAGGACATCTCTGTTTAGATGCAGCGCACACCGTCTGTGGTCCACCAGACTGTGTGCGCAGCATCTAAAACACAACCCTGGTGTTCCTTCCAACATAAGATGGGGAAACTCGGGCTCTGCTCCAGGGTGTCAAAATCTGAAGGCAACTAAAATCTAGAGATGAATTTACAGACGAGGAATAGGAAAATAAATAGGAATCCTGGCACCAATCTCTTTCTTTTCCTTCCCTTTACCCTTTTCTTTTATTGAAAACAGAAACATTCTCTTCTTTTGAGGGGCCCGATGTTCTGCTTCTCTGTTTTCTTGGAGGGAACACATTGCACACCTCCACCTTGCCATAAAACAGATGGGAGAGGGTGCAATTTTACCCCGGGGGCCCAAATTTCTGGTGACACCTTTGCTTCTAACTCTACAGTGCTGTGATTTTATCCCTGCACTGACAGGAAGCAACAGTTAGAACTGGATATGTAACAACTGATTGGTTCAAAATTGGGAAAAAGAGTATGACAGGGCTGTATATTGTCTCCCTGTTTATTTAACTTATATGCAGAATACATCATGCAAAAGCCTGGACTGGAGGAATCCCAAGCTGAAATTAAGATTGCCGGAAGAAATATCAACAACCTCCAATATGCAGATGATACCACTCTGATGGCAGAAAGTGAGGAGGAATTAAAGAATCTCGTAATGAGGGTGAAAGAGGAGAACACCAAAAATGGTCTGAAGCTCTACATCAAAGAAAATTAAGATCATGGCCACTGGTCCCATCACCTCCTGGCAAACAGAAGGGGAAGCTCTGGAGGCAGTGACAGAGTTTACCTTCTTGGGCTCCATGATCATTGCAGATGGTGACAGCAGCCATCAAATTAAAAGACGCCTAGAGTGGTCTTAATCGACTAGATAGGCGGGATATAAATAAAATAAATAAATAAATTCTTGGGAGGAAAGCAATGACAAACCTAGATAGCATCTTAAAAAGCAGAGACATCATCTTGCCGACAAAGGTCTGCATAGTCAAAGCTATGGTTTTTCCTGTCGTGATGTATGGAAGTGAGAGCTGGAACATAAAGAAAGCTGACCGCCGAAGAATTGATGCTTTTGAATTGTGGTGCTGGAGGAGGCTCTTGAGAATCCCCTGGACTGCAAGGAGAACAAACCGATCCGTTCTGAAAGAAATCAACCCTGAGTGCTCACTACAAGGACAGATCCTGAAGATGAGGCTCCAGTACTTTGGCCACCTCATGAGAAGAGAAGACTCCCTGGAAAAGACCTTGATGTTGGGAAAGTGTGAAGGCAAGAGGAGAAGGGGATGACAGAGGATGAGATGGTTGGACAGGGTCATTGAAGCGACCAAAACGAATTTGACCAACTCCGGGAGGCAGTGGAAGACAGGAGGGCCTGGTGTGCTCTGGTCCATGGGGTCACGAAGAGTCAGACATGACTTAATGACTAAAGGGTAGTGTAGGAGCAGGTGATCAGACCTTTATTAGATCACTAAAAAATAATAATAAGCAAACTACTGACAGTGAGCTTTTGATGCTAACCCATCTTCTTCAGGTTGTGCCCCACATTCTGGTGGGTAGTTCAGAAAAGGACATACTTTTATAAAAGTCCTAGGGTCTCATAGCTGTTGTTGGGACCAAGTTAGCTTCTTGAGATGGACACAGATGGAGAGTCTGCAAAAGGCTTGTGGGAGGAGGATACGGGTTCAAACTTTGTGTGGTCTCCTTTGAATGGCTGAGACCCCATCCTCTTTCCACTGGTGGACAAAGTGGGCTAAACCCAAAGATTAGTGTGAGCAAGAGTAGACCCTTTGAATTGAAGGGATTTGTGCAAGTGTTGACAAAGCCTGCTCATTCTCTTGTTGCAACCAATTGTTGCCTTTAGGGTTGCAGCCCATAATTTCAGAATTAAGTCTGTTGTCCCTGCTCCCAACTTGGACCAAACTTGGGTGACACATGCTTGATGAAAACACCTGTAAATAGTGAAAGCTTGCACACATTTTTATGTTTTTATGCTCGGCTGCATAAAGATACTGCGCTAATAATCTGTATGGGATTTTTCTTAAGGCAACAGATTAGACCGTCTTGCTTTTCTTAACCCTGACATCTTCCCAATGGTTCCTGAACAAATTGAGTTGCCTTCGGAAGATTTAAGTACTGTAAATGTTTTAAATGATTGCTCCTTCTTAGCAAATCCCTGTTGAAATTTCCAAAATCACTTAGAGAAAAATGCTCCAATCTCTTTCTCGTCCTTCCTCAGTTGACTCCTCATTGACTTCTGTGCCTTCCCCACCCATTGACCCTGCCGTTGCTTTCCAGCCTCGTGAATTTCCAAAAATGCAAAACAAATTAAGCAATGCCCCTGACATAACAAAAACCTCGCCATGGCAGGGGGCTTGAAAAAGTCTACTAAGCATCTTTTGATGCTAAAAGACAGTCAGTTCATTGTTGCCAAAAATAGCCTGGCCACAGTCGATTAACCCATGGGGTGCTTTTTACTGAGGGCCAGACCTACTGTTAGGTAGCGTGCTCCAACTGCCTTCAGCAGACAAGGTGGGAATGCAGTGAACAGGGAGTGACTGCTTTATTATGTTGGACTATAAAGAAGGCTGATCGCCCAAGAATTGATGGTTTTGAATTGTGGTGCTGGAGGAGGCTCTTGAGAGTCCCTTGGACTGCAAGGTGAACAAACCTATCCATTCTAAATGAAATCAACCCCGAGTGCTCCCTGGAAGGACAGATCCTGAAGCTGAGGCTCCAATCCTTTGGCCATCTCATGAGAAGAGAAGACTCCCTGGAAAAGACCCTGATGTTGGGAAAGTGTGAGTGCAAGAGGAAAAGGGGACGACCGAGGAGGAGATAGATGGACAGTGTCATCGAAGCGATCAACTATGAATCTGACCCAACTCCGGGAGGCAGTGGAAGACAGGAGGGCCTGGCGTGCTCTGGTCCATGGGGTCACAAAGAGTCGGTCATGACTTAATGACTAAACAACAACAACTTTATTATGTAGTACAGTATATCATCATGCAGTATCTCCAAAGCAAAATTACTTTTTAAAATGATGGCATGCAGGTGGTTCTGGGAGCTGTAGTTCAAAAGAGTAACTATTCAAGATCTGGTTGAAAAGAACCTTATCACTGCTGGCTCTCCTCCTTCAGCAAAAGTAGGAATGAGATACATCCTGGTTAGAGGATTAAAACTGCAGAGCTGGAAGGGATCCCCTGGTTTTTTTGGAACTGGACATGTCTGTCAGTATTTAATCCCAAGTTTTAATTATTTCCAGAGATGGGGACTTTGAGTTGCAGGGCTTAAGTCCTACCGGTGGCTTGATTCGGATTCAACTTGGGGTGGGTGGACTCCATGACTCAGACTTGACTTGCGACTCAGAACCAACCCACACACCTTTTTCCCCCCTTGGGAAATAGTTTAGGCATCCTTCAGTTTCGAGAGACGAGGGTAATGTGCTCTGTATGGAGGACTTGGAACAGCGTCTACTGTGGCTGAGGAGGCCAATTTGAGAGTGACAATCCCTTCCACACTGAAGACAAATACAATCTGTCCCCTGTCCAGCTCCCCGATTCGGGACAGCCTCTTGGCCTCGGCCTGCTGGACAAGGGTCTCTTCAAATTGGGAGAGGCCGTGATGCACCGCCTGCCTCCAGGCTGAATGCTCAGACGTCAAGGTTTCCCATCTGTTGAGGTCCATTCCTAAGGCCTTCAGATCCCACTTGCAGATCTCCTTGTATCGCAGTTGGGGTCTCCCTCTGGGGAGATTTCCCTGCACTCATTCTCCATCCAGGAGATCTTTTGGAATCCAACCTTCAACCATTCTTATGACATGCCTGTAAGAGGGAGTAGGGCTTAGCGACTCGGGATAGAAGACCTGGAGTCGGACTTGGGCTTTGCACCTGAAGACTTGCCAGCCTCTCTGATTATTTCCCCTCTTTTCATCTGTGATCAGTTTGGTTCCATGTTTAGTTTGGACCACAGAGTTCAAATCCTATCTTTTTTTTCATTCCTGTTTTTCAGCAGAGGACTCATATAAGATTAATGAGAGCAGCAATGGAAAACGTTTGCGGCTGTCTGGACTTGTGGCATGCCAGGCAGCCTGTTCTTAGACAACAGTGGACGTCCATTGTAGGACAAAAACTTGATCTTAAGCTTAATAGCCTTGTAGGCAGAAATATACAATGGAGGATTCCAGCTGGTAATTGTAATATCACACTGAAATAGATTGGTTATTGTTAAAGTTGTTACCTTTCTTCTTCTTCTTCTTCTTCTTCTTCTTCTTCTTCTTCTTCTTCTTCTTCTTCTTCTTCTTCTTCTTCTTCTTCTTCTTCTTCTTCTTCTTCCTCCTTAGAAGTACATCCTATTAAGCAGGGCTGACTTCCAGTTAAGTGAGTGCAGGATCCTAATCTGAACGTTAAACTACCTATTACAAATAGCTTGGATTGGAAAGTGACGTCTGTTAACCTTCCAAAGGCAGGATTTCAACAGGCTGTTGCGCTGAGACTGTCTGATCAATATGACCAGATAGGTGGGATATAAATAGAATAAATAAATGGAATAAATAAATAAATAAAATGGAATAATCACCCTTGCAAATGAAAGCTGTGCCAGTCTTCTTTTGTCCAATCACGAAACAGAGCAAGCTGATCTGGAAGCTATAGGGATGTGAAAAGATTCTGCTGTGACAACCACCGGATGTTTTCAGTCCTTAGAATCAGAGAATAATGACTGAGTTGGAAGGGGCCTAATAAGGCCATCAAATCCATCAAGCGTTCATTGGTTCCTTTGTCATACTGCTCGAACAGTTAGGACGTTTTTCCTGATATTCATCCAAAATTTGGCTTCCTGTCACTTGAACCTATTGTTGCTTGCCCCATACTCCTGGATGATCGAGAACAGATCCTGCCCCTCCTCT
This sequence comes from Pogona vitticeps, assembly GCF_051106095.1. Taxonomy (NCBI): domain Eukaryota; kingdom Metazoa; phylum Chordata; class Lepidosauria; order Squamata; family Agamidae; genus Pogona; species Pogona vitticeps. The sequence goes on from NC_135785.1 coordinate 4,004,460, forward strand.
GTAGGACAGCCTTTCAAGTCTTCGAAAAGTGCTATCATATTATCTCCCCTCAGTCTTCTTTTCTCCAGGCTGAATATGCCCAGTTCTTTCAGCCTTTCCTGATAAGGCTTGGTTTCCAGCCCCCTGATCATCATCCTTGTTGCCCTCCACTGAACTTGTTCCCATTTGTTACCATCCTTCTTGAAGTGTGGTGTCCAGAACTGGACACAGGACTCTTAGATGAGGCCTAACCAGGGCTGAATAGAGGGGGACCAGCCCCTCACGGGATTTGAAAACTGTACTTCAATTAATGCAGCCTAAAATAGCATTGGCCTTTTTTGTAGCCACATCACACTGTTGGCTCATGTTTAGCTTGTGATCTATGACAATTCCAAGACCCTTCTCTCTTGTGGCATCGCTGAGCCAGGTATTTCCCCATCTTGTAAACGTGCATTTGATTTCTTTTTCCTAACTGCAGGACTTTGCACTTCTTCCTGTTAAATTTCATTCTGTTGCTTTCGGCCCAGTGCTCCAGCCTATCCAGATCATTTTGAATGATGTTTCTGTTTTCTGGGGTGTTCGCGATTCCACCCAATGTTGTGTTGTCCGGAAACTTGATTAGCACTCCCTGCACTTCCTTGATATATAAACAGGTATTTTTGAATGTATTTTGACTCAAAAAGTATGCTTTTCTGCATCCAGATGGTTGAATTCTAGGGGGAACGGTCCAAGGCACTGTACAGATCTTTCATCTTTCCCTGCTTGATAGATTTCTGTGGGTGGGGAAAAAATAAGGAGGAAAAGGCAGCTAAAGTTGACAGATCAGCTGCATCTGTCCCATAAGATTTCGGGGCCAACACTGAGAGCAGTGGGTGAATCCTTGCAATGTCCAGAGGGGGGGGGGCTTTGTGATACCGCAGCGGTGGGACACGAAAGGGTTAAGAAGAGCCCTGCAGGATCAGGCCCAGGACCCACTACTCTAGCTTCCTGGATCTCACCATGGCCCCACCAGACGCCTCTGGGAGCCCCCGAGACCACGAGAGACCCTGTCTCCTGATCCCCCTCTTCCCCTGCATCTGGCTTTTGGAGGTCCCTTCTTTCGAAGCCTGGAGATCATACATCCCCATCATGGCTTGTCGCCTGCGATGGACTTTTCCTCCAGGAATCTGTCCAGTCCCCTTTTCAAGACCATTAGGCCAGATGCCATCCCCACATCTGGGAGATCCAGAAAAACAGAACAACACGCTGAGACCTCAGCCAGCACTCTGAAATGTGGTAACCCTAGAGAGAGCTGCAAATCACAGACAATGTCTTCCAAACGGCATCTCTGCAAGATCTGAATATGTTGGGGGCTATTACACAAGAGGAACAAAGCACTCCAAATACATATCTCAAAGTATGCATTTTAGAAGCACAGCGAAATACATCACTTTAAGAGGAAAACTGCAGCTAACAAAGGCCAATGGACAAGTCAATTCTGATGCATGTATCATCATCATCATCATCTTATAAATGCAGAGCTGGAAGGGACCTTATAGATCATCAAGTTAAGGAGCAGAGGGGGAATTGAACTCTCAGTCTCTCTGACTTCACGGCCAGAGACCTAAAGCACTGAGCCAGCCAGCCAGCTAATAATCTTAGACCTGCAATGCTGGAAGGGATCCTGCGGGATCATCCAGTCCAGCCCTTGGCAAGGAGGCCCATTGCGGGGTATCAAACTCCCAGCCTCTGGCTCCGTAGCCAGAGACCTCAACCCTCTGAACTATCCTGCTGGCTTGTAATAATCATGTGCTGTTAAGTCAATGAATGTGTTATCAAACCAATTCTGGATCAACTCAACTCATATCCACAGCTGTACCCCTAAACAGTCTGAGGTCACAAAGTATGTGCCTTAGGAAAATAATAATAAAATTACAGTAATAATAAAGAAAGAAAATAATATTCTGTTACAGTGCATCTGACCAATACACGGAAGCACATCATGTAAATAAAACATGCCAGGGCTGAACTGTAAAGGAATCTTGCAGGCAATCAGATTAAAATTACACACATATCATTTGCCAGTCCTTTTTTGGCGCTCCCATTTATTAACACTCCCATCACAAACGGAACACAGAAAGGGAGAAGGTGCGAACGTGATCAGAGCTGTGCTAAATAGTTCGCACTTTAATTTTGGAATGTGGTTAGAAATTCGAGTTAAATCAAACCAAGGAGGACAGGAGGTCTGTGCAGATTAAAAGTATGAAACAACATTGTGCTTTGTAGTCATGTTGGGTGGATTACAACTCCCATCATAGCATTCTAGATGGGGATGATGTGAGTTGTAGTCCAGCCCAGATGGAAGGTTAGAGGCCGGGAGTGGGGAAGCAATCAGCGCTTCCCGAGACAAGATGCGACGGAGCTCACCTTCACGTAGTCGTATTCGCAGAGATAAGACGACTCAAGATCAAAATGCATGAAATAGAGCTTGATGCGGAATCCGTCTGGCACCGATATGTTCCACGTCACTTCAGAATCACTGGGGTAGGAATCAGGAAAGTTGGGGGACTGGATCTCCCCAAACATGTCCGTCAGCTCAACGGCATCTGCATTGACGAGATGGAAGGCGCAAAGGGACCAAACCAGGAAGCACCTAGGAAAGACACACACAGGCATATACACGCACGCCTGGCAATGGGCTTCGTTCCCCCATCCTCCCATTTTCATCGGCCAAGAAGAGCACCACTGTCAACCCCCATGCAACAAATAAACACTTTTAAGGCATAATCTGCCCCAGGGCATGGAGGTGTAGAGATGGACACAAACCAAGCCATGAACCGAAAAACTGACAAATCGGGGTAGTTCGCGATTCGTTTTGCAAACCAGTTCAGGGGATCCTGTTTGCTAAAATGAAAGAAAGCTCTGATTGTTCCCCTCCTTGATGCTTCGTTGGTGACTCCTACCCACTCCCTTGGTCACCTCCCTGCCTGGGTCTGCCACTCCACTGTTGCTGCCGCCATCCTCAAAGCCTACACATGCACGCTTATCAGCTCGGTGGCTGGTGCATGCGCAGAAATCACAGAAATCATAGAAAAGTGAAGTTGGAAGGGGCCTACAAGGCCATCAAGTCCAACCCCCTGCTCAAGGCAGGAATACAATCAAAGCAGATCTGCTAGGTGATTATCCAGGTTTTTCTTGAACGCCTCCAGTGTTGGAGCACTTGCCAACTCCTGAGGTAACGGGTTGTACTGCTCTAACAGTTAGGAAATCTGGCTTCCCTTAACTTGAGCCCACGGTTGTGTGTCCAACACTCTAGGATGATTGGGAACAGATCTTGCCCTTCCTCTGTATGGCAGCCTTTCAAATATTTGAAAAGTGCTGTCCTCCCTCCCCTCCGTCTTCTATTCTCCAGGCTAATCATGCCCAATTCTTTCAGCTTTTCCTCCTAGGGATTGGTGACAGAAGACAGGAGCAGGAGGGGCCCACCCAAAGAATGAACTGGAATAAATGAACCGTGAACCAGCTTTTTTTTTTTTTTTTTGAGAGGGTTGTGGTAGCTCCTGGTTAGCCACGAACCAGCCTAATTCATTGTTTTTATGGTTCGTGCCCATCTCTATGGGAAAATTACTTTTTCGGACTACATTGGTGTTTGAGGTTTCCTGCCTTCTCCCCTTCAGCAGAAATCCTGTACAACCCTCAGTGTGCAACATTTATTTAGAAGGATGCTCGTTGATGCTCAGTTGGACTTACTCCCAGGTAAGAGTGTCCTAATGGAGTCTACTCTCAGATATCATGCCCCTTGAGTGAGAAAAGGCTATTCCTTTCCCAGCTGGGTAACTGAATTATAGAGATGCAGGGTGCAGGAAAGGGCATGGTGGTCTCTCATCAGCCCTCAACTCAGTGCCAGAAATTTGCAACCATACAATCCATGAACTCATGGCCTCCTGCCTCTGCTATGATCCGATCTGAAGCAGTTCCTTTTTTAAAAAAACTATAACACCCAGAAACTATGACTCCTGCAGCTGGCCATAGCTACTGGCTATACTGTCAAAGGGTTTCTGGGAAGTCTAATAGAACTGGAGCATTTGGAAGGGATCCAAAGGCTCATTGAGTGCAACCACTTGCTGATCCAGTTAACGCATCCCTCACAATGGAGTTGGAAAGGACCTATCAAGCCATCAAATCCAGCCCCTTGCTCAATAAAGGAATCCAAGGCAAAACATATCTAATGGATGGGTGTCAAATTTTCTCTTGAAGGCCTCCAGTGTTGGAATGCTAACTACTTCCTGAGATCATGGGTTCCATTGTCATACTGCTCTAACAGTTAAGAAGTTATTTTCTTCTATTCAGCCTAAACAAAGGAGAGTCCACCACTTTCCAGCAAAGCTTGCTCTATTATTGGATAGATCTTATTGTTAGGAAGTTTTTACTAATATTTAGTCAAAATCTTATTTCTTGTAGCTTGAATCCACTAGTTAGTTAGTTAGTTAGTTAGTTAGTTAGTTAGTTAGTTAGTTAGTTCGTTCGTTCGTTCGTTCGTTCGTTCGTTCGTTCGTTCGTTCGTTCGTTCGTTCCATTTTTTATACTATGTCCATCTAGCAACAAGGCATTACTCTGGGAGGTTTACAACAGGATAAACAAATCCTTCCCAGTCCATAACCATCAAAAAGACCATGCGATTCCTAAAAAAACCACAATTGCAACAGCTGCAAAATTAGTCTATGCTAAAGAAGAAATAAGACGTAAAACAATAGATCAGCAGTTCTCCCACGAGGGGAGGATACTCTTAAAGGCCTCTTTAAAAGCACAAGTTTCACAAGCTTTCTAAAAATGAGGGAAGGACTCCGGGATACATCTATGGGTCTGTTCGGGTGTGATGCAATGGGACTGCGGAGAAGTTGTTAAACGTGCTCCTTGTTCTAGCTGACAGCCCTTCTGATTCCTTAAGACGTTCCTTTCTAGATGGGAACTAGAGAAGATGGTTGCTTAACCCCTTCCCTTCCTACCTCTTTCATGGGAATTCTGAGTAGAAACATGGCAAGAAGGGAGGGTTAAATATTTCCTCCTCTTTTTCAGATGGAATTCTAAAACCTATGACCAGCATCCTAGTGCTAATTCCATGCAAGGTGAACCCACTGGCTTCATAGGATTGGCATGACTGTTGACCAACCCTTCAGAGCTTGATTCAATTGGTCTACTCTTTGTTGACACCAGCAATGGGATTATTATTATTATTTAATTGTAAGGTTCTTTTGTTTCTGTTTCGGGTAGGCATCTTCTGTTTCAGGGCTGGAGAACCGGTAGTCTCTTACCATATTTGGCAAAGGATGATTGGGGGGCTGATGGGAACTGGAGTCCAAAAACCTATGGGGTCAAAGACCCCGATGGCCCATCCTCTAACATAAGTTAGTAAGCCTGCAGGCAAAAAGGTTCTCAGCCTGTCTTAAGGGTGTTCAGCTGGTGTCGGCTGCACAGTGGATGTCTGAAACGGAAATCAGTCGAGGCGTAAAGTAAAACAAGTCGGACAGCCTACACTTCGGGGAACGAAAAGGCAAATGAGAGTAGCCAGATCATGGAAAGTGACGTGCTTCTTAGTGGAATTTATGTCAGGGCTCTGGAGCCGAAGGTTGTGAACGGATGGGCTGAGTTAGGGTCGATGCAGATGCGGTTTTAATTGCCCGATTTGGCTTCCAGTTCAAAACATAGACAGTTAATGAGACTGAGCGGAAAGATATCTTTGGCCCCTTCTCTTCCAAAGAACTGAGATTTGTAACAAGTAGTTATCCACAAGTCCCTTCCAACAACATGAGCAAGGGCCACGGGGGAAAACTGATTGATTGGTGATTTCCTTCCTTCCTTCCTTCCTTCCTTCCTTCCTTCCTTCCTTCCTTCCTTCCTTCCTTCCTTCCTTCCTTCCTTCCTTCCTTCCTTCCTTCCTTCCTTCCTTCCTTCCGCACCTCCTTCCTTCCTTCCATCCATCATCAGCTTCCTTCCTTCCTTCCTTCCTTCCTTCCTTCCTTCCTTCCTTCCTTCCTTCCTTCCTTCCTTCCTTCCTTCCTTCCTTCCTTCCTTCCTTCCTTCCTTCCTTCCTTCCTTCCTTCCTTCCTTCCTTCCTCTTTCATCTAAAAATATCTCTGATTGAGTTACTGAGACTTTAAGTGCTAGTTAATGAGCAAGGGGTGGGCTCTGGGAACGCGTAGCTACTCTTGTCTGTGGATCGCTGTACTTCTACCACGTAGGAAAAGAATTTTGTTGGAAATTCAAAAGTCTGCAAGAGAGAACATTACACAGGGGATCTACATGGCCTGCCCCACCTGGACACATCTTGTTTTGTAACTGCTATACAGGGGTTACCTGCTATGACATGGCAAGGACCTAGTTACTGGTTCTGACATTTCATGGAATGGGCAGGTGATCTTGGGACACTTGTGGGTGGATCATCTCACAAACCTTTCTGGGGAGAGATTTCCTTTGGTGACGCACCATCATTCTGTCTCTCCCGCCCCCCTTCTGATCGTGGAAGTATCAGTGGCCTCTGGAGAACAATATTAAAGTGCAGAGGTGGCCCACGGGTGGACTTCCCAGAGGACACTCCCCTCTTGAAAAAGCTGACCGGGGACAAGACGATTGTCTTGACAAAAGCTTTTCCTGCAGCTTTCAGGTGAGCTTGCTTTGTTTCGGGACTGACCCTCGGGAGGTGGCTCATGCTTGCTAGGACCACGTCCTCGGGAGCAGGAGTGTGGTTTCAGCATCTGATAACGTGCCGCGAACCTACAGACGGTACTGGCTCACGTCTATGTTGCTGATAGCATATCCGAAGGGCAGGGAAAAAAGCTCTTTATCAACGACAACCATACTGTGCAGATGACTTTCTGATCTGCCAGAGACCTTTTGCTCCCCTTACAGGGGAAATGATTTCGCACTGGGTGGTTACTAGTCACCATTAGTCTGCCAGTATAAGACATTGTGGATGCTTCTTTTTGTTGTTTAGTCGTTAACTTGTGTCCGACTCTTTGTGACCCCATGGACCAGAGCACATGCCAGGCCCTCCTGTCTTCCACGGCCTCCCAGAGTTGGGTCAAATTCATGTTGATCGCTTTGATGACCCTGTCCAGCCATCTCATCCTCGGTCGTCCCCTTCTCCTCTTGCCTTCACACTTCCCCAACATCAAGGTCTTTTCCAGGGAGTCTTCTCTTCTCGTGAGATGGCCAAAGTATTGGAGCCTCAGCTTCAGGATCTGTCCTTCCAGGGAGCACTCAGGGTTGATTTCCTTCAGAACGGATAGGTTTGTTCTCCTTGCAGTCCAGGGGATTCTCAAGAGCCTCCTCCAGCACCACAATTCAAAAGCATCAATTCTTCGGCGGTCAGCCTTCTTTATGGTCCAGCTCTCACTTCCATGCATTGCTACTGGAAAAACCATAGTTTTGACTATGTGGACCTTGGTTGGCAAGGTGATGTTGTCTGGTGTCCCACAAATGTCCGTGACTGAGGGGAGGAGAGTCCACACTGAATATCTTCACCTAGAATCATCTTCAGTTATTCAGATTGAAGCCTGTCACTAGAGATAGTGTCTTAGACCCTCGTGGCGCAGTGGTTAAACCGTTGTACTGCAGCTAAAACTGTGCTCACAACCTGGGGTTCAAATCCCAGGTAGCCGGCTCAAGGTTGACTCAGCCTTCTATCCTTCCGAGGTCGGTAAAATGAGTACCCAGCTCGCTGGGGGGGCAATGTGTAGCCTGCATAATTAAATTGTAAACTGCCCAGAGAGTGCTTGAAGCGCTATGGGGCGGCATATAAGCAGCACGCTTTGCTTTGCTTTGCTTTTCTGCTTTCTCATTCCATTATAGCTGCCTGTTTGTTTCCTGCTCTCCTTCCAACAAACTCAAGGTCATCAATGCAGCTCTGAAAGGTAGCTCAGCTGGAGAGAGTGTGCCTGTTTTGGGAGTTTTCCCAGCTTTGCATACTGCCTTCAGGAGGTTTGGCTGGGAGGGATTTTTCTTGGCTGGGGTGAGTGTCAGTCTATCCAGCACCAATCAATGGTTCCCTTCCTGTCTCTGATTTCAGAGAGAGCCCCACCCCTCTACTCCGTGTCTCTTTCCCTCTCTTTAATCTGTCGGAAGCAGTCAGTCTGTTTAGATCTGTTTGATGAAAAGCAGTCTGTTGGTCAGCTGGTTCTTTGCTCTGTTCCCAACGGTAAGTCAAGAAAACGGCTTTCATTCCGTCAACTACTGGTGTCTCCAAGTGAGTTACTGTAAGTGCCAGTTAATGAGTAAAGCGGTGGACTACTCTGTGGAACTTGAAGCTATTCTGCCCTGTAAATCCCTGCACAAAACTCGGCAGACCAGTGAATTTCATGACTCAGCGGGGACAAGAACCGGAATCTCTCAAGTCCTCTTCCAAAAGTCTCTCTCTGCTGGCCAAATCTGGTCTTCCTTTGGGTTTTTTTTCCAGGTCCCCAGCTTCTCATTCTTTACATTTTCAGGGCCAAACCCTGAGACTGGAGGTTTACAGCTATTGACGTCGTGGGCAGAGTCCCTCGTCCTGCCACTGGCTGCAGGCCTTGGGAAAGAGCTGCAAAATGACAGGACAGCCCGTGTCCGGAAGAGGAAGGTAGATGACCTGCATTTCCAGTATTACCTTGGTGTTTTGCAACACCACTGGCACATTTTTATTTTTTTTTACTGAGCAGAAGCATCCTGTCCCTGGCTAGGAGTGGGGAAGGGAGGGGCACCCAGGCACATTGAACTCACCCCACAAAATAAAATCCAACTTCTTTCTTTTCTGGTGCAATCTGCTCTGAATCTGGGTCTCTGTCTGGAGACATGTGGAAGTCTAGCAGTTCCCTAAGACTCCCACCAGAGCCTTCACACTATCTTCCTGGCATCTCTAAAAATGCAATTTAAAGAGAAACACCCTGAGGGAGGCCCGAAAGTGATCTACGAGAGACAGGGCCTTCTCGGCGGTGGCACCGACATTACGGAATCAACTCCCCAAGCAGCTGCGCCCGGCCCCTTGCCTGTATTCATTTGGGAGGCAGCTGAAAACACTACTTCACCGGGAGGCCTTTTACATTGAGCCTGATTGAATATTATGCCATCCATCTTCCTTCATTCCGAAGATTGGTTCGTGCCATGGATTGTTTAGTTTTGGATGATGTTCCTGCTATTGAAGAGACCCTCATCCAGCCGGCCAAGGCAAAGAGGCCATCTCGAAACCAGCAAAACCAGGGAGCTGGACAGGGGACAGATGGTATTTGTCTTCCATGTGGAAGGGATATGGTCACTCTCGAATTGGCCTCCTCAGCCACACTAGACGCTGTTCGAAGTTCTCCATACAGAGCACGTTACCATCGTCTCTCGAGAATGAAGGATGCCTACATGATCAGAAGTCGTGCAAGCACACTCCCGGCCATGAATGAAACCCGCGGGGCATCCGGTTCTAGCAGTGCCAACCCAAGTGCTGGTTCTTGAGGCTGGAGAGGTGCCACTTTCCTGATGCTGCCCCACTGCTTCTCCCCCCACTGCAACCCTGGTTGGCTTAACACACCTGTGAGCTGGCTTTGCCTCGTGATCTCCCAGGACTTCCCTCTGCCCACCACAAAAACACATGCTTCTTGTTTATCGTCATTCAAAACACCAAGCAAAATTAAACAAAAACGGTAGGAGAACATGCAGCTTCTTATTCCAAGGCGGTTCACGTATGAATAAAAGTTCTTCAAAAGCAGGTTCCATTGTGAAACAGCTGAACAGGAATACATCAAGTGGCTCAGTGTGGTCTGAACATCAGCGAAAGCTTTTTATCTCACTAAATATATTAATCATCTCATCCATGCAGGCTTGCTTTTAGTGTCACACAACTGTTATACGTTTCATGACCCTGTAGGTCATCGAGTCCAGCCCCTCTCAAGGGGGCCCAGTGGGGGAATTGAACTCCCAACCTCTGGCTCCAGAGACAGAGACCTAAAGCCCTGAGCTATCCAGCAAGCAAATAATCTCAGAATGACAGGACTGGAAAAGGTCCTTTGGACCCATGATGCATTGCAATCTTCCCCAGGATTTCCTAGGTATACCTTGTTTCCCCGAAAATAAGACCTAACCTGAAAAGAAGCCCTAGTAGGATTTTCAGGAAGCTCATAAGATAAGCCCTACCCCAAAATAAGCCCCAGTTAACTAAAACTCCGCCCTCCACCATTGTGCAGTATTGCGCAACAACCAGAAGAAGATGACATGACTGCCTTTGAATCAATGTAGATGGTTGTACATTAAAAAAAAAAACATCCCCTGAAAATAAGCCCTAATGTGTTTTTTGAAGGAAAAATTAATATAAGACCCAGTCTTATTTTTTGGGGAAACATGGTAGAGCAGTGGTTCTTAACCTTTGTTACTCCAATGTTTTTGAACTGCAACTCCCAGAAACCCCAGCCAGCACAGTTGGTGGTGAAGGCTTCTGGGAGTTGCAGTTCAAAAACATCTGAGTAACCCAAGGTTAAGAACCAGTGCGGTAGAGTACTGAGAAGTGACTTCCTAATCCCTCCTTCAGGAGTCCCCCTTGCGACCACCATGCATTTTGTCCACGGCCACGTAAATGGAAAGTCATGGAACCCTACTCACCCCATAGGTTCCAAAAGATCTCAGCTGGTCTTTCCTGCAGGAGACGCTGTGGGGAATTAAAGTCCCATCTCCAAGCTCTTCTGTTGACCCCTACAACCGACGGAGCTAAACCAACCCTCTTCTTCAACAGGGCTCCATAGGGGGATAAAACCCCATCCACTCAGAGTAAAGCCACCCAAGGTCTGAATGTGACCACTGGACAGCAGAGAGAAGAGATGTAGGTTCGAGAGAAGTCAGCGGTGTCTGCCCATACCGAACTCCACCTGCATGGAGATGCATGGTGTCTCTGGTAGGGCTCCTGTTATGCAAGAGACCAGCTGAGGAAGGGGATGGTTTAGACTGGCCAGCGGGACGTTGGGTATCCCCATTTGCCTAAGCAGGTGTCAGCTGCCGTTACTGGGATCATTCATCACCAGGGATATCCTATACACCTCAGGGCAGGTGGGGTGGAGGACCTATCCTTCTTCCACCCCATAGAATAAGGGCAGAGAACCTTCCTAGGTAGGGCGGTCACTGTCTCATCAACACCAAAAAGGAGGGCATGGAAGACGAGGAACATCAAAAAGGAGGACGTTCTTCACAAACAAGGGGAATATTTTCAACGCAAAAATATTGCATTGTTCTAATTTAAACTAATACTTGCAAACATAATCAGAATTAGACCTCAGTAAAGATGGAAAGGCCTGGGCATGTTTAGCCTTGAGAAAAGTAGACTGAGGGGAGCTAGGATCGCACTTTTCAAATACTTGAAAGGTAGTCCTATAGAGGAGGGGCAGGATCTATCCTCAGTCATCCCAGAGTGCAGGACATGCAACAATGGGCTCAAGTTACAGGGAGCCAGATTTCAGCTGAATATCAGGAAAAACTTCCTAACTGTCAGAGCAGTACGACAATGGAACCCATGATCTCAGGGGGGAGGTGGTGAGCGCTCCAACCAGGGAGGCCTTCAAGATAAATTCAGACACTCTCCTTTGATTTGTATTCCTGTATTGAGTGGGGGTTGGACTCAATGGCCTTTTAGGCCCCTTCCGGCTCAATTATTCCATGATTCTAATTTAAGTGCAAATACTCTGCCGCTCATCATATTGCACAAGATTGCGGCTAGGTGACCAACCCCCTTGGGACACAACACCGAGGTAAAAAATGGGATAGAAATCCCATAAACAAATAAGGCGCTGGGGCAGCTTCCTTTCTGAAGAGGAAGTGCTAGGCCTTGATAGGGCCTCCAAGCCCCCAAGCTTAGGCCTTTCCCCCAGGCGAGCCACATTAGGTGTCTGTTTGCCCCTCAGGTGGAACTCCAAGCCTATTGAGACCAGCAGTCCATAAATTCAGAATGGCAGATTCCTAGCTAAGGGCCCAAAGTCTGGGAACCACAGGCCTCGACGACGGGTGCATAAAAGCCCCAGCCTTTTTGAAACGTGAGGGTGCGAGGATATTGTGCACCTGCTGAATTCGCATTCTCAGCTCAACGCTCTCTAACCATGAAACAACATTTTTTTTTACAGACAAATACTGCCTGCCTTTAAAACTGCTTAACAAGCAGAAATCCAGACCTTTAGGGAAACATTTATGATCTGAATCCCAAACTGAAATGAACATAGTAACCGACTGACCACAAATAAAATTACTTCTTTCATGGCCCTTGCTTTCAGCTTTCTTTCTAGCGCTGCGGTTTTCGTAATCCTGGAACTGGAACACGATCAGTTCAGCAGTGAAAGATACTAAAATCTATGGGTGGTTTAGGAGGGCTGGGCTACCTTATTTTGAAGTCAAACGGCTTCTCCAGCAGAGCAAAGAACATTGTTCTCAAAGAAGAATTCTGTGAAACTTCAATACTTGCACCTCCATGGAAGAAGACTCCTGTGTAGCCAGAAAACTTGCAACTGACTTAGGAAGCTAGGAAAACCACCTTATGTTAGATCAGGGGGCATTGATCCATCTAGTCTAATAATATCATGCTTGCTGATTGGCAATGGCGATCCAAAATGTTTCTGGCATCTTCCTGCGGTTTCAAATCCTCTCTCGAGTTTAAGGCAGGAATCTTTCCCTTCTTTACGGGGAGACAGCTATAGGACTAAATCTGCCACCTTCTGCATACAAAGCAGAAGTTCTACCCCGGAGCCACACTCCCTCCCTCTGAGCTACGCCCCTTCCCAAACTTAAAAAAAAAACAACCAAATTTGAAATCAGTCTTGAAATCAGCCCCCAATTGTCTTAATCGGAAAAGGAACACAGTGATTACCTTTTAAAAGCATGAACATGAACATGCTTTTAAAAGGATATTTTTTTGGTGCAAAACTTTCATTCCAGTTCAAAATTCAGCCAGGCTTGAATATTTAGGAGGTGGATATTAATTTCTGGCGGAAAGGAACCCCAGAACAATTCAGAGGTATCAACGTTCTAGTCTTGCATTAAGGTTTCTCCCGGCTTCTGGCACCTCTACAGACCAGTTGGGGATAATACATGTCTATTTATAACAAGCCTTTTAAACAAGGCACCTGAGTCTTTTCCCAACACCTTTCGAAAGCCACTCTTCCTCCTGTGATGGCCACTTTCCATCGGAAAGGCGCTCTGCACGTCCCCAAAGCGCCCTTCGTCCCCGCCTGCCACCACCACCCACCCGGGAGAATAAGACTCCCCAGGGGCCGGAAAGGTTTTGCGCCGGGAGAGACCGGCGGGCGGCTGAGCCAAACCAGCGAGAGCCAGGATCGAACCTTTCCGAGGAAAGGACATCTCCGGTGTTTCTCTCCCCCCCCTCCCCACCGCCCCGGGCCAGCATGTCACCAGCCCACAAAGCGGGGCTCCAGCCGCTGGAGAGACCCTCCTAGCCATCCTTCTAGGGTGCATGAAATTTTAAAAATTCAATCCGATTCACAACTCACCTCATTTCCCCTTCTCCGCTGTTCTTGGGAAGAGTCTCCGCTCCGTTGTGTCGGAGAGGAGCTTGTGGGGGGTCCGTTGATGCGGTCCCAAATATTCAGAGGTCTGGCTTATCTTTGTTCGGGTCTGTGCGTAAGAGCGCACGCAAGAGAATGTGTCTCTCTTGTGTGTCTGGGCTTCTCTGGCATTCCCCATGCTGGTCACGCCTTCCTCCTCCTGCAATCCTCTCCCCTTCACCCTCTCTCACACACATACGCACACATGCCCATACCCAAACAGACCTGCCGGCCCCCCTCCCCTGTTCTTCCACACCCCTCCCCAACAATTCCCCCGGCTTGTCAGGGGAGAGATGTCTCAATCCGCGCAGCAGAATCCAGCGAGGAGGAGGAGGAGGAGAGCGCAGCTCTCCAAGCAAGAATGTCAGTCCGGACAGTTGGATCTTGTCAGCGATGGGCTCCCTACTGCTGTTTTTTGCCAGATGGCTGGAAAAGGAGGCAACATTTGCTCCTCGCAACAGGATGCTGGAAACTCGGGCGAAAGGAGGAGGACGGAGAGAAACTTCAGCACAAGCCTGCCTGGAATTTGGGCCCCTCTGCGCCTCTCCCCAGCGTGAACAGAAGAAGGGGTGGATAGCTCCCATCCAGCGGAATGTCTTCTGCCCCCCCTTTCCATCCTTGCCCCCCACCCTCCTGGGGTCTGAAGGGCCGGTGATTTCATTGGACCTAGAGGAATTTAAGGAGGGGGGGGACACAGCCTGCCAGCAAGGAGGGACAGAGGTTGAAAACAAGACCCCCTCTGGACCACAGTTCCTAGAAATCTCCCACCAACCTTCCTGGTGGTGGGGGGGGAATCTGGGAAAGAACAGCTTTCAAAAATAGTTTTCCAAAGCTCTGAGGAAGATAGGAAATACTTTGTGCACCGAAGGTCCATGTATTCCACCCCCCCAGCATCTTCGGCCATGGGTTATTTCGAAGATGGGCTTTGCAGAATACACCCAGACTCACTGTGTTTTGGAAGCCAAGCGGGGTCGGACCTGGTTTATTTATTTATTTATTTATTTATTTATTTATTTATTTATTTATTTATTTAAAGCAGTTTTAAGGAGAAAGGGCCTTTCTCCTTAAAAAGGGCCCAAGGCTGTTTATGTCCGTGAAAGACGATATTTGAAGCTGAAAACGATAGTATACAACAGTGGTTTACATCATGAAAAGACAATATTTAAAGTTAAGCGCATAAAGAGGCAGCTGACAACATTAAAAGACAACATTAAAGCTAAAACAATAAGTATGCAAATATTAAAAAGGAACAAATGCCACTCTGAGAAATAGTAAACACAGGTAGCACTAAAGACCCAGTCAGAGCAGTCATGCATAACAATTCATCTAAAAGTTACTCAGGGAGCTTGCCAAGTGTCCATTCACTCAGAGAGGAAAGCTTGCCTGTGGAGAAAGGTCTTGGCCTGCTTGTGAAAGGACAGCCAAGACGGGGCCAGGCTGGCCTCTAGTGGGAGGGAGTTCCAGAGTCTAAAGGAGCAGACACCGAGAAGGCCCTCTCCTGTGTCCCCACCAAATGCACCTGTGAGGATGATGGGACCGAGAGAAAGGCCTCCCTGATGATCTTAACACTCAAGCAGGCTCCTAATGGGAGTCTCTGTTTTTGAGATAACTTGGTCCCAGGCTATTTAGGGCGTTATAAGTTAAAACCAGCACTTGGAATTGTGCCCGGAAATGGATTGGCAGACAGCGAAGCTACTGTAACACACGTGTGTGTCTGTGTGTCTGTGTGTCTGTGTATGTGCGTGTGCAATCTGGCTACTGCATTTTAGACCTGCTGAGGTTTCCTGATACCTTCCATCGGAAGTCCCACACAGAGCGTCTTACAGTAATCCAGCCAGGAAGTAAGTAGGATATGTATCACGGCGGCCAGCTCAGGTCTCTCCAGAAATGGATGTAGCTGGCGTACTAGTTTTAATTATGCAAAAACACTCATGGCCACTGCTGAAACCTAGGCATCCAGGCTCAGAGAGGAATCCAGGAGCACCCCCAAGCTGCGCACCTGGGTTTTCAGGGGGAGCTTCACCCCGTCCGGTATAAGATGGAAGACCATGAGAGATTCACGAAGTCTGATCATATTGCCCAAGTGTGGTTTGGGTTTTCTTAGCCAGATTCAAGGTATTGGTATCAACATACAAAGCCGTTAATGATTTGGCAGTCTGTTATCTGTTGGAGTGCTTCCCCTGAAGAACATCAGCCTATGCCACCCGATACACGCAGGCTGGCCTCCTACGGGTGGCCACTCAGAGGGAGGCAAAGAAGGCATCAACAAGGAGCCGAGCCTTCTCAGTACTGGCCCCACAACTTTGGAACAGCTCCCTCCAAGCTTTTAAGAGAAGGGTAAAGACGAGTCTTTTGGAGGAAGCTTTTACAAACCTTCTCCCCCTGTATTAACTAGGAAAATAGATGATCTGTCGGCCATCTATATGTTTGTTCTGCATTTGATAGAGTGCTGATTTTGGGTTGTTAGGAGTCTAGATGGGGTGGTGGGGAGCTGGGGAGGTGGGTCGGGGATTAGCAAGTAGATTGGAGGATTATTTACATGATTGTCAGCCGCTCAGAGTTGTGCTCTGGCACGAAATCGGATGATGTACGTACTTCTGAAAGAAATTAAATCCTTGTCTGAAAAGCTATGGAGATCGGTCAAAATCCATGATAACAGGTGAGATAGACGAGTGGCCCAATCCAGGATAAGACAGTTTCCAGTGTTCCTATGATGGCTGACTGGAAATCCAGGTACGGCCCCTGAAGTATTCGCATCTGTGCTGTGAATTTGTGTACACGTTTTAAGTAAAACTTCATGAAGGAACATGCTGACCTTTTTCTTTACGAGCGATGCCCACGTTGGGTGTCCTAAAGAAATGCAGAAGTCTGCAACTAGAAACTGTTTGTGTGCAGGCGTCGCTGCAGGCGGCAAAGCCAAGGAAGAAGGATTTGAAGTGGAGGCCTCTTGATACTCCATCCTAGAGATGGACAGGAACCAGTTCGTCCTAGTTCCTCACGAGTGGCCGCACAGGGTCTGCTGCTGCTCCCCTTCCCCACCTCTTCTGGCTCAATCAGCCCCTTGCCTGGCCCACCCTGGCAGCTTCCTGCCCCTCTTCAGCTGATCTCCCAGTGACAGCAACTTGACCAACTGAGACAAACTGGGACGAACTGGGATGAACCATGATTGAGGTCTAGCACATCTGGACAGGATCTGAATGGGGAAAGCTGGACCAGGCGATTTTGCAAAGGGCTTTAGTGGTACCCTCATGGCACTGGCTGCCGATCATGTCTGCTGGTTCTCGGAGGACCATATCCCCAGGCACTGCAGCCCAAATGACAACCTTGTTGGATGGATGAAATTCACAAACAGATTCTAATAAGAAAGAAATGAGCACAAATTCATCATGGGGTTCTGCTTGGTCTTCCTGGGGCCTTAAAGGAGACAAAGGTTGTTTTTTTAAAAAAAATTTCATGGCACGTGTTAATCAGCTTATCTACCCACTGATGTCTGTCCTATTCTTTACCACCCACATTTTGTTTGGTTAAAGATAAGTATTTAGGGCCAGAATATTTGCCTTTCTGTTCCCATGCGCCTTGAGCTACAAGTGTTCATATGGAGGTCAAACTTTCTCTCTCGTTAGAATCCTCCCCTTACAAAATGTCACTCTGGTTGTAAAACCTAAGTCTTCTACCTGGATTGGGCCAAGACTTCCAGACATCAAAAGTCTTGTGCTTCTCTGTGCTAGGATGTCCCCACCAGGTCTCAAGAACTATTTGTAGGCTGACCCCCTAATAGAATAACCAACACGGCTTGTATCTTGTCCACCCCTATCCCCTGCATTCATATATATCAGCCTCCTGAGGCAAAATTCCCAAGATCTTAAAAAAAGAGAGGATGCAGCCTGCCAATGTTTCTGTCCAGTAAAACTTATTAGTCTTCTAAGATATCACGAAGAGTCGAAGATGGCTAAACAACAACAGCAAGGTATCAGAAGAATGTATTCTGTCATTTCCTGATCATTAATGCATCCAGAGTTCACTTGCTTTCTTCTGGTACAATTTTTCCACCAGGAACTAGAAGAAAATAGAATTCTGGAATCACATCTGGAAAGTTGGGCAGTGCCATCTGCATCAACGGGCTAACCTGAGTCTTAAGAGAGTTTCTGAGTTAGTTGTTGTTGTTTAGTCCTTACATCATGTCTGACTCTTCGTGACCCCATGGACCAGAGCACGCCAGGCCCTCCTGTCTTCCACTGCCTCCCGGAGTCGGGTCAGATTCACGTTGGTCGTTTCGATGACGCTGTCCAGCCATCTTGCCCTCTGTCGTCCCCTTCTCCTCTTGCCTTCACACTTCCCCAACATCAAGGTCTTTTCCAGGGAGTCTTCTCTTCTCATGAGATGGCCAAAGTACTGGAGCCTCAGCTTCAGGATCTGTCCTTCCAGGGAGCACTCAGGGTTGATTTCCTTCAGAACGGATAGGTTTGTTCTCCTTGCAGTCCAGGGGACTCTCAAGAGTCTCCTCCAGCACCACAATTCAAAAGCATCAATTCTTCGGCGGTCAGCTTTCTTTATGGTCCAGCTCTCGCTTCCATACATCGCTACTGGAAAAACCATAGCTTTGACTATGCGGACCTTTGTCGGCAAGGTGATGTCTCTGCTTTTGAAGATGCTGTCTAGGTTTCTCATCGCTTTCCTCCCAAGAAGCAGGCATCTTTTAATTCTTTGGCTGCTGTCACCATCTGCAGTGATCATGGAGCCCAGGAAAGTAAAATCTGTTGCAAGCAGATTTAGTAGCGGAGAATTATCATCCATGTCAATACACCTCAACTTTGAATTCCTTCTTCATTTAAGAATCTTTTTTTTTCCATAGAATCATAGAAGGATGGATTGGAAAGGGCCTCATGAGGCCATGTAGTCCACCCCTCGACTCAAGGCAGGAATCCAAGTCAAAGCAGATCGGAAAGAGGGTGGACCCATTTCCTCTTGAATGCATTGCAGGGCTCACCACCTCCTGTAAGGGCAGTTTTAAGCCGCCCTCTGGCATGGAGGCTCCCTGTGGGCGGTGGGGAAGGCACTGGAGCATGCTGAGAGGCTGAGGTGAGTCAGCGAAGGTCGGATTGGCAGGATGCTCCATAGAAGGTGAGGGGGAAATGATGGATCGCACCTCTATTACCCCCTCTGATAGAGAGTTTTTCTGTCCTTCAGCTGCCTTGAAAGAGGCTCAGGACCAAAACCATGAAAACAGCATGGGACCCAGATGAAGTGGCCCTTTTTATGCCGGAAGTGCTCTGAGGAAATAGAGGAAACCCATCCCTCTGCGGGGAAACCTTGAATTGACCCACATGCGCCATAGATTGAGGTTTGCGCCTGCAGTCACCAACCATTTCAAGATCAATAAATCCAGAATAAGGACCGTTTAAAAAAAAAAAGGAAAAGAAATTTGTGAAGCCGGCACTGCGGCCACACCAGCAGGCAGCGAAGCCTTGCACGTTTGGCAAGAGATTGCATTATGTTGCAGTGAAAACACATTTTCCCCCCTGTGAGTGCAGGATTGCTGTAAGGAAGGCCTACTTATAGACTCTAATATGACTTGAGAAAAAGCAAAGTCAGCTCAGAGCAAAAGAAAGGGGACAGATCTAAAGGTGGAGAATTTAATGCAAGCGAAGGATGGTTTGAAAATGTCGGGGGGGGGGAAAGGTTGGGCTTAAAAAACGCCTAGCTATCAGAGAAGCAGCTTCCCAGATGCCGTCCAGAGAACCGCTGAGGAGAAAGGTTATGTGCCTGAACAGGGTTTCGATGCAGATGGAACTGCCCTGTTGTGGTGTGTGTGTGTGTGTGTGTGTGTGAGGGGAACCACATGGGACATTGATTCCTGAGGAAGAGAAGTAAGCACCAAGATTTCAGGTGGGAAAGAACAGGCTAACTTTACTGTTTTTGTGCAACTACAGTCAGGTTTATTTATCATGACTGCCCTTACCTAGAAAGCTGCTAAACTCTGAGTATTGAAAGGAAAAGATAAACACCAGCTGCTGGGCTTTTGGTTACACCATGAAGAGACCCGGACAATGAGAACCCTTTTTTCTGGATCGGTTCCATTGATGTGTCCCTGAAGCCAGGAAGTAACTTTCCAGTAAGGGGCTGCTTCTTAAAGTTGTTTTGATATTATGGACCCGTGCCCATGGCCAGGCAGAATCCCATGAGTTCAACACTGCAGGTGTCAAAGTGATCTATGTGCCCCCAAACACACCATCTCTAAGTCAGCCTCTCGATCAGGGAGTAAAATTGATCACATCTCCCCAGTCCTGGCTTGCCTGCACTGGTTTCCGCTTGTCTCCCAGGTCAGATTGAAGGTTCTGCTGGTCACTTCAAAGCCCGTCGTGGTTTGGGACCACACTACTTGTTGGAGTGTCTTTTCCCAATGTCATCTACCTGCGCCACAAAGTCCTCCCAGGCACCGCTCCACCAGGTGGTCACTCTGAAGGAGGCCAGGAAATCATCCACCAGAACTAGGGCCTTCTTTATGGTGACATCAACACTCTGGACCCAACTGCCGGTGGAGCTGTACCTGGCTGTCTTCCTCCCAATGTTTGAAAAGTCTCTTTCTTTCCAGAGACACCTTTCTCTGGCTTGATTTTTGAACATGCCTCCTGTTCTGCTTGTAAGTTGTAATTTACACCTCTTTGAATTAATGGTTCTTCTCTGTATGTTTTATTTTAATTTGATTGTGTGTTTTTACCACAGTAAACTGTCCAGAATAGTGCATTGCACTACTTGGGTGGTCTACCTACCTACCTACCTACCTACCTACCTACCTACCTACCTACCTACCTACCTACCTACCTACCTACCTACCTACCTACCTACCTACCTACCTACCTACCAACCAACCAACCAACCAACCAACCAACCAACCAACCAACCAACCAACCAACCAACCAACCAACCAACCAACCAACCAACCAACCAACCAACCAACCAACTCTCATTACACACGGCACTGTATGGAAAGGATTGTCAACACTATGGAAGAGAAGCCCAATAGAGAGAACACGGTGAAAGCTTGGAAAGATCACACCATTAAAGATGCTATCATTGTTATAGAAAACACCACGAAAGATATCAAGCCCAAAATAACAAAATTCCCACCGGAGAAAAGCATGTCCAGATTTTGTGTGTGGCTTGTCAGGATGGATGGCAGAGCCAACCAGGAAAGAAAATCATGGAAGAGATTGTGGGTATGTAAAACCAACCAACCAACCAAAAAGGGTGGATGGTGAAGGGTTTTGAGAGAGGGATCATGGAGAGGTTCGAGAGCTAACAGGCACCACACCAGAGATATCAACAGAAGACAACTTGATAGATAGGAGAGCTTCTGAACCCTCATTGCCACGTGATGAGGAAGAAGGTGTAGTGCCAGAAAACCAATGGAAATTAGAAAGTCTTGCGGAAGGGTTCGGATTATTCGAGACTGCTTTTGACTTTTATTTATTTATTTATTTATTTATTTATTCATTTATTTATTTATTCATTCATTCATTTATTTATTCATTCATTCATTCATTCATTCATTCATTCATTCATTCATTCATTCATTCATGTATTTCATTCATTCATTCATTCATTTATTTATTTATTAATTACATGGACCTTTCTATGATACGGGCATTGAAACGAAAGCAAACAATGGAAGAAGGATTGTTTAGTAGAGTTTGCAAGAATTGCTGGTTCGCTGGATTGTCCCAGTTCATTTCCTGCTGCCCTGCCCCCTTTGGCGAGCGACCCCTCAGGGGCAGCGCCCAGAGGAGGCGGGGCAGGGAAGCCAGGACGCTGCCTCTGATTGGGTGCTCATCGGAGGGGGCGGGGTGTCGGACCATCGAACACCTGCTGTGATCGTAAACAAACTGGGATGAACGGCCACGCAGAAAGGAAAAAGGGAAAAAATCAGACTGACATTATAATGTATTTTCCTAAAGTTACCCTTCCTCAGTTCCTTCAGCCTACTTAATGTGGCAACTAGGAGAATGAAGATCTTTGTAAATATGAATTGTAAATACAGTACAATATTATAATCATCATCTGGTACATACATTTAATACAGTAAATTTGCCCGTTCTCTCTCTCTCTCTCTCTCTCTCTCTCTCTCTGCATGTGTGTGAATTGACTGCTTTGTAGTTACGCTTTGGGAGGCATAAGAGTTAAATATGGATTTTAACCCCTAACCCCTTAAGCATTACTGAAGGGAGACAGGTACAAAAGAATCCTTAGTGATTCCGAAGGGCAACAGGAATAAGAAACCCTGTCAAGCTGCAGAGTAGACAGGTATCAAAGCCGACTCTCCCTCCTTTCTCCCATGGCCAAGCCATTCTTTAGACTGAAGTTTAGAGCCTTCAGAAGTAAAACTTTAATAGCTAGTTATGTACACAGCGTTGTCCTGAGTCAACCTGGAAGACGTGAGGAAGAGGAGGGGTTGGCACACCTCTTGCCCAACGGCCTGTTTGCATCGGCCTCGGTAGAACAGGAGATCCTCCAAGGAAGGCATTTCCATTCGGTGTTAAAAGGAAACCACGTCTTGAAAGGAGATATCCTTCCAAAGAAACGGACCTCCTACCGTCTGTGCCAAAACCTCCATTTCATTTTTTTTTCAAGTTTAATGCTATTAACCGTTGTGAGAAATACAATGGAAACGGCAGAGCTTCCCCCCCCCAAAAAAAAAAACTTTTCCGTGGAGCAGCTTCCAAAATCTGCCAACCACCACAGGATCCTGGAGGTTCTTGTTCAAAGAAAGGACTTTGCAAAAACTCTGGAAAACTGAATCGGTTCGGCTGTTTTGTTCTGAGTCAAACCGTTGGCTCGGCCGTTCCAACTGGCAGCATGCTCCAGATTTTCAGGCGGGAGTCTTTTGCAGCTTGGAAACCGTTGCCGTCTCTGTTTTTGCACCGTTACAGACATATGGCCTCGTATTCTCATGGGGGCAAAAAATGACACTTCTAAAAATAAGGGAACTTCGGTGGTTCCAAAAGGCAGGAGCCAGATCGCTGACTGGGGCCGGGGACAGGGAGCACATAGCCCTCCCTGTTGCAGCAGTTCCGCTGGCTGCCGATCCGTTTCCAGGCACAATTCAAAGTGATGGTTCTAACCTATAAAGCCCTAAATGGCCTGGTCCAAGCTGTGTCAAGGACCGTGTCTCCCTTCTATGAGCTGGATCGGGTGTTAGATCCTCAGGGAGGCCTTCCTCTCAGTCCCACCACCTTCACAGGAGCGCTTGGTGGGGACACAGGAGAGGGCCTTCTCTGTGGCTGCTCCCAGACTCTGGAACTCCCTCCCACTAGAGGCCAAATTGGCTCCATTTTTGCTCTCTTCCCGCAAGCAAGCAAAACACTTTCTCTTCAGGCAGGCTTTCCCTTAATTGACCGGCTGCCTATGTGCGTTTTTTTTTTTTTTTTTTGAAGATGGGTGTTATGCATTGCTTTTTTGACTGTTCTCCTAATATTGCTTGTGTTTTCTATTTCTCAGATCGGTATTTCTTTGTTCCTTTATATATCTCAATGCACCTCCTAATTTTCAGCCCTCCTGGGCAGCGCTCTGCCTCTCATGGACGTGACTTCAGCCCTGCATGCGGGCACAACTAAACCCCCCCCCCTGCATGGGTTGTGACGGGAAGCACAGGGGCCGAAAACAATCGCCCTGCAGAGGGAGGCATGACTTGAGCTGCATCCTTATATCACAAATCTCGAACAAAAAGATGCCAAATGGAGCAGAAACAACATTTTCAAAGTGTTAGGTTGCCGGCTGGCCTGTCCTTTTCTTCGTTTGCATTTTGGAAAGGGAAGCGCACAAGCTGAGTATTAGCGGAAGGCTGGCAGCATCTTAGAAAACGGTATTTCTTGGTGAAAAAAAATTCCTTCAATCTCTACTGTTCTCCCTCATCCGAAGAAAACAAGCAATGGGTTGTTCTGCTGCTGAGGTTTGGAGGGAACCACACAACAATATTTTGTTCCCAGAGTACGAATTTTGTAAACCTCAGGAATTCGGTTACATTCGATCATTTATATGTCCAGTCATTTGACAGCAATGGTGTTAAGTGCCCATTTAACAGCAAAGTAGCATTTTTGCAAACATGAGTGTATTGTCTTCTATAGGTGTGTCTTTATGGACTGCTTCACCCTCTCCCATTTATTGGGCAGAAAGCAGACAGTATCCATCCTCAGATCACTGTATCTCCATGTGTGTGTTTAGTCGTTTAGTCGTGTCCGACTCTTCGTGACCCCATGGACCAGAGCACGCCAGGCCCTCCTGTCTTCTACTGCCTCCCGGAGTTGTGTCAGGTTCATGTTGGTTGCTTCGCAGACACTGTCCAGCCATCTCATCCTCGGTCGTCCCCTTCTCCTCTTGCCATCACACCTTCCTAACATCAAGGTTTTTTCCAAGGACTCTTTTCTTCTCATGAGATGGCCAAAGTACTGGAGCCTCAGCTTCAGGATCTGTCCTTCAAGTGAGCATTCAGGGTTGATTTCCTTTAGAACTGATAGGTTTGTTCTCCTTGCAGTCCAGGGGACTCTCAAGAGCCTCCTCCAGCACCACAATTCAAAGGCATCAATTCTTCGGCGGTCTGCTTTCTTTATGGTCCAGCTCTCACTTCCATACATCATGACAGGAAAAACCATAGCTTTGACTATTCGGACTTTTGTTGGCAAGGTGATGTCTCTGCTTTTCAAGATGCTGTCAAGATTTGTCATCGCTTTCCTCCCAAGAAGAAGGCGCCTCTTATGCAACTATGTATCTCCATAGTTTCTGCTTTATCTCTGCTTTCTCTCCAAAATATAACTCTTGTTCAGCTGCTTAGGATAGCGAAATAAAAAAGAGGAAGATGGAAAATGCCAGTTAGCACCTTATTAGCACCTTAAGGCAGCTTCTGCTCCTGTACATCTATTCAAGCCAAGTTCTCTGCTTCTCGCCCTGCAGTTTTTTTACCTGAATAGCCACAACGAATCACCTCAGGAGAGCCAGTTGGATAAATGATGAATGCACAGCAGATCAAACCATGTTTTTCTTGCTGTCTAGTCGCACCTGATTCTATTTTTTACTCTAATCTGGTAAATAGGAAAGGCAAATAGCATTGCATACACTTGGGGGTCAGGAAAGTGTTAGGGGTCGGATCATACTTCCACACTCTTGGGGAGCAGCCCTGGTAGGTGGGGCTCATTAGCCTGGGAAGGCAGCCCATCTAAGAGGAGGAAAACTCTGATTTTAAACCTCCACTGCCTTGTGGCTATATCCATTGATGGAAAAGGCTTCAGGAGTTAACCCCAAGGCAAAATCCTGAGCCGGAGTCCTGAAGGCAGTTCGTGTCATTCTGGGAACTCTTGCGACGTCGCTGGAACCAGTTGTATTGACCCTTGCCTTTCCATTGAACTATTTCAGCGATGTGGAGAGAGGGGATTTGCTGCTTGGGTAACAGCCTATCCTCCATATTGTTTTACCCAGGCTTCGTGCTCTGGAGAGGACACTCCAGCTTTGCGTACAGCGTCAAAACAACACGGAAAGGGATTGCCACTCTTGAATTGGCCTTCTCAGCCACACTAGATGCTGTTCCAAGTCCTCCATACAGAGCACGATACCATAGTCTCTTGAGACTGAAGGATGCCTAAGAGTCGCACCTTCCATCTTCAAAATGCTCATTATCACATATCTTAATGGATTCCTTATTTAGTCAACATGGACACCGACTGGCACGGGGTCCTTTACTATTAGTTCCAGCCTCACCAATGTCTTCTTTTATTCAGCTTTTGGTAACATCTAAGCAGTAGCGACCTGGAGTCTGGTCCAGGATTTCAGAATGACTGCTCTTGGATTTTGGCCTTGATGTTTGCACACAGCTGGACGGGAGGGCCACATATTATTTCGAATGCGTTGGCATCAAGGGTATGCGGCTTTAATTATTATTTATTCCAGAGGCTAATCATCATTCTCATGAGCGCCTTTGGCACTGAGGTGCTGCCCATGAAGCGATAATGAAAGGTACACTCTTGAGCATTCTAGTGAAGTGCAAAATTACATGTTAGCTGAGAGCTGCTTCTGAGCTGTGATTAACCACAGAAGGGGAGTTCTGTACATCCATACATTTCAAGCCCGGAGGCTTTCTCCGCAGTGGGCTACTTACTCCGGGATGGGGAAGAGGATTAGACTCACCCTGACTCTCAAACAAAGATAATTTGGGGGCTGGAGTGTAATGTGTAACATGCTGGGAGATGGTGAAATTTTGTGGTCCAGCACATGGGGAGGTTGCCAGCACTTGGGTGAAGCTGCGAGACCTCCTTCTCACTCCCTCCCTCTCATCTTTGGAAATCTGCTTTTCTCACTTCGGTTTTGGCTTCATAGTTGGATCCTGTCCACTCATCTGGATGAGGCTTCAAAGCATGGGTCATCACCAGCCGATTGGAGCCCACGGGCCCCATATTAAAGCTTCCTCCTCTCCTTTTGCAGTTTCCCCATGAAGCATAAGCTTTGGAACACTTTCCATTGCGTCGATGCTGTGAAATACAACACAACACGCACACAAGTGGTTCTAGATGAATTAAAACGACAAGGTTCCATCAACAGAGGAGTTTAAAAACTGCAGCTCTTGTTTAATAGACTTAAATAGGGGCTCCAAATTAATTAGCTTTTATTTTACTTTATAAACCAACATATTACCATATTACCTTACCCGGGCTTCATGCTCTGGAGAGGACACTCCTCGATTCAGAGCATGTTACCATAGTCTCTTGAGACTGAAGGATGCCTATGCCTAAACCAACAACACACAGCTGGGTGTAAGGTGTAAAGACAGAAGGTGTCACCCTCAGAGGGACGCCTGCCACCCACTTCCCTCTGGAGGAGCCGACTTTTCTTTATTCCAGCTGTGAGGTGTAAAACTCCACTTTTCTGTGTCAGTCTGTTGAGATGTCCCTTCTTATTGACTTGACAAGTGGGACATGACCAAATCATCATCATGCAACAACAACAACAACAACAACAACAACAACAACAACAACAACAACAACAACAACAACAATAATAATAATAATAATAATAATAATAATAATAATAATAATAATAATAATAATAATAATAATAATAATAATAATAATAATAATAATAATAATAATAATAATAATAATAATAATAATAGCCAGCCCCCAGGAACCCATGGAAACTTCAGGTAGAGAAGGTGACAGAAAATGAGGAAGTCAAGATCTTGTGGGATTTCCAGATGGAAACGGACAGATATCTTGAACATAACACACCAGACATAGTAGTAATAGAATGAAAAAAGTTTTGGAACCTCCATCATTGACATTGCAATTCCAGGGGATGCTAGAGTTGAAAATAAAGAATTAGAAAAACTAACAAAGTACAGAGACCTGGCCATTGAAACATCTCGCTTGTGGATGAAATATATTTCAGTGGTCCCCGTAGTCATCGGGGCTTTGGGAACAATATCAAGAAATTTCACACAGTACTATAAGGAGTTGCAGATCTCAGAAATCACACCATCAGAGCTACAAAAAACAGCAGTACAGTATTAGGAACAGCATACATTGTACTAGGCATCCTTCAGTCAAGAGACAATGGTAATGTTCTCTGAACAGAGGTCTTGGAACAGCGTCTAGTGTGGCTGAGGAGGCCAATTTGAGAGTGACCATCCCTTCCACGCTGAAGACAAATACCATCTGTACCCTGTCCAGCTCCCTGGTTTTGCTGCTTTCGGGACGGCCTCTTTGCCTCGGCCTGCTGGACAAGGATCTCTTCGAATTGGGAGAGGCCACGATGCACCGCCTGCCTCCAGAGGTCAAAGTTTCCCATCTGTTGAGGTCCATTCCTAAGGCCTTCGGATCCCGCTTGCAGATCTCCTTGTATCACAGCTGTGGTCTCCCTCTGGGGTGCTTTCCCTGCACTAATTTTCCATACAGGAGATCTTTTGGAATCCAACCGTTCTACAGCACTGATATTTAAGAGATACTTAAGTTTTTGGTTAAAACTTGCATCTGTTCTATAATACCAGTCAACGTTTTTATAATTTTGATTGACTGTGCCTGGTGTTTTTGAATCATCGTCCTTGAACGGCAGAGCTGGTAGGGACCCATTGAACAGTGGCTCCCAACTTAGAGTAACTCCGGTGTCTGTGGACTGCAATTGCCAGCCGCCTCCGTCACCAGTTGTGCTGGCTGGGGTTTCTGGAAGTGGCACTCCAAGAACATCCAGGTGACCCACAGTTGGGAACCACTGCTCATCATGTCCAGCCCCTGCCAGGGAGGCCCAGCGGGGAAGTGAACTCTCTCAACCTTGGCCTCTACAGCCAGATGCCTAAACCCCTGAGACGTTCAGCAGTTCATGTTGAGACACAGAAAGCTCCTGGTTGCAGTTCCAGCCAACCACCCTCCCACCCATACCTGCTTCCTGACTGTTCCATCTCAACTCACATTTTTCTGCTCCTCGGCAGAACAGTACTCAGCTAGTAAGCATGTTCTGAATTCACTGAGCTTTTTTGGGGGGGGGGGATTTCCTCACCTCTGTGGCTGTCCTATTTTGGGGCCCATCCTGAGAAGCCAGGATTCTCTGGAAAAGACAAATCATGCTGGGGAAGGTGGAAGGCAGCAGGAAATGAGGAAGACCAAAGACGAGATAGAATGATGCCCTTAAGGAAGCCACAAGCTTGAGATCATAGGAGCTGTGCAGGGTTGTTGAGCACAGGATATCCTGGAGATCACTTGTTCATAAGGTCACCATGTGTTAGAGGTGACTGGACACCATATAGTAGGATCATCATCTCTGCCAGTCCTTGTATATTTTTTCCATGAAAGGGTCCTTCTACAAGCCAGAATACCGCCCCCCCCCCCCGGCTTCTACAAAAGGATCAGTCCTTGGAGAATTAGTTTGCTTCTGGCATCTTCTCGTCTTCCCTTCTCCAGATGTGTTGGATCTCATCCATCCGGTTCATGAAGCTGGCCTGAGAGTCATAGGAACCGTATAGCTCAACAATGTCAGAGGAATGCAGGTGGGGAGGGGAAGCGATTCCTTGGGGGGGGGGTTTGTTTCACACCGGAGATCTTTCCTAGTGGAAATCCCAGGATTTATGGCATGCAAAATGCATAACTCTGCTACCGACTGTGATGTGCTTAAAGGCACCCATGCATACCGTAAACAAAACAAAACACGGGGAAAGTTTTTCTTTTCCTTCTGAAGGATAATTTTATCCATATACAAACCATGCAAAATTGATTAAGGATCGCTTCAGGCTGGTAAGATGTAGGCTTGAGTGCGTGCATGAACACCCTCTTGCACGCACGCACGCATACACAAAACCATGGTGACAAAATCTTATAAAAATACCCACATTCTTAAACTGCTTGCCTCTTTCTCTTTTGCTGGCCAAGAGCTCCCTCTTCAGACCAAAGGAGGAGATGCAGGGTGTCTTTTTTAATTTTACCATTTCTTTTATCTTTCTTATAGATATTCATACTTACTCAGTTAAGCCAGTTTGGACTTATGGTGACCCTTTTCAGGGTTTTCTAAATAGAGAGCACTGAGAAGTGGTCTTCCCTTCTTCTGGGAGGGATCCCTGGGACGGTGCAGCTGGCCCAAGGCCACCCAGGCTGATTTGACTTGCAGGAGGGCACCGATGTTGGGAATCGAACTCCAAGCCTCTAAACCTCTGAGCTATTTAGAAGGGAATAGCAAATAACTTCTGCATATTCTATATCCGGAAAACCCTGAAAAGGGCCACAATAATAAGTCAGAATTAATTTGATAGCACACAATTAAATTGGACAGGATATCTCAGGAGCTGAGGTCTCTAACTCTGGAGACAGAGGCTGGGAGTTTGATTCCCCCACGGGGCCTCCTCAACAGGGGCTGGACTGGATGATCCCAAAGGGTCCTTTCCAGCTCTGCAGATATAAGATTATGAGCTGGCTGGGTAGCTCAGGGGGTTTAGGTCTCTGGGTGCAGAGCCAGAGGTTGGGGGTTCGATTCCTCACTGCGCCTCTTGCAAAGTGGAGCCAGCCTGGGTGGCCCTGGGCAAGCAGCACAGTCCCAGGGCACCCCCAGAAGAAGGGCATGGGAAACCACTTCTGTGTATCCTCTACTTGGAAAACCCCAAAAAGGGTTGCCATTAGTTGGAAACGACTTGCGGGCACACGATACATAGATTATTACTAGCCATGTGAAAAAAAATGTACAGTATGTTCCAGCCCAGCCCTTCATGGGAGGGCCCCTGGTGGCTTGGGGGGAGCTCTCTGACAAGACCTGGTCTCTCGTTCCCCTACTCAATGTGCTTCCGATGATGGCAGGATGAAGATCCCAGAGCAGGACCTTCCAGCCGCCTGGTCCTGAGCTTCTATGGCCCTCGGCTCATCACCACCGACACTTGTGACTGAAACAAATATGCACCTTGGGAGGGAGACAAGGCCATTAAAGTGGTAGCAAAGAGCTGTTACTGCAGAGTGTCGGATGCTTGTTGTCCCCAGTTGTACAAAAATAAATGCACATTTGCACAAAAATAAATGCACATTTGTTTGAATTGCCCTTTGCAAATAGAATTTCCTGACTCGGTGACGCGGTTTCATCTCTTCAATCTGCTTTTGCTAGACAGCATTTATTTATTTATTTATTTATTTATTTATTTATTTATTTATTTATTTATTTATTTATTTATTTATTTATTTATTTAACTTATATGCCATCCACTCTGCCCAAAGATCTCTGGGTGGCTTGCAACAATTAAAATACAATTAAAAAAATAAAGCAATTAAAATGCAATTAAAATATATATTGCCATCAGGTGTTGTGATGCAGTGGCTTCCTCAGCCCACGAGATGGCACAATTCCTCATTTATTAACGCATTATTGTAGACTCAGAGAGAGGCTTAATACACAGCACTGATTTTCTTCGAACAGCGAGACTCAGGGACCCACAGAGGAAATTAGACATCCTCTTGCTCACCTTGCCCTAAGAAAGACCATAATGCTGGAGAAAGCTGAAGGCAGTAGGAGAAGAGGAAGACTGAACGTGAGATGGTGGTGGCCTCTCCTTTGCTGGAGGCTTTAGAACATCTGTATGGGATGTTCTCATGTGCATTTCGTGCATTGGCTGGATCTTGGACAAAATCAGTGAGGACCCTGGGTCTCCAGATGTTCTTGGACTAAAACTCCCAGAGGCCTTCACCACTAGAACATCTGGGAGTAGCAGATCAAGGGTGTCTGGGGACCCAAGGTTGGGAACCACTAAACTAGATGTTCCCTTGTGTCCCCACTAGCTTCTTTGCCAGAAGTGTTATGGCCTCTCTACCATGCAAGGGATTGACTCCACAGCAGATTCTGGGCCCTGTAGTCCCCAAATGGAGCTTTTCCAGGGTCTCAGTCACCAACCAGGATTTGAATAATGTAAAAACAAGGAGAACAAACCTATCTATTTTGGATTGCAAGGAGAACAAACCTATCCGTTCTGAAGGAAATCAACCCTGAGTGCTCCCTGGAAGGACAGATCCTGAAGCTGAGGCTCCAATACTTTGGCCATCTCATGAGAAGAGAAGACTCCCTGGAAAAGACCCTGATGTTGGGAAAGTGTGATGGCAAGAGGAGAAGGGGACGACAGCGGACGAGATGGCTGGACAGGGTCATCGGAGTGACCGACATGAATGTGACCCAACTCAGGGAGGCAGTGGAAGACAGGAGGGCCTGGCGTGCTCTGGTCCAATAGGGTCATGAAGAGTCGGAGACAACTTAACAACTAAACAACAACAAAAACATGCATGAGAAACTGGAGGGAAGCGGCATCTTCTAAAGAAACCATGTTGGTTGCGTGTGAAAGATTTAAGGAAGTTGAGCCTCTGTTTAATGTGATCTCTGCTTTCTGGTGAACAGGCTTTTGAGACCACAGTGCAATAAACGACCGCAGTCTTTTTGTTTTACTACGGCACACAGTTAGCTCAGACCCAGGCTGCCATACGGACTTGGTGCCTCTGTTGTATGATTATTCTCCTGCCTCTACTCGATTCCAAATCCACGTAAAGGACAACCACATCAAGGGGAAGCCGAGAGAAGACTGCCCAGAAAAAAAAAAGAGAGAGAACAGATTTATTCCAAAATCTTTCTCTGGCTTTGCCAAGAGGAGATCCTGCTGTCCTCTCTGTGTGAGGGGTGGGTTGTCTGGAATATATCCGCCATGTGTTGTTGGCACATGATCTGATAAACGCACAGAGGGAACATTCAGCTTCTGGAGCAGTCGGTTGGCAGGCACACGACTGCCGGAGGGAGGTGGCTGGGATTCTGGATTTCTCGGGGGGTGAAATGCTGAGAAAAGTGTTGCTGGATTCTTCTCAACAGCCACACAAGCCTCCCCAGATCACATGGAGCCAAGTCCAGAAACCCTGAAAGATTAAAAAAAAGAAAGAAAGAAATGAAAGGGATTATATAATCTAAGAACGGCAGAGCTGAAAGGGACCCTGGGGGATCATCCAGTCCAGCCCCTGTGAAGGAGGCCCAGTGGGGAATCGAACTCCTAGCCTCTGGCTACACAGCCAGTTGCCTAAACCACTGAGCTATTATTGAAAATATATGCTTCAGCCCTTCCCCTCTGCTCAAAATGTTGGATCTGATACGATTTCAGGTCCCTTTCCCTGCCTTGAAATAAAGTAATGCTCATAAAAGAGGAGTTTTCTCAATTCAGAAAACTGTTTATATGACTACGGACAGACTTAGGTGATATTATTAGCAGGGTCTTAGAGAGAGCGGCCCCCGTGGCCCTCTCCATCACGACACGACGGATACTTGCTGGAACAAGCTCTTTTGTCTGGAACAAGACAAGTTTTCATGAGCCAGCGTGGCTGAAAACAAAAATACAATCTGTCCCCTGTCCAGGTCCCTGGTTTTGCTGCTTCTGGGACTGCCTCTTTGCCTCAGCCTGCTGGACAAGGGTCTCTGCAACGCCTGCCTCCAGGCTGAGCGCTCAGATGTCAGGGTTTCCCATCTGTGGAGGTCCATTCCTAAGGCCTTCAGATCCCGCTTGCAGATCTCCTTGTATCACAGCTGTGGTCTCCCTCTGCGGCAATTTCCCTGCACTAATTCTCCATCCAGAAGCTCTTTTGGAATCCGACAATCAGCCATTCTCAGGACATGCCCGAGCCAATGTAGATGTCACTGTTTCAGTAATGTATGCAGTGGTGCCTCGCATAACGAGCACACCGTTTAACGACGAATTCGCATAAAATCAGCTGTTCAGCGGTTCCAAAATGGCCACCGGACGCCCAAAATGGCTGTGCGCAGCATTTTCGTGCCCTGCCCTTGCTTACCGAGGGCGCGAAAATGGCAGCGCTATGGGGAAACTTCGCACAACGGTGAGTTTAGGAGCCATAGGAATGCATTAAACTATGTTTAATGAGTTTCTATGGCGTTTTTGGTTCAGTATAGCAATGTTTCCCCATAGCCACGGTTAATCCGGAGCGGATTAACCTCGCTATGCGGGGCACCACTGTATATGCTAAACATTCCAGTTCATTCTAGGGTTACTCTATTTGGAACTTTGTCCTGCCGTCATCCAGGTGATACCAAAAATGTGTTGGCGACAACGCCTATGGAAGGTGTTCAGCTTTTCCTCTCCTGCCGTGCACAAAGGGTCCAGAACTCACTGCAGTGCAGGAATGTGCTCAGGACACAGGCTCTAAAGACCTGGATCTTGGTATTCTTATTGAGCCATACTCTCTTTGTGAGTCTAGAGAACATGGTAGCTGCTTTCCCAATGCGTTTATCCAGCTCGACATCTAGGGGGAGAGTGTCAGAGATCGTTGAGCACAAAGTCATGAACAACCTCCAATTCTTGCATGGAGATGGTAATAGAGGGAGGTGAGTCCACGCCCTGGCCCATGACTTGTGTCTTCTTCAGGCTGATTGTTAGTCCAAAGTCTTGGTAGGCCTTGCTAAAACGGTTCATGAGTTGTTGGAGGTCTTCAGCAGTTGTTGTGGGCAACAATGGCTGCATCATCAGCGAAGAGGAAGTCCTGCATGCATTTCAGTTGGACTTTGGTCTTTGCTCTCAGTCTAGAGAGATTAAAGAGCTTTTCCGTGGTCACGTGGCCAATGTGACTAGGCACGGAATGCCCTTACCTTCCCACCACGGTGGTACCTATTTATCTACTAGCATTTTGCATGCTTTCGAACTGCTAGGTTGGCGGGAGCTGGGACAAGCAATGGGGGCTCACTCCTGTTGCGTGGATTCGATCTTATGACTGCAGGTCTTCTGACCTTGCAGCACAGAGGCTTCTGCGGTTTAATCCGCAGCGGCACCACGTCCCTGTCAAAAAGTCCAGTACCAATTCACAAAACCTTGAACTTACATAAAGGAGATATTAAATTACTGTGTGTCGATATTAAGATCCATCTTACAATAAAGACTTGAACATCTTAGCAACATTTTAATAATTAAGTACTGTATGTGTATTGATAATTTAAAACACTATCCACTTATCTTACTTGAATGTAAGAGTTCTTCAATGGCAGGCAAGTTTCCAGCAATCAAAGCTTTTTTCAAAGCTTCCTCTTTCTCATCCCCCTGCAATGCTTCATCTAAATACTAAGCCAACAAGAAATAAATGACAACAAAAATTTACTAGATGTCTTGCAGATCCATTGTAAAACAATGCTTCATTTATTACTATAAAAGTTGGTGAACACTGAAAATCTAACATGTACCCACTTCTATCCTACACTGCAAAGGCCAGCTGGCTCAAGGTCAGAAACCACACTATCTGGGTTGTCCGGGATATCCAAATCTTTCTGGTATAGTTCCTCTGTGTATTCTTGCCACCTCTTCTTGATGTCTTCTGCTTCTGTGAGGTCCCTCCCATTTTTGTCCTTTATCATGTTCATCTTTGCACAAAATTTTCCTTTAATATCTCCGATTTTCCTGAACAGATCTCTGGTTTTTCCTTTCCTATTATTTTCCTCTATTTCTTTGCATTGTTCATTTAAGAAGGCGATCTTGTCTCTCCTTGCTATTCTTTGGAAGTCCGCATTCAATTTTCTGTAATTTTCCCTATCTCCCTTGCATTTTGTTTCCCTTCTCTTCTCTGCTATTTGTAAGGCCTTGTTGGACAGCTACTTTGCTTTCTTGCATTTCCCTTTCTTTGGGATGGTTTTTGTTGCTGCCTCCTGTACAATGTTAGGAGCTTCTATCCAAAGTTCTTCAGGCACTCTGTCCACCAAATCGAGTTCCTTAAATCTGTTCATCACTTCCACTGTGTATTCATAAGGGATTTGGTTTAGAATATATCTGACTAGCCCAGTGGTTTTTCCTACTCTCTTCAGTCTAAGCTTGAGTTTTGCTATGAAAAGCTGATGATCAGAGCCACAATCAGCTCCAGGTCTTGTTTTTGCTGACTGTATAGAGCTTCTCCATCTTTGGCTGCAGAGAATATAATCAATCTGATTACGGTATTGCCCGTCATGGTGATGTCCATGTGTAGAGTCGTCTCTTGTGTTGTTGGAAAAGAGTGTTTGTGATGACCAGCTTGTTCTCTTGACAAAACTCTATTAGCCTTTGCCCTGCTTTGTTTTGAACTCCAAGGCCAAACTTCCCTGTTGTTCCTTTTATCTCTTGACTCCCTACTTTAGCATTCCAGTCCCCTAGAATGACAAGAACATCTTTCTTTCATGTCAGTTCTAGAAGGTGTTGTAAGTCTTCATAGAATTGGTCAATTTCAGTCTCCTCAGCATTGGTGGTTGGTGCATAAACTTGGATTATTGCGATGTTGAAAGGTCTGCCTTGGATTCATATTGAAATCATTCTATCATTTTTGAGATTATATCCCATTACAGCTTTTCCCACTCTTTTGTTGACTATGAAGGCTACTCCATTCCTTCTATGGGCTTCTTGCCCACAATAGTATATATGATAATCATCTGAATTGAATTCGCCCATTCCTGTCCATTTTAGTTCACTGACACCCAGGATGTAAATGTTTATTCTTGCCATCTCCTATTTAACCACCTCCAGCTTCCCAAGGTTCATTGATCTTACATTCCAAGTTCCTATGCAGTATTTTTCTTTGCAGCATCGGACTTTCCTTTCACTTCCAGGCACGTCCACAGCTGAGCGTCCTTTCGGCTTTGGCACAACCACTTCATTAGCTCTGGAGCTACCTGTACTTGTCCTCCGCTCTTCCTCAGTAGAATGTTGGACACCTTCCGACCTGACGGTCCCATCTTCCAGCGTCATATCTTTTAGCCTTTTGTTTCTGATCACGGGGTTTTCTTGGCAAATATACTGGAGTGGCTTGCCAAAGCCTGCTCCAGGTGGATTGTGTTTAGTCGGAACTCTCCACTATGTCCTGTCCGTCTTGGGTGGCCCTGCACGGCACAGCCCATAGCTTCTCTGAGTTACTCAAGCCCCTTTGCCATGACAAGGCAGCAATCCATGAAGGGGGTACAACAATCTGCATTTATTCAAATACAGTCATATAAACTTCTGGTTGCTGCACAATGCTGCATAATGGTGGAGGGCAGGGTTTCACTTAAGCAGGGCTTATTTTTGGGTAGGGCTTATAATAAGAGCATTCTGAAAAATCCTACTAGGGCTTATTTTCGGGGAAACAGGGTATCAGTTTTGGACTTCAGAGAAACAAATCACAGGCAGAAGTCCACTTGTAGTGAGAATGATCCAACTGCATGTATTGATACGATGTTGACAAGTGACATGTGAGGTTCCAATCAGGCCACTTTCCTAGCTAAGCATCAGAAACAGATATTTCAGATGGATAGTTCCATTAAAGATCTAAGCCTAAGCAGAGTTCCTTGCAGAACAGGCAGCACTGAATACGGCTGGACTTACTTTGCAATGAACTTGACTAAGATTGCATTGAAGGTGAGCTATTTGCCCAACAATGTATTCTCACTGAAGCATGGTGCCATGAATACCGGACTGGAAACCTACTGCCTTTTCAGTCCAGAAGGTCTATGAAAATGAATCTTTGTCTTTATTTAGGAAATGAAAACTACAGTATTATCCAACTATTATACACACTAGCCAAAACATCACTGCTGTAAATGCAATGATATAAATCGCAGCAGTGAATTGCCACCAGTTAACAAGTTGAGATATGCATTCCTTATTGCGTGCCATAAAAATGAAAAATAAAATAAATGAAATGAACAAAATTGCTGTAGGCTGGGCATTTGTTAACTAGTAGATGAGCGTGGTGATTTCCCATGGGCCTCAGGGTCATATTCATATTCATCAGCTGATTTGCATGAACCTATGAGAGGGCTGGAGGGGCGGAGTCAGCAGCTGCCTCAGGCTTGGCAGATGGGGGGGAAGAGGAGGAGGAGGAGGAGGAGAACTCTGAGAGAGAGTCAGGTGGCCACCCCTCCCCCCCCCCCGCCGCCCTTCAGTGGGAAAATGGCGGTTCCTGTGGGAAAGGAGAAGGGCAACCATCCTGTCAGCATGGCCTCCTCCTCCTCCTCCTCGGGGGGGGGAAGCTGCCCAGTCCCAAGGCGCCCCCCCGCCCGTCCCCCCCAGGTGTGTTTTAAGGACAGGCAGGCATTGAGGAGGGCCTTCCTAGGTACCCTGAGGGAGAAAGGGTGCACCCCCCTCAGAGGAGGAGGACACTCGGGCGTGGGGGGGGCGGAAAGGAAGGCCCATGTTGGTTGTTCTTGTTTGGGAGAATGTTGAGCAGCCCCTCCTGAAGGGCCACCAGGACCCCCCCCCTTGGAGGCCACCCGTGGTTCATAAGCAGGGAAGGGGGGGACTGGACAGGGCGTCCCGACAGGACCATAAGCAGAGGGAGACTTTAGGGGGAAGGGGTAAATTTTCAGACATGGGTCGTGGGTCCCAGGTATTCTTGAAGTTTGCTTTTGAAAATATAACCAGGGATCAGAAGCCACCTGGGCCCCATCCTGTTCCATTTGATGGCTCTGATCTGAACCGGTTTGGAAATTTGCTTTCATTCAGAACTGAATCTGGGCCTTGGGGTTTAGTCCAGACTTTCTACACGACAGAATTTTGGATTTTCCCTAGTCCTCTGCCGTGCCCAACTTGAAATAAAATTCAGTAACACATTAAATAAGGCCTCCTTCAATCTCGAGAGACGATGGTCACGTGCTCTGAATAGAGGTCTTGGAACAGGGTCTAGTGTTGCTGAGGAGGCCAATTCGAGTGTGACCATCCCTTCCACACTAAAGACAAATACTATCTGTCCCTTGTCCAGCTCCCTGATTTTGCTGCTTCTGGGACTTCCTCTTTGCCTCGGCCTGCTGGACAAAGGTCTCTTCAAATTGGGAGAGGCCATGATGCACTGCCTGCCTCCAGGCTGAGCGCTCAGAGGTCAGAGTTTCCCATCTGTGGAGGTCCAATCCCTAAGGCCTTCAGATCCCGCTTGCAGATCTCCTTGTATTGCATCTGTGGTTTCTCTGAGGCACTTTGCCTGCTCTACTTCTCCATACAGATCTTTTGAAATCCGACCGTCAGCCATTCTTACGACATGCCCAAGCCAACGTAGACGTCGCTGTTTCAGTAATGTATACATGTTAAAATTCCAGCTACTCTATTTGTAACTTTGTCCTGCCAGGTGATACCAAAAATCCGTTCCAACGCATATGGAAGGTGTTCAGCTTCCTCTCCTGCTGTGCATGTCTTGGATGCCTTCTCTGGTGTCTTCTCTGCATGGGGAGGTTGGCCTGGAAGACCCTTTGTTTTTATTGTTCATTGTTCAGTTTTGGTTCTTCCTCTAAGAGTTCATAGTGCTTAACAAATAAGCCAAAGCCGCAAAATGACAGATGACCCCATGTTGTCCTGTGAAAGTAGTATTGATTTCACTGACAGTTTTCAATATGCTTGTTTAATTCTTTCTTAAACTTTTAAATATTTGTATACTTCCTGTTTTAGTTTTTGAATATGGTCTTTTTCATTATGTGAGCGGCCTTGAGTCCTTTTGGAGGAGAAAGGTAGGACAGAAATATTTTAAATAAATAAATAAAAATGATAGAGGGGAGGGTGCATATATATGTGAATAGTTAGCACAAGTAACACTGCGTGCGATGGCAGGCCAGCGTCTTTGATCACAGTTCCGCCAGCCAGAAATCAGTCTATGAGGGTTGGCTGACACAGGTAAATAATGTCAAGGTGCACTTTGCTGGGCAGAGCAGTTTTAGACACGTCTTCTCAGGAATGAGCCTCCCTGAATATGACGGAGACTTGGACCAACAAGTTTAGACGGGCAGTGTTATTCAGATTATCCTGTTCCTGCTAGAACCCTTCCTCCTGGTGAGTTAGTTTTCCTTCTGTCTGGGTGTATGTACACACACATGCATGTGCGTCTGTGTGCTTCTTCCTGCTGTCTACTGTGGTGCAGGATGCAACATGACAGCAGTTTCGAGGTGGGCGAAGGGGCGGTGGTATGATAATGGAGGAGGAAAGGTTTAGCAATTTGCAGTTCTAGACTCCTGACTGCTTCAGGCTATCCTGTGTGAGGACCAGCCCTAGGAGATATCTATTTCGGCCTGCCTTCTTGCAGCCCCGAGTTAAAGGGGCCGTCTTAGGTCAGAGGTAGGGAATTTGTAGCTTCCCAGATGTTTCTGGACTGTGACTCCTGTGAGTCTCATCCTGCATAGACAGTGGTGAGGAATTGTGGGAATTGCAGCTTCCCACAACTTCTGCAGCCCCCCCCCCCACTTTGCCCAGCCCTAGTCTAAGCTCCTCCGAAAGCCATGAAGCTCCAGGACCTGTTTGTTGAACTGAGATCATTAGAAGGGACAAGGTTATCAGGTTGCGCTCAAATGATGTGTGCCTTCTGTGCTCAGTTAGTTAAGTAATTAAGTAGTTAGTTCCTTAAGCCTCAAGTTGTGTTAAGGAAGGTTTGGGGTGACACCAACAGAGTGGGGTGGGTGATATGAAAGCTTATATAAAAGAGAAGAGAGTTCTCATTGTGAGGAATGTGAGATGCATCCTGTTAACTTCAGATCTTTCATCTTAAATCCTGTACTGTTTATTCACCAATTGTGTTACTTTTTTTAGCATGTATACATTACTGAAACAGTGAGGTCTACATTGGCTCTGGCATGTCTTGAGAATGGCTGATGGTCGGATTCCAAAATATCTCCTGTATGGAGAATTAGTGCAGGGAAATCGCCCCAGAGGGAGGCCCCAGCTGCGATACAAGGAGATCTGCAAGCAGGATCTGAAGGCCTTAGGAATGGACCTCAACAGATGGGAAACCTTGACATCAGAGACTGGAGGCAGGTGGTGCAGCACAGCTTCTCCCAATTTGAAGAGACCCTTGTCCAGCAGGCCGAGGCGAAGAGGCAATCCTGAAAGCAGCAAAATCAGGGAGCTGGACAGGGGACAGATTGTCTTTGTCTTCAATGTGGAAGGGATGGTCACTCTCGTATTGGCCTCCTCAGCCACACTAGACACTGTTCCAAGACCTCTATTCAGAGCACGTGACCATTGTCTCTCGAGACTGAAGGATGCCTATGGGTTACTCAATTTTATTTCAAGTTGGGCACTTCAGAGGACTAGGGAAAATCCAAAATTCCAAAATTCTGTCATGTAGAAGGTCTGGACTGAATCCCAAAGCCCAGATTCTGTTCTAAATGAAGGTAAATTTCCAAATTGGTTCAGATCAGAGCCATCAAATGGAACAGGATGGGACCCAGGTGGCTTCTGATCCCTGGTTGTATTTTCATAAGCAAACTTCAAGAATACCTGGTACCCATGACCCATCCTCCTAGCTGCCTGAAAATTTACCCCTTTCCCCTAAAGTCTACCAGGTCTCCAAATTTCATGAAATGGAAAGTTTATAGACATTTCAGTTGACCAATGGAAGTCTGAGCGTTGACAACGAATCTGCAAATCCGTTCAGATTTGGCAGGGCAGAGAAGGGAACCTTTCTGGACCCAATGGGGACTTGTTTGCAAAGCTCCGAATTGGCGTCCAAAGCAAAGCAGGGACCCCATGCCCTGTGCCAGGTGTGCATAGCTAGAAAGGCCTCCAGTTTAGTTGCAGAAGTAGGCAGGATGAAGCTCACCAGCAGTTCCTCCCGAGCAGACCTACCGTGTTTCCCCGAAAATAAGACAGGGTCTTATATTAATTTTTGCTCCAAATAAAACACATTAGGGCTTATTTTCAGGGGATGTTTCATTTTGTTCATGTACAACAAACATTTATTCAAAGACCGTCCTGTCCTCTTCTTCTGGTTGATGCACAAGGGTGGAGGGTGGCTTTCACTTCACTAGGGCTTATTTCGGGGGGTAGGGCTTATATGACGAGCATCCTGAAAAATCCTACTTAGGGCTTATTTTCAGGTTAGGTCTTATTTTCAGGGGAACAGCGCACAGGGTTTCTGCCTTATGGGGATCGGATAGCAAACTCCACGCCAAAGAAGGCTGGGAGGGAACACGCCCTCTCTTTTCCCTTGTATTTTATCATTTAGTGGCTGTTCCCCACTTACTTCGAATAAAAAACTGAGAACCAAAAAATGTTATAGCAGGACCAACGGGACCGAGGAGCCCATTTAGTTTTGCCCCCGCTGATGGCATTTGCTTTCACGGGACCAGAGGCCACGATCCTTCTGCGCCCGGAGGGAGGGAAAGGAGACGCGGTGCCGAGGGCTTTCCGGATCAACCTCTTGCCGGGCCGCACCTCCCCTTCGGTGGGGTGGGTGGGGTGCGGCAGAAAAGATGATACGGGCGGAAAGAAATCGCCCCTGAATTTAAAAGAAGCGTTGGGATTTGGCGCCACTGGCATGGGCCAATGTGGTAACACCGTGATGATGATGATGATGATGATGACACAGAGCGGGTATATTGTTGTTTATTTTGACAGCCTCCTGTCTCCAACATCTGGACAGCCCCGACTGGAAGGAGAGGATCGCTTGCCTGGAGATCTTGGAGAAGGCCGTGGAGAAGATGGAGAAGGATCTGATGCCGTGTCAGGCTTTGGTGAGGTTGATGGATAAAGACCCGGGATGGCAAGACACGAAGCTCCAAGTCATGCAGAAAAAGCTGCACATCGTCGCCCTCATTGCCGAGAGAGGGAATTTCTCCAGGACCTTGGCCCAGTTTGTTTTGGGAAACCTCGTGGATAAGATTGGGGATGCCATCTGTGGCAGTGACACCAAAGAAGCTCTTACGGCCGTGGCCGAAGCGTGTGGCTTGCCCTGGACGGCCAGGAAGGTCACCGAAGCAGCCTTCATGCAAGACTCCCCCAGGACCCACTCCGAGACCCTCAACTGGCTCTCCTGGAGAGGTACCAGCTGACGGAGATCGAGGCCTCCTCCTTTCTGCCCTACCTTCTCTTGAAGATGGGGGTGACCAAGGAGTCCATCCTCAAAGAGGTCTGGGCTATCGTGAGGCAGGTCACCGTCGTGTACCCACCCTCCAGGACCTTCGTGTTCCTCCTGGAGGGAGCCCAGGCCAAGAACGCCAACCAAAGGGTGGGCTGCCTGAAAGAGCTGGGATGGCTGCTCAAGGCTTACGGTCCAGAGGTGTGCCAGCCCAACCCGAGCAAGGTTCTGAAGACCATCCTCACCTTGACGGGAGATTCAAACAATGCTGTTCACATGGCTGCCTTGAGAGTCGTTGCCATAGCCCGGAACGTGTACGGAGTGGAGGCCTTCAAGATGATTGGGAATATATCAGACAAACACATGAGTTTGTTAGAGGGAGATATCAAAGAGGTAGAAGGCAAGCAGGGCAGGGAAGAAAAACTGGGGAGTCAGTTCCTTAATCTTAGTGCTAGGGTGGGCTCAGCAGAGGGCTCCAAGCAGAGCCATGGAACTGACAGTGACTCCGAGGAAGAGGATGGGGTTTTCCACCCAGACGAGCCTGAGATGGAGAATGCGGACGTCATGCCCTTCTGCAATCACCCCACAGTGGACAACATCTTCCTCCAACATCCACCCCGTGAATCTCCAACCAAGGGCGGCAATCCTCTCAACATCGACATGGTCATTTGCCAAGTCGCCAGTGGCAACATCGGCACCAGCGTGGAGGCTCTGTTTCAGATCCAAGAGGTGCTAAACCAGGAGGACAAAGTGGAAGCCATGTCTGGCCATATCAACCAGTTCCTGATAGCCTCTGTCCAGCAGCTGAAGTTCATTCACCGGCTCCATGTAACAGCAGAGGAGGAGATGAGGCGAGAACAGGTAATCCAGCTCTACAGGTGTGTCGTTGGTGACATGATATCCCTCTTCCAGGTGGAGGAACTGGCGCGGGAAGCCTCTGCCGGGGTGCTGAAGGACCTCTTGAGTAGCCTCATCACCCTTTTGCTGGATTCTCCAGTAGAAGAGCTTCAAGAAGCACAAAAAATTGCCCAGTCTGTCAGTTTCTTGATCACCAAAGTGCTGGAGAAATCGGACCACAACCGAATTCTGAAGACTTTGCTCCTCATCCTCCGAGAAGTAATGACAGCCAGCGTTAGTCTTGTGGCCTTTTCTGAAATGGTGGCCAAGT
This sequence comes from Pogona vitticeps, assembly GCF_051106095.1. Classification (NCBI taxonomy): domain Eukaryota; kingdom Metazoa; phylum Chordata; class Lepidosauria; order Squamata; family Agamidae; genus Pogona; species Pogona vitticeps. The sequence continues at coordinate 4,047,428 of NC_135785.1, forward strand.
GCTTGTGGAAAGTGGCAGGGCACCTTCCGGAGACCATGGATGGTGTCAATGTGGACCAGGTCCTGCTGGATATCCATGTCTTCATGAAGGCTCTGCCCCAGGAGAAACTTAAGAAATACCAGAGCAGTTATCCTTTCCGGGCCATGCAGACTCTTGTGCATGTTCTTTGCAAGCTGAAGGGGACGGAGATCTTGGATCATCTCACGCTGATAAAAGACAGGAGCGAGTCTGAGCTGGAGGCCTACTTATGGAAAATTGTTGGGGACCCGGGAGAGCAGGCTGATGTGGAGGCAGAGGAAGCCCCTCCTTCCCCAGCTGAAGACAAAGCGGACGACACGCTGGCGGAGATTTTTGAGAAGATCCGTTCCAAGAAAGCGGCCAGGGCAGGCCTGGTAGAGCTGTACGAATACAAAGAGAAATGTCCGCAGGCTGACTTCGAACCGTTCCTGAAGAACTGCTCCCTGTTTATCAGGAGTTACGTCAAGCGCGGCTTGGCAGTTATCGCATCAGAGAGAGAAAGGAACAACTCCTTTGCCGAGAAACCAAATTAGGCTGAGGCGGAGATTTCGCCCATTGCGCTCAAGCCAGCCCAAAGAAAAAGGCCCTGGTGCAGGGAGTCCATGATCTAATCATGTATCCTATCCACAAGAACTGCTTCTCAGGCCAGCAAATCATTCATGAGGTGTAAAACCTAACAACAAAATCAACCACTGGCCTAAAATCGCCAATGACTCTTGGGTCTCAGGGGTTGGCTGATGGGGGGGCTGGCTGTTTCAGAAGCACCATCTTGGTATGTTAGGGTGTTTCTCTGCTTTAGACGTCACCGTTCAATGTAGCACTTATGTGCTCTGCATTTCTTTCCAGGTTCAACAACAACAAAAACAGGAGGATTTGGGCTGGCCTTGATAGAAGAACTAAAAAAACCAACTTCACAGAGGTTGTAGGGCAGTGGTTCCCGACCTTGGGTCCCCAGATGTTCTTGGACTACAATGCCAAGCAATCTGGGCCAGCATAACGACTGGTGAAGGCTTCTGGGAGTTTTAGTCCAAGAACATTTTGGAACCCAAGGCTGGGAAGCACTGCTATAGGGGACTGGACCTGGCTCAAGAACCAACCAACCCGCTTGCTTCCTCACTGCTTTCCATGGATGAGAAGGTTCAGGTATCACCTGCACAAATCATGAAAACCTTGTTTTGCATGATTTAGCGTATTTTTGCGTGTATAAGACGCCCCCATGTATAAGAAACACCCCACTTTTCTAATCCCAAATTAAGAAATCTAAGTGGGGTTTAGCAAGTGTAAGGGGAAAGAGATCAAAGAGCTGCAGCATCACTTTAATCCCTGCTTTTCCCCTCCACTTGTTTTTGTTCTCTCCTCAGCTTACTTCAGTGTATAAGACGACCCTCGATTTTTAAAGATTTTAGACAAAAGTGTAGTCTTATATATGAAAAAATACGGTATACTCCTGTATAAACACTGCTCTGGGGGGGAAGGTGATGAGAGAAAGTATTAGGGAAAATTATTAAGGGGGAGATGCTGCTGGTTGTCTTGGAGTTGTGTCTTTTCACATTTAATCTCCCGGAAGATCTGATGGTGCCATTGAAAATATGAGGCCGGAGGAGGGATGGTTTAAGTCATCCCGAGACAGCTTCACACATTCCCAGGGATTATGCCGAAAACCGAATACCTCTGCCTGACTGCTGCATTGTGGGAATAACCACAGTAATAATTAATAATGGTGAGGCATGGAAGAGACAGCGGATTGTGCATATGCGGTGGCTGCTGTGGAGCCCAGGAGGCAAAACCGGAAGAAGAGCAGACGGCTGTTTCTCAGAGGACAGGAGCTAAGATGAGAAACCTCATCGACATGGGTGGAAATTGGATGCTTACAAGCTCAGTCTTGAGGTCCTTCCCACTGTCGGTTTGGGTGTCTCCAAGACTCGCTGGGCTGTGCAAGGATCGCACTGGGCAGGCCTGCCTTGGGCAACAGTGCAGGGAATAAGGCTGGCCAAGGTATGATTCTGAAAGCCACCGGGCGGTGTTCCAGGCTTTGCAGAGGGGTCATTTTGTCGGTACCCAAAGGTTTGACAGAAAAAGACATCTGTAAATCACATGGACTGGGCTTACCTACAGCCCTGGGGAAAGCTTATATACTTACCTGGCAGGGGAGAGACCATGATCCCGGGGAAAGCGCTTGTTAAATATCTAACGAACAGAGGAAACCTGCCATGGTTAGCAACCTGAGGACTGTACCACACATTCATTCAAAACAGGCCTTGAGTTGTCCGTGGGTGGGATCAACAGGCCACCTGCGGGGGGGGGGGAGGTCCCCTTGGAAGGGGCTTTGACTTGGGCGGCTTCCTTTCCTTCCACTGTAATCTCGCACATTGTCATAACACCTTTCTTCTGCCTAATGAAACACATTTCATTTCTGTTCGACTAAACTTCTCAGTCTTCCTATAAGGACGTACCTGAAGCACAGAAGATATACAAAAGAAAGACCACTGAGCAAGCTTGGGAAAGGGGGCAGTTTGCTTCCTTGCGTGGGGGTGTGGAAGACACCTCCTATTCCACACGCAGAGAGTTTCACATCTCTCCTGTACTTGTCAAACACAAGCTGCTGTGAGCAATAGGGTTGCCATGGCCACCCACGGAATGAGGATCAATTACCCGGACTGAAATTTCCCCACTGGCATCAAAGGGGAGTCTATAAAGCCCCATGGAAAGATGATCTTTCCATATGCATACATTCTCCATTATTCTCAAGATAATGGAAACAGGGAATTCCATCATCTTTTGATTCCTGATGTGAAGAAATTACAGACAATCTTTTTCTCTCTTAACAAAAGAAACTGTTGCAGAGTTTTGAATTTCTGATTCAACTCCTTCAGCTGCACAGCAGAAGTACAAGGATTCACAGAGCAGAATAGTTTCAAGTTCCACCCAGAGTAGTCCACCCCTTTTCTCACTAACTGGCACTTACAGTCTCAGTAGTTCACTTTGAGATGCTAGCAGGAGAAAGAATGAAAATGGTTCTATACTTACTGATATTTACTTTACAACAGCAGTCAGACAAACATAACTGCTTTCAGCAACAAACTTCAACAGACTTGAGAGAGAGAGAGAGAGCCTTCGAAGATTTGAGGCAGCGGTGTTGTGAGCACAGATGGATTTTCTGGATTTTTGGGGGGTGATGCACAAATCCCATCATTCTCCATTCTGGGAGTCCTCCCTAACAGACACCTCCATGTGGCTCACCTGGGAGAAAGACCTCAACCAGAAGGCTTTGTAGCTGACCTAGGCTGAGCTCCGGCCAAGCGTTCTGGGCCTGTCCCAGGAATGAACAGGAAGCTCAGTAGTCTAGAGATCCCAGGGTCATTTAGTCCAACCCTTCAAGTCAGATGAGGAACCGTCCCTCTTAGCAGAAGTCAATGGCCCTGCCGGGTGTCATTTATTGTCATCTCCAGTGATAGTAAAGGTAAAGGTAAAGGTTCCCCTTGATTATTTTTGTCCAGTCGTGTTCGACTCTAGGGGGCGGTGCTCATCCCCGTTTCCAAGCCATAGAGCCAGCGTTTTGTCCGAAGACAATCTTCCGTGGTCACATGGCCAGTGCGACTTAGACACGGAACGCTGTTACCTTCCCACCGAGGTAGTCCCTATTGATCTACTTGCATTTGCATGCAAGTAATATATTTACTACACCTGTAAAGTAAAGTGGGGAGGGGGGAGGAAAAACAGGAAAACCTAGGAGAGAAAAAAAAATTGATTTTGGAGTTGTTTTAATAAAAATGTCAAGTTTCAATTGTGCCCTTCCTTTGAGTTTGTGATCTCTAGACGCCTCCTTCATGGTGACACACCAGCTCACTCCCCAACTCACTCCAATGTGCTGTTTTTAATTCTTTCTTGCAATAAAGGTTATGCTTCAAAGTGTCGTGGTCATATATGTTCATTGCAGCTTTCCTTTCTCTTTCTCCCCCTTCTGCCTCTTTCTCCTACGGCCAGCGCTTCCCAATGTTGGGTGATCCGGCATTCTTGGACTGCAACTCCCAGAAACCGCCGGCCAGCACGGGGTAGTGGTGGTGGTGGTGAAGGCTTCTGGGAATTTGAAGTCCGAGAACACCTGGGGTACCCACGGTTGGGAAGCATGGGTCTTACGGAGAAGGATGCTCCAGGAACAGCTTCCAAGATCTTTTCGACATCTGCTGTCTTAAGTCTCTGAGTTCTGCAGAATTAAGCTCCATGCAGAAATACCAAATCCCCAATTTATTATTTTTATTCTTATTAACCTGGGCACACCGAATGATATTTTACAGGCTGATCATGTTCTTAAATCCACCGTCTCCAGTGACGTCAGCCATCTTCTTTAAGATGCCCATGGGCCAAAATGCTAGAAGTGCTTTGTAGAACAACGAGACTCATAACTTTTTACATTGCAAAGACTCAGGAAGCCACAAAGTTGGCCCTCATCTTAAGATCAAACTCCTAACCTGAAAATGGCTTAAGAAGCAGGATAAGTTGATCGCAGCTGTCCGAGATGCCACCAAAGGGGCACATCCTGCTGTCAAGACCATTTCTGTGCCCCTCAATTCTGTAACTAATAGTTAGATTGTGTCTTTTTTTAAAAAAACCGATGACCCACATGTGGCTGGAGCTTTGAAAGAGAACACAAATTTGGGTAAGAAGAATAGGTATCAATCTGAGCATCCTTCGTAGCGCACACATTTAATAAAGGCAGAAGAAGCCTCAAACAGGTGATTCTGCAGCAACGTTTCTTAAACCTTGGGCCTCCCAATGTTCTTGGACTAGAACTCCCAGGAGCCTTGACCATCGGTTGTGCTGATGAGGACTTCTGAGAGCCCAACTTGAGTTGCTCTGAATGGGTGTGAGTCCATCTGATATGGGCCCGACGTGAACCATCAGCTGGATCATGCCATGCATGGGCAAAGTTGAAGCAGCAAAGCCATGTGGAGAGGCCCCATGTTCAAACCCTCCATCTTGTGGCCAATTGCCAGGGAGGGTGGGAGGTATAGCAAAACATCTAGGGACCTAGTGTGGTTGGGAGCTACAGCCCAAGTGTAAGGGATGGGCAAGTTGTGGACCACCAAGAGACTAAAGTGCCGATTTCTAAAGTGCTTGCCAATTACTAGGACTAATGAATGTGGGGCTTGATTTGTCTTAATTGGACTCATTCTGCAAAGCCCATCTCATGTTCTTAACCAAGAGACACACGCTCAATGTTCCTGATCTGTTACAATGTGATTCCTAAATTGTTCTGGATATGTCCCTTCGCTTTGTAAATCTTAGATGTGTGGGTGGAGGCAAGGACTCCATTTATCCCCCCCTTAAAATCTAGTACAGTTCAGGAGGGATGGAAGAACATTAACTGAATTCAGTGTTTGCACTTCCTTGGGAGACTTACTTCATCATTTTTAAAACAGAGTCTCTTGTTCCTTGCCTCGTCTACTCGGAGCAGTGAGCGGTGGAAGCTCAGCGGTCTCATTTTCTAAGGAAGGGGTCCGCCGAGATCTGGAATAGCTAAGCTCGAGCCTTAATGGACTTGCGCTCCTTACGGTCATGAACAGTTTCTCCACAGATGATGGAGGTGGACTTCGCCAATTGTCATCCAGTACCAAAATGCCAACACTCCAACCCTTCCAAACTCAATCATTTCTCATCCGCGTCATTCTAGTTGCCTACAGCACTCAGAGAGTGGCAGGTCTGGTTAAAAGGAACTTAAGCGACAACTGATGTGGGAAAGCTTGCTCTGCTTGGAACCCGCCCCCACCCCTCCCGGATATCCAGAGATGATCAGAAGAGGGAGCACGGGGCTTATAAAGCAGATATGCTTATCCCACACAACCTCCTAGGGACGTAAGCGCATGTCTGTACTTACACGGACATCAGGTTTTTGGCAACATGCACGTAGATGTGTGCATGGCACCAGCGAGTAGTTGGAAGGCCTGGAGCTACTTCAAACATCACCAGCAGTCAGGTCCGGCCCTAGGTAAAGGTAAAGGTTCCCCTTGACATTGAGTCCAGTCCTGTCTGACTCTAGGGTGCGGTGTTCATCCCTGCCTCCAAGCTGTAGAGCCAGCGTTTGTCCATAGACCATTTCTGTGGTCACGTGGCCAGCGTGACTAGACATGGAACGCCGTGACCTTCCCACTGATGTGGTACCCATTTATCTACATGCATTTATATGCTTTCGAACTGCTAGGTTGTCAGGAGCTGGGACAAGCAACGGGAGCTCACTCCGTTGCGTGGATTCGATCCTTGGACGGCGGGTCTTCTGAAGTTGCAGGTCCGGCCCTGTCATTAGCCAAATGGAGGCAGATGGCTCAAGGAGTGGAATGGCAGAGGTGCACCACCAGAAGAAGACCTGGACTTGATGTCTTCTTCCATGCTGCTCCATTAAGCTCCAGTGATTAAATTGAATCTGTCAGTTGCACCTGAAAGACCGGAGGTCCTACTGGTTATTGTTGTTGTTGTTGTTGTTGTTGTTGTTGTTGTTGTTGTTGTTGTTGTTGTTGTTGTTGTTGTTGTTGTTGTTGTTGTTGTTGTTGTTGTTGTTGTTGTTGTAATTATTATGTATTTCTCCAGGTAGTGTGTGTGGTCATCCAGCAGAGACTATGGCCTTGCACAATGTGGGGGCAGGAGGGGTTTGCTTCCCACTTCCGGCTTTGAGAGACAGGCCGCCCCCAACAGCAGTCAAGCGGGTGGAAGGAAAAACAGCAAGACATTCATTCATCGAGACCTTATTGATCATACCTTTGAAATTCTTTGGGACTTTATTGATAATCATGGGTTCAAGCAGCAGGAAGACAGTTAGGCTGAATATCATGGCAAACAAAGTTCTTAACTGTTAGAACAGTACGATGACAGAACCCGTGACCTTGGGAGGTGGTGAGTGTTCCAGTTCAAGAGGCATTCAAAAGAAAATGGGACCACCCTCTGTCCGATCTGCTTGGATTTAGACTCCTGCATTGAGCAGAGGCATGGATTGATGGCCTTAGAGGCCCCTTCCAGCTCCGTGATTCTAGGATTCCGTCTTGAAGAATGACCAGTTAATCCGAATGGCCATGCCTCTTCCACCAGTTTGTTGTTTAGTTGTTTAGTCTAAACTGTCCGAGTCTTCGTGACCCCATGGACCAGAGCACGCCAGGCCCTCCTGTCTTCCACTGTCTCCCGGAGTTGGGTCAATTTCATTCTGGTTGCTTTGATGACCCTGTCCAGCCATCTCATCCTCTGTCGTCCCCTTCTCCTCTTGCCTTCTCTCTTTCCCAACATCAGGGTCTTTTCCAGGGAGTCTTCTCTTCTCATGAGATGGCCAAAATATTGGAGCCTCAGCTTCAGGATCTGTCCTTCCAGTGAGCACTCAGGGTTAATTTCCTTCAGAATGGATAGGTTTGTTCTCCTTGCAGTCCAGGGGACTCTCAAGAGTCTCCTCCAGCACCACAATTCAAACACCAGTACAGATGGCAAATGTTCCACACCACCTTTGAGTTCAAAGCTGCTGTAGCTGATGAATCAGATGATGGCTCACCCTCCCTGCCCTCAGCTAGACTGGTCTTTGGATGTTCAGACATGTAGTTTGCTATCAGAGCTGTGCTCTAATTTTGCTCTGGCTTTCAGCCTGATCCACTCCATTTTTTTAGCCTGAATTGTATAGTCTCCAAGTTGCTGCACGCTATCACTGAAACAGATCCAGGGAATAGTCATTGGATCTTGTGAACACCATATAGATTTCATCATATTTGATTAGGCATTTAACACGAGCACTTGGTAAGTTACTTTTAGAAAGCAATCATAGGAGTTACACTTTTATTACTGGAAAAGGAACTAATTACAAGTAACAAGTTATTTGTAACAGGTTACTTCCAAGCTGTTTTTGGAGCACACAATCATTTCAAATTTTATTTTAGAAAATTTGACAGCAGCAATAGAAATAGACCAGAGGTATTTATTCTCACTAAAATAAGGTTGGATGGTGCAATATCCTTTTTATAAATAGGGCTATATAAATCAATTGGTTATATGAGGGGGAAAAGTTACTTTTAGAAAGTAACTAGTTACAGGTTTAATTCCAGTCCATCAAGGAGTAGCCACAGACACTATTTTAATTTAAAAGCAAAGCGTCCTCATTTTAAAAACTAATTAAATAGTTTCTTTCAGTCGATTTTTGAAAAGAGCAGAATGCTATGAACCCTGGCCTGTATTTTAAAACCCACATTCCTCCTATCCAGTTAATCACTGTCCCATTACAGATAGCAGAATTTCTCCATGCTTGAAGCAGGAAACATTCCTCTGTCACTGTTCAGTGAGGCCACTTGTGAATAACCATAAAAGATGCTAAAAGTTAAAATGAAGTTATTACTTGGAAACTTGCAACCATAGGAGTTTGACTTTTATTACTGGAAAAGGAAAAGGAACTAATTACAAGTAACTGTTTTTTGTAACAGGTTACTCCCAAGCTGTTTTTGGAGCACACAATCATTTCAAATTTCATTTTAGAAAATTTGACAGCAATAGAAATAGACCGGAGGTATTTATTCTCACTAAAATGAGGTTGAATGGCACAATATCCTTCTTATAAATAGGGCTATATGAGGGGGAAAACGGTATTCATTTCCATTGCAGGGATGAAGTAGCAATCTCTACACAAGTACGTTTCTATAAACCAGTTGACAGTTTGTTCTGGAAATATTTTTTGTTCAAGGAAGAAAAAAATTAAAAAGCAATCACCTTTAAAGTTGAGAAAGACAGATGCAGGCAAAATATAATTTTGTCACCCGCTGGAAATTATTTATAAATAAATTGAGCTCCTCAGCCATATAAACAAGCTAATCAAGCTGAAGGAGCTGTCTACATTTTTCCAACTGAATGCTTTCGCTCTTCAATTCTTTCCTAAGGTATAATCTTATTCATTGCAGGCTTACGCTCCCATTCCTCAATCCCGCCATAGAGTACACATGTCGTTTTTGTTTAATACTGGAGACAGTTCTTTTTGGTAAACAGAAGCTAAGTTGAGCTACTTTGGTTTGCTTGCTTGTAGGACAGAAACACCAAATCAGCTTAGAAAGGGTCAAAACACAGGGATGTCAGAAACGTGGGATGGTTCATCACGGCTAAACCACACAACCGATTTTGCAGGGGGGGAAATACCTCTGTTCCTTGTAGCAAGCATACGAAATAGGATAAATGACTACACTTATGGACCATCCTTTAAACAATAAAATATGTGCCTCTGAATACATCAGAGATTTTCAGACACATGTGCACCATCCTGCCGACAAAGGTCCGCATAGTCAAAGCTATGGTTTTTCCAGTAGTGATGTATGGAAGTGAGAGCTGGACCATAAAGAAGGCTGACCGCCGAAGAACTGATGCCTTTGAATTGTGGTGCTGGAGGAGACTCCTGAGAGTCCCCTGGACCACAAAGAGAACAAACCTATACATTCTGAAGGAAATCAACCCTGAGTGCTCACGGGAAAGACAGATCCTGAAGCTGAGGCTCCAATCCTCTGGTCATCTCATGAGAAGAGAAGGCTCCCTGGAAAAGACCTTAATGTTGGGAAAGTGTGAAGGCAAGAGGGGAAGGGGACGACAGGGGATGAGATGGTTGGACAGGGTCACCGAAGCGACCAACATGAATTTGACCCCAGTCCAGGAGGCAGTGGAAGACATGAGGGCCTGGCGTGCTCTGGTCCAGGGGGTCACGAAGAGTTGGATAGGACTAAACAACAACAAATGTAGACCAGCCCTTTCATAGCCATTGAAATTTGGTAGCATGGCACTAGGGGGCGGTATGTAAGTTTAGATAGATAGATAGATAGATAGATAGATAGATAGATAGATAGATAGATAGATAGATAGATAGATAGATAGATAGATAGATAGATAGATAGATAGATAGATAGATAGATAGATAGATAGATAGATAGATAGATGACGGACGGACGGACGGACGGACGGACGGACGGACGGACGGACGGACGGACGGACGGACGGACGGATGGATGGACGGATGGATAGCCCAGAGCTGAATCTGCATGAGTGTTCAAGATGAGATGTGTCTAAGGCCGAGTTCATGGCCTGCAGACCAATCACAAAACTAAGTAACCCAATTTGGAAGTTTGAGGGGGTGAGGCCAGCGCCAGCCCTGTGTGACTCTCTCACACAACCCACAGATAAGGAATTCCTTTTCGAAAGAAAGCTAGAGCGATGGGCTGCCCCATCTGAATACTGAGTGGAAACTTCCGACCACGCCACGACAGCCTGTCTATAACCCGTTTTAAACACACCTTTAAAAGATTGTACCTGGCAACTTCTGCCACAAATTTTTACGACGTCCATTTATATTTTTTTTCCTGCACTGGTGTATAGCTGAAGAAGTGGATTTTTATTCCACAAAAACGTGCATTTATGGTTTGCTTTTCAGTGGTCCAATAAAGGTGTGACATTCTTCTACCTCTTTCTAGTGATGGCTTCGATAGGGGCAGCTTTTATGGTGCTGAGCCCTCAGGCTTCCCACAACAGTAATGGAGGGGGTGGCGTCTCCAGTTTGGCTCCACAAAGAAGACTGAATATGGAAGGATCTCCAGTTGGACTTTCATGGGTTAAGGACACCAGTCTTCTTGGATTGGTGGCTTTTTCAGTTTCATTATTTGAAAATATTTACTTTCAGACTCAGTGAAATTCACACCCAACTCTACAAATTTGCCTTTTGCAATAGCAACATAAAATCATCAATCTGTAGAGTCGGAATGAATCCCAAGAGTAATCTGGTTCAACCCCCTGTAAATGCCTCCATGATTTGTTCCAATTTCATTGCTTCTACCTTCTGTAAGAATGTTCTACATTGCAGGGGTGTTCTAAACATTCATGGCAATAAATGCATGTGAACCTTTTTGAACACAGGACAGTAAATAGCATTCTCTTTTGATTCCCCAAAGACTGAGCACTTCCCACCCAAGAAAGGGACCTGAAGATGTCAAATCCACTGCTTGGAAGATTCGAAGACAGCAGGCAAAATCTGGAAGGAATCAGTTGAATCTGTATGGGTGGACTTGGCCTGTTAGTTATGGTAGTCAAGAAAATATAGGCGACGCTCCATGCCTCCCCTTTTCTGTAGGTTCTTCTTGAGATTCTTGAACCTTCTGTGAACATGTTACATATTTGCTCAAAGAGTTGTGCAAACAGGCTATCAATATGCTGTAGGATCTAGACCAGCTTTGGATGCCCAGATGTTCTTGGACCAAAACTCCCAGAAGCCTTTGCCACTACCTGTGCTGGCCAGGATTTCTGGGAGTTGTAGTCCAAGAACATCTGAGGACCCAAGGTGAGGAAGTACTGATGCAGACTGAAGGGATGTTAGTGAGCATATTTTGCTCATCCATTGGTGGCCTTATTTTCTTCTCATCTTAAAACCTGGCTGTACACCTGAGCATTCAGTCATGCCCTGGTGTCCAATCCATCCAGTGATTTTTTCAAATAAAAGTGGTTAAATCAGTTTTGAAGTTTTACAAAGCATTTTGAAAGTTAGTTTATTGATCAGAATCCTGTTGGTTATTCATAAGGGCAAAAGAGGATGGGTGAAAAGTCAAGGAGCAAATGGATGCCAGTCCCTTGAGGTGCCACCCGTATTCCTTTTCACATGCCAACGTAGGCAACTGGCAGGTTAATAAGGAGTAGAAATGGCGACTCATGGGCAAAGAGCAACTCAACACTAGGATTCATGTTGTTGCATTTCTAGCAACACAAACACACAATAGGATTCTGGTCTTCAACCATTTGGCATTGGTCAGCGCAGGGCAGGCGAGCAGGATTTCTTCCTCAAATATAAAAGGAGCTGGGATGAGTAATTTTGTGAGTCGCGGCCCTGAGAAAACCTCCAGGCAGGGTAGCTGGTGGCTATGCTGCTTGGGGATTATGGTAGCTGTAGTGTCCACCAAAATAACTTCTCCAAGCTATGCGTATGTGAGCCCCAACGACTCGGGACCAGGTTACTTGACTGTGCATGTCCTCTAAGCTTTTCCTCCAGATCAATGTGTTATTGTATCATCCCGGATTCAGAGCTCAACAACCTTTTCTAAGGAAACCATTGCATTTTCCCCAAATTATTTATTCTAGGAAATGCACTTGAGCGTCAACGGCAGAAGCAAGGATGAATCATAAGCCCCCATTCTTGTTTATGGTTTGCTTTGTATTTTAATCACCAGCACACAGAGCGGGTTTATTGTTATTTATTTTGAGAGAGCCAAACGCTCTCGGAGATTTAGAGGGCGGAACTGGGATAGCAAAGAGCCATGAGAAAGGAGCTGGGGGTTTACTGGGACAAAAACCTTCCCCTTATCGTTCAGGAAACCTGCCAAGAGTCCCAGATTAGGGGGAGAAGAATTCCACCCAGCGCAGCTCGAAATCTGGATTGATCACATCCTAGAGAAGAAATGAGAAATTACTCTTTTTGGATTACAAGCCTGCAAATCCCTCAACCGGCAGGTCAGCGTGACACAGAAGAGCGCTTCCTTTTACAGCTGAGGTTGTCCGAAACGCTAAAGTTCCCAGAATGCCTTTGTTCCAGCCAGGATTTTTGTATGTCGGAAGAAGAGAGGCGAGGGATTACGGAGGCTGAGTGACAGCCGGAGGGCATGAGAAATAGCCAGTGTTTCTGATGGGAGAGAAGATCTAGATAAAATGTGTGGATTAAGTTGGGAAGAGCTGGCTGGATAGCTGAAGGATTTAGATCTCTGGCTGCGAAGCCAGAGGTTGGGAGTTTGATTCCCTTGCTGTGCCTCCTGGGAGAAATAGCCAGGCTGGGTGGCCTTGGGCCAGCTGCGCGGTAGACTCAGGGATCCCTCCCAGAAGAACGGAACAGGTAAACCACTTCTGAGTGTTCTCTGCCTCGACAACCAACTACTTTGAGACCTCGAGAGCTGGCTGATCTCAAGAATCCTAAGGACCTAAGAATTGCCCTGATTTTGGCTCAGATCAAATGCCTCTCCAGCCCAATATCTTCCCACAAGGAACAAAGGCTGTCCTACAGAGGAAGGGCAGGACCTGTTTTCAGTCATCACAGAGTGCAGGAAATGCAACAAAGGGCTCATGTTCAAGGAAGCCAGATTTCGGTTGAAGATCAGGAAGAAACTCCTAACTGTTAGAGCAGTACAACAACGGAACCCATGACCCCAAGAGGTGCTGAGTGCTCCAGAGCTGGAGGCCTTCAAGAGAAAATTGGGCAACTGTTCGTCAGATTTGGTTTGACTTAGATTCCTGCCTTGAGCAGGGGGTTGGACTCGATGGCCTTTGAGGTCCCTTCCAACTTCATGATTCTATGAACAAGAAGGGAATGGTGAACTACTTCTTTAATTATTATTGTGAAGTCTGGAAGGCTGGGTGGGGAAGGGAAGGAGCTAAGGATTTAGAGCAGTGCTTCCCAATCTTGGGTAACCCGGAAGTTCTTGTACTACAACTCCCAGACTCTCTTGCCAGCACGGTTAGTGGTGAAAGCTTCTAGGGGTTTTCGTCCAAGAACATCTGAGGACTCAAGGTTAGGAACCACTGCTTTAGAGGGAAGAGACTGTTAGGGAGAGAAAACTGGAAACATGGCCAGGAGCTATAGCTGTGGGAAGGACTTACACACATGCTTTAATCTGAGCCAGAATCAGGGCCCTTTCTTAGGTTCTTAGATCAACCAATTCTCAAGGTCTCAAAGTGGTGGGTTGTCTTCGATAGGGCTGTGCACCTCGTGATCCTTTTAAAAGAGCGGCTGGCAAGCTGAACTGGGGCTTTTTGCTTAGAAATCGCATGTTCAGCCACTGAATGGTGCCAAACAATTTTTTTTTAAAAAAAAGCATCAATATATTATGAATAATGACTTGTGTCCTGTCAAGTCAGTTCTGACTGATGGTGGCTCTTTTCAGAGTTTTCTAGGTAGAGAGTTTTTAAAAAAGCAAAGTGTGCTGCTTATTTTGGGGTAGGCATCCTTCAGTCTCGAAAGACTATGGTGACGTGCTCTGTATGGAGGACTTGGAACCTTGGGTCCTCTTTTGCTGCTTATATCCCATCCCATAATGCTTAAATCACTCTCTGAGTGGTTTACAAATTTTTAATTAGTTATACAGGCTACACATTGCCTCTCTCCCCAGTGAGCTGTGTACTCCTTTTAACGACCTCAGAAGGATGGAAAGCTGAATCAACCTCGAGCTGGCTGGTTGGTATCAAACACTGACCACGAGAAGAGTTTTGCTTGCAGTACTACAGTTTAACCACTGTGCCACGAGTACGTACTCAGAAATGGTTTCCCATTTCCTTCTTCCAGGAGTGCCCCGGGACTGTGCAGTCGGCCCAAGCCCACAGAGGTTGGCTTTTCTCCCAGGACACACAGTGGAGAATTGAACTCCCAACACCTGGCTCTACAGCCAGAGACCTAAACCCTAGGTTCTTAACCGCTTGTCTGCATATCCCCTTGTGATGTCCTTACAGGGAGTCCATGAAGGCTTGAAGATCTTTTGCAGTTCAAATAGGAAGGAAGGAAGGAGGGAAGGAAGGAAGGAAGGAGGTGATGCTGGATAAAAGGAAGGAAGGAAGGAAAGGAAAGGAAAGGAAAGGTAAAACAAAATCTTAATTTCCTTGTTTCCTTAATTTCCTTAATTTTGCTTTGTGTAAAACTTGGCTTTTGTAACCCACTGCCTCCATTCAAAACAAAGAAAAGTCAAAATCGGTTAGAATATGCAAGTGAATGATGCTGAGTGGATGAGAGAAAGCACCTGACATTTCTTACTACTGAGCAGGCACTCAGAAGCCACAGGAAGAGAGAGTCAGAGTCAGCCAGCGTAGAGTAGAAGTGTGTGCATTAACAGGTTTGACTTCTTTCTCCCTTCTATCCAAGTCTGAAGAACTTTCATGAGAAACTTTAAATAAATGTTTGGTGCACTTCAGGGTTTTTAATCTCGAGTTAAGTCTTGGTGGTATTTAGTATTTAGAGGGGAGTCCGTGGTAAAATGGAAGCGAGAGATGGACCATAAAGAAGGCTAATTGCCAAAAAAAAAAAAAAAATGATGCTTTTGAATTGTGTTGCTGGAGGAGACTCTTGGGAGTCCCCTGGACTGCAAGGAGAACAAACCTATCCATTCTGAAGGAAATCAACCCTGAGTGCTCCCTGGAAGGACAGATCCTGAAGCTGAGGCTCCAGTACTTTGGCCACCTCATGAGAAGAGAAGACTCCCTGGAAAAGACCCTGATGTTGGGAAAGTGTGAAAG
Source organism: Pogona vitticeps (assembly GCF_051106095.1). NCBI lineage: Eukaryota > Metazoa > Chordata > Lepidosauria > Squamata > Agamidae > Pogona > Pogona vitticeps. Next base: position 4,062,686 of record NC_135785.1, read on the forward strand.
CAAGAGGAGAAGGGGACGACAGAGGATGAGATGGCTGGACAGGGTCATCGAAGTGACCAACGTGAATTTGACCCAACTCTGGGTAGCTGTGGAAGACAGGAGGGCCGGGCGTGCTCTGGTCCATGAAGAGTCGGACATGACTTAATGACTAAACAACAACAACCATGGTAAAAGAAAGGTTAATAACCACTGGTCTAAACCTCAGAGCTGTCCAACCAGCTCAAAAAATTAAGACTAATGTATTGTTCAATGTGATAGGTTCTTGACTGCCTTGGCCTTTGCTACCTCATTCTTGCAGCAGCACCGGTGTCATCACAATGACAGCTGCTGGTCTTCAGGGCAGGAGTCCCTTCCTCATTAGTTGGAGCAGCAGGCTTCTTGAGAAGGCCCCCTGTCCCAAAGGCTGGAGACCATCAGCCCCTTTCCGGGGAAGGGGGGAAGGGCAGCCAGGAACATCCCCAAGGATTCCACCGAGCCCTTGAGTGCGTGTTGCCAGAATGTAATTTGCTCTGAGCTGAGAGCCACCAGCCGAGCGAGTGCCAAGCCACCATACTCCCCACGGCTAGCTCCAGTTCTACAACTCAAGGTCAGCCAAGATGCTAGAGCTTCAGGATGCACCGGAGGAGGAACTTTCAGAAGAGTCATGTGAGCGGGCAGCCGCAGCCGTCCTGCCAGCCTCCTGTCTCCAACATCTGGACAGCCCCGACCCCCAGCCCTGCAGGCGGAATGATGCTGTAGATATCAGCAAGAAGATCTCGGCCGAGCTGATCTCAAAGATGCAGGATGCCAACTGGAAAGTCCAGAGGGAAGGGCTGGAGGAGGTGTTGAGGATGCTGAGGGAGGTCCATGCCATCCAGCCCACCCTCGGGGATCTCCCTGTCGCTTTGAACTCCTGCTTGCACGACTCCAACAGAGCTATCGTGAAACTGACCCTGGCTGTCCTGCAACAGCTGGCGAGGGTCATGGGCCCTGGCCTCAGGCCCCACGTCAAGACTCTGGGATTGTCCATCATCGCCATCCTAAGAGACAGCACGGGGAGCTTGAGAGCAGCGGCCCTCGCTACGGTGGAAGCCTGGGCCGAGCAGACAGGCGTGAAGGAATGGTTGGATGGGGAAGAGCTCCTGGCAAATCTGAAGAAGGAGAACGGCAGCCAAAGGCAAGGGCTTCTGGGGTGGCTGGCCGAGCAGCTGCCCTCGTCCTCCAGTTCTATCTCCACCGACCTTCTGCGGTGCGTGCCTCACCTCTATTCCGCCTTGGAAGACAGGCATGAAGAAACACGCCTGGCGGCCTGTGAGGCCCTGCCCTTCTTCCTTCTCCACCTCGGTTCTCAGACGATGTCTGAGTCAGCCAGCAAGCTGAAGCCGGCTTCCAGGGAACAGGTGCTCACTCTGCTGGAGAAAGCGAAAGCTGTCCAGCCAACGAAGGCAAACTCGGATTTCTCAAAGCCGCTTTCCGTCATCTCCAGGGGGACCTCTTGGTTCAAGTCCACCCTGGCTCCCATCCAGGAGTCCCCTACGGCGTCCTTTCTGGCCGAGAAAGTTGAATCCGGTGAGCTGGGCTTGGATCTCAAGAAAGCCAGTCCAGAAGGAGCCGTGCCCAAACCTAAGAGGCCTCTGAATGTCAAGATTCAGGTGAAATTTGGCATGAAGGAAGACACGAGCAAGCTGGGCCCAATCTTCATAGTTGTTCCCAAGGGAAAAGAGCAGAGGGCCAAGGACGAGAAGTTTCTCAGAGTGCTGAAATGGACCTTCCCCACTCCAAGTAGCAAGTACGTGGAGCAGCTGAAGGCTCAGATGTCCGGCTGCCTCTCTAACTGGCCGCAGGAGGAGATGTTCCACTCCAATTTCCAGCACCATATTAGAGCACTGACGGTGATGACCAAGCGCTTGGAGGCAGAGAAGGAAGGGGTCATCAGCTGCTTGGATCTCGTCTTGAAATGGCTCAGCCTGCGTTTGTTTGACACCAACACGTGGGTGCTGATGGAAACGTTGGAGTATCTCAGGAAACTCTTTGCTCTGCTGGTTGAGGAGAGGTACCAGCTGACGGAGATCGAGGCCTCCTCCTTTCTGCCCTACCTTCTCTTGAAGATGGGGGTGACCAAGGAGTCCATCCTCAAAGAGGTCCGGGCTATCGTGAGGCAGGTCACCGTCGTGTACCCACCCTCCAGGACCTTCGTGTTCCTCCTGGAGGGAGCCCAGGCCAAGAACGCCAACCAAAGGGTGGGCTGCCTGAAAGAGCTGGGATGGCTGCTCAAGGCTTACGGCCCAGAGGTGTGCCAGCCCAACCCGAGCAAGGTTCTGAAGACCATCCTCACCTTGACGGGAGATTCAAACAATGCTGTTCACATGGCTGCCTTGAGAGTCGTTGGCATAGCCCGGAACGTGTACGGAGTGGAGGCCTTCAAGATGATTGGGAATATATCAGACAAACACATGAGTTTGTTAGAGGAAGATATCAAAGAGGTCGAAGGCAAGCAGGGCAGGGAAGAAAAACTGGGGAGTCAGTTCCTTAATCTTAGTGCTAGGGTGGGCTCAGCAGAGGGCTCCAAGCAGAGCCATGGAACTGACAGTGACTCCGAGGAAGAGGATGGGGTTTTCCACCCAGACGAGCCTGAGATGGAGAATGCGGACGTCATGCCCTTCTGCAATCACCCCACAGTGGACAACATCTTCCTCCAACATCCACCCCGTGAATCTCCAACCAAGGGCGGCAATCCTCTCAACATCGACATGGTCATTTGCCAAGTCGCCAGTGGCAACATCGGCACCAGCGTGGAGGCTCTGTTTCAGATCCAAGAGGTGCTAAACCAGGAGGACAAAGTGGAAGCCATGTCTGGCCATATCAACCAGTTCCTGATAGCCTCTGTCCAGCAGCTGAAGTTCATTCACCGGCTCTATGTAACAGCAGAGGAGGAGATGAGGCGAGAACAGGTAATCCAGCTCTACAGGTGTGTCGTTGGTGACATGATATCCCTCTTCCAGGTGGAGGAACTGGCGCGGGAAGCCTCTGCCGGGGTGCTGAAGGACCTCTTGAGTAGCCTCATCACCCTTTTGCTGGATTCTCCAGTAGAAGAGCTTCAAGAAGCACAAAAAATTGCCCAGTCTGTCAGTTTCTTGATCACCAAAGTGCTGGAGAAATCGGACCACAACCGAATTCTGAAGACTTTGCTCCTCATCCTCCGAGAAGTCATGACAGCCAGCGTTAGTCTTGTGGCCTTTTCTGAAATGGTGGCCAAGTGCTTGTGGAAAGTGGCAGGGCACCTTCCGGAGACCATTGATGGTGTCAATATGGACCAGGTCCTGCTGGATATCCATGTCTTCATGAAGGCTCTGCCCCAGGAGAAACTGAAGAAATACCAGAGCAGTTATCCTTTCCGGGCCATGAAGACTCTTGTGCATGTTCTTTGCAAGCTGAAGGGGACGGAGATCTTGGATCATCTCACGCTGATAAAAGACAGGAGCGAGTCTGAGCTGGAGGCCTACTTATGGAAAATTGTTGGGGACCCGGGAGAGCAGGCTGACGTGGAGGCAGAGGAAGCCCCTCCTTCCCCAGCTGAAGACAAAGCGGACGACACGCTGGCGGAGATTTTTGAGAAGATCCGTTCCAAGAAAGCGGCCAGGGCAGGCCTGGTAGAGCTGTACGAATACAAAGAGAAATGTCCGCAGGCTGACTTCGAACTGTTCCTGAAGAACTGCTCCCTGTTTATCAGGAGTTACATCAAGCGCGGCTTGGCAGTTATCGCATCACAGAGAGAAAGGAACAACTCCTTTGCAGAGAAACCAGATTAGGCTGAGGCGGAGATTTCGCCCATTGCGCTCAAGCCAGCCCAAAGAAAAAGTCGCTGGTGCAGGGAGTCCATGATCTAACCATATATCCCGTCCACAAGAACTGCTTCTCAGGCCAGCAAATCATTCATGAGGTGTAAAACTTAACAATAAAACCAACCACCGGCCTAAAATAGCCAATGACTCTTGGATCACAGGGGTTGGCTGATGGGGGGCTGGCTGTTTCAGAAGCACCATCTTGGTATCTTAGGGTGTTTCTGTGCTTTAGACGTCACCGTTCAATGTAGCACTTATGTGCTCTGCATTTCTTTCCAGGTTCAACAACAACAAAAACGGGAGGATTTGGGCTGGCCTTGATAGAAGAACTAAAAAAACCAACTTCACAGAGGTTATAGGGCAGTGGTTCCCAACCAAGGAGGAAATCAGGGGCTTTTAATGAAACCCAGAGGTCTCCCCCCCCTCCGCGATCCAATGACTACTATCCCCCAAACCAAGATCCAGCCATATCGCCTTCCCTGTAATTCACAAGCTGCTCTTTGCAGAGATACAAAGTGGTCAAGCTCAGAAAAAAAGTTACTTTTTTTGGACTGCAGGGCCTAGAAGTCTCTAGCCAGCTTGGCTACCCAAGGAATTTGGGGAATTGCAAAGAAAAAAAGAAAAAAAAAGAAGTGTAAAATTTCCAGGCTCTGCTCAGTGGCTAGCAGAGGTACTCTGTACGTGTACGACCATCTCCTTTTAAACACAGCTCCAGTTTTTGATACTGAGGATCAGAACAAAGTCCCTAATAGATAATAGACTTGTCTTGGAAAAATTACAGAGATGGTCCTTGGGGTCAAGAAGGGTCCATGTTGCTTGAACTCACCCAGTCACTTGGGTGCAGGTTCGTCTCCTCTTCTTCATCATCCTTGGGTGAACCATAGCTAGCTGCAGGCTACACGGCCCTGGGGTCACACCACCAGTACCCAAAGTCCGATTCTAGGAGACCTGGTGGGCCGAGGGGGGCTGGGGCACAGTGAGGACACAGGTCCCCCTCGACGGCTCCAGAGAAAGGCGCCTCGTACAGGAGGCACCGCTTGGACTTTCGGCTGTGCTTGAGTGGCTTATCTGCCATGGTTGGCGGTTGGTTGGGGAGGGTGGGTTGGTTTGTTTTGCAGGGGGAAATCCAAGGGCAAAAAAGGAAGCAGGAAAAGGAGGTGATGGGGAAGCCCTGGTTTGCCCACAAAGTGGTGGAGAGGTTAGTGCTAGAGGTGTTCAAATTGTGTGGGAAAAGGCCTCAGGGTCACAATACGTAGGCAGAAAACATCTCTACTGAAATGGACAAATGGCAGGTGGATTCTGGCCACTGTAGTCCTCCCTCCCTCTGGAATTTTATTCACTTTCTGCTCCAAGGTACAAGCATGTTCTGCGTACCAATTTATCCTGCTCTATCTTTCTTTAAATTCTGTTTGGGTATAATTGGTTCTTCTGCCTCCTCCTTTAAAAGATGTTATTTTAAGATGATAAAAGGATCATTGGCAGTGTCTGGCTCACTCCTTTTCAAAGTTTAATCTTCGGGTAGGGTACAGGTACCAATACTGTACATCCCACACCTTGGGCACAGGCATACAAACAAACATGCATGAACTTTAAGGCACCATGGACAGTGCAGGCACTCATTTCATCTAATACAGCATTTAACGAACGATGAAGTGTCAGCTATATTTTGAAAGGACGCTTTCCTACCCTTCACAATGTCTTACATCCAAAGAACAGCTTCTCTGCTTAGCTTTCCAGATGTAGGCAGAAAACAAAACGACTAAATCCAGCCGTTGGAATTCAATCTTCAGCAATTTAATTAGATTAGGCATCCTTAAGTCTCGAGAGACTATGGTAACGTGCTCTGTATGGAGGACTTGGAACAGCGTCTAGTGTGGCTGAAAAGGCCAATTCAAGAGTGACAATCCCTTCCACCGGCAGCAATACAGAACGGGAAAATGTCGCTTGGACTATGACTTCTGGTATAAGGCTAAGGATTTTGCCAGTCTTTTCATCTATGGGAGGTACCATGAATGGATTGCCTCCTGTACCTGTTAACTCTTAAAAGTTTCACCACATCCCTATGTATCAGTTAATTTAGGGCCATGATAATATTCCTGCCACGTGCAAACTTTTCCAGTTTCACCATACACAATGGGTGAACAGGAGAGATGTGCGTCACCCCTCCAGCTCAGTCCACAAGCCATCGGTGAATTTATCTTGTTTTTAGGGGGGAAACCATTTCCTGGTCAATTTCCAAAAAGGTAGCAGCTCTGTTAATTTGTTTGTGTTAAACCCCTTGAAGACCGACATGATTATTACAGCATCATTTTTTTTTTCCGGACCAAGGTCTGCTTTATCAGAACATGGACTCTTTGAAGTGGACTTTCATCCTTCCGTCACGAGAATTTTGTCTGCCCATAAAGTCACTCCCTAGTGGCTGTATTTGCTCACGTCCTTTTTTTGCCCCATTCACTCTGTCTGTTGCCTTCGTTTGCCCTTGCACTTTTGTTTCAAGTGCAAAAGGCTGAGCAAATATGCTAAATAAATAAGTGAATAAGAGAATGCCAGCTGCGATACATGCATGGGAGGCGGAGTGGCAGCCCAAACGAATCTGTACAGTGGCTCTTAAAGCACTGTAGCCAAGCATCAGAGCTGTTATCTTTCAGCCTCCTTGATCTGATTGTGAAGGTAACTGGACTGGACCTTTCGTGGCCACTTCCAGAGGGCTGTTTTGCACCAAGCACAGTTGCAAGGAAATATAGAGCTGAATTAAGCAAAAGGTCCTGAAACTGTTTATTCAGTTCTGTGGATCTTTGTGCTGTTTTATCTGTACACAAAACAGTGGCAGCAGCAACTGAGAACCTTCATGTAGAAAATATATATTTATATAAAAGAGAGCATCTGTAGATTTCTTTAAAATGGAGCAGTTAGTCCAGCTTCCCCACTGTTGTTTAAACAATGAACTTTCTTTTTTGACTTTTTCATCTGTGTCAATAGAAGAAACAGCCAAAGGCCACCGCCACACAGAAGAGGCTGTCCTAGAGGAAATGAGAGAAATGACAAAACTATGAGAAGAGCAAAATGACAAATTTGGTATGTAGCATGGCGAGGATTTGTGCTACGTTTAAAAAAAGAGAGAGGAAAAAAGAGCAAGTTTCTAGATATCCCGTTACCCCAAAAATAAGCCCTAACCTGAAAATAAGCCCTAGTAGGATTTTTCAGGATGCTCATAATATGAGCCCTACCCCAAAAATAAGCCCCAGTTAAGTGAATCCCCACCCTTCATCCTTGTGCAGCAATCAGAAGAAGATGGCAGGACTGTAAAATAAAACACCTCTTGAAAATAAGCCCTAATGATTTTTTTGGAGCAAAAATTAATATAAGACCCTGTCTTATTTTTGGGGAAACACGGTATTACAAGAAAAGCCCTCTATTATCCTATGAGCTTTAGCTGGTGAAATCTCCAGCGCCAGAGATGGGTGATGCTTGGGTTTACCTTTAAAACCTAGGGACGGTGGACCTCAAAAGAAACACCAGCCCTGATAATCTCCCTATAGTTTTTCTGCTGCTCATACACTCACCAACCTTCGCTGCCTGGATCTGTATAACACTGGAGAAAAGTCCTCCTTCTCTTCCTGAAGACTGGACTTAGCTTTCGAGTGATTATACAAGCTCTAATGCTACTATTTTTCACACCACATTTGGGGACAATCCCTTCTACACATGAAGAAATTCCTTTTGTCTCTCTTGAAATCTCCCATTGTTTGAAGCCATGTTAAATGACTCAACGTTGTGATATTATGAGAAAGGGAGAAAAAAAATCTCTTTCTATCCAGTTTTCCTACATGATGGATAACTTTACCCGACTCTATTAGGTCGCCCCCCCCTTAGTCACCTTTTTTTCTGAACTGAGAAAGCTCTAAATCTTGCAATCTTTTTTGCACAGGAGCGACCCTAAGCCTGTCATCCTTCTTCATACTCCTTTTTTGGCACCTCTCTGTAAACAACCCATCTTTCACGATCTGCTCTGTTGTAAAATAACTGGGCAGAGGAAAGGTCTGCCTCAGGGGGTAAATCCTTGGGTGCTCTGATCCTACTTGAAACTTGGTTGCTAAAATGAAGGCAAGCAGGCGTGGGATTTGTGTGAAACAACAGTGGGCTTATTTCTGGTACTGAAACAACAAAAGAGGACTCTACTCCTTAATTCTAAGAGGGCGTCCGGACTCCACTTGACAGCTGTTTGATCCCACTCTAACTTTTATGTCTTTATGTCTCATACAGGATCCGGTTATTGTCATCATGCGAAATCTGTTTCCCCATTGGAATGCATTAAAACCCGTTTAATGTGTTCCAATAGGGAAAATACCTCATCGTCCAGCAAAGATCGGCCATAGAGTGGTCGCAAGACCAGATAGGTGGGGTACAAATAAAATTAAAAAATAAATAAATAGGGAAGCCATTTTGTGAGCGCCAATCAGGTGTAAAAATGGCTGTCCTGTGAAGCATGTGTCCAGAAAACACAGGGTAGCTGTTTTGCGAAGCTGATGATCAGCTGTAGAAATCATCGTCTTGCGAACGGTTCGCGAAGCACGGACCAAATCGTTGTCAAGCGAAAATCCCCCATTGGAATGACTGTTTTGCGAATTGCTATAGCGATCATAGTCATCGTTATGCAGATTCATCGTTTAGCAGGGTCGTCGTCTTGCGAAGTCCCACTGTATGTATTTCTAAAGGTGAAGTTACCAAAACTGCCCAATAGAGGGAGCCAGAGAGTATAGCTTTCACTTTTTAAAATAGCTTTGGCTATAATCCCTGTTTTTCAGCATCTGTGGTGGGGGATGGCTTGAAACTGTTCCCTCATGGAAGGGGGGGGGGGGCTGCTGTATTCTCTAAAGTAGAGATTCATGCCCATGTAAGGACTCCTTTTTTTCTCCTCCCATATTCAGTCAATAAATCTGACTCTGGCAGATAGTTTTTTGGGCTCAAGTGAAAAACAAAGAATGCTTCAAGTCTGACTGTTCCCATCAAAAGCATCAGGGACACTTAGAGTGCTGCATCAACTAATAAAGAATTAAAATTAATATTACAAACGTATAAGGCTGCATATATATATTAAAAAACAAAGCACTTACATTCATGAAAACATCCTGAGCATAGTTGTCTGTGTCCGCATCCCAGAAACACCGGGCGGCCATGCTGGAGACACAAACACAGGCCATCCATTCATAAGGTGAAGGGAAACATTTTTCACATCTCATTTCACAGCTCAGCCCACGTGAAAAGGTGAGACAGGCGGCTGACATTGAAACAGACCGACTCCGTTGTGGCATCTTCTGTGAAAAGGTCTTTCAGCACCATTTAGAAAGCCCAGGAGCCTCCTTTACCAACAGACCTTGAGCCATAGATTCTTTTTTTTCTGTTTAAATTGCATTGTGGTTTGTAACATCCTAGTGGCGTAATATTTTGATGCCGTTTAGCTTGCCTGATTTGTTTTTATGGTACAATTTGTGCTTTTATGGACTGCTTTTGTCTTTTACTAACATTGGTTTAAACGGCCCAAGGATGTCACCAGTTGGGTTATATACAAATGAGACAAACAAATAAATAAAAATATGGTGCTTTTCTATCAAGTGACATTAATAGAAAAGTGATCAGTGACTGATCACCCCGCCACCCACTCTGAATTGCGAAGGACCTTGGGTGTAAATTAAATGTTAAGCATCTGGCATAAAAACAGCGAGGGTCTGTAAGCATATACTGTATGCCAGACAAAAGCAGAGAAAAGAAAGGAAGCTTTAATGCATATGCTATGACTATGAATATGGTTTGAATGTATTCCATTTATTCTAACTATAAAAAGTATGTAATGCAAATAAGAACACCGAGATTTTAAGTTTTTGGAAGACAGCACGAAGTCTCAGCAGAACAGCACTATCAGAACAATGTTTGGTTCCGCAGTCTCCATACATACATAAATAAAAATGTTCAAAAAAAAAATTAAAATGTTGCTCACACTATTTAACAAAAGGGAGGGGGAAGGGAGGAAAGAAAAGGGTCAAACTTACTTAACGCCCTCGCCTCTCTGTTCTCCAATCACCACTTGTACCACAATTTTATATCTGTGAAATCCTTTTTCTAAAAAGAGAAACGTAATTTAGATGCTGACAGATTTTGCTGCAGCTGTACAAACGCCAAATGTTTGCTAGGTGGGAAAAGATGATCAATGGGGTACCTCTGAGTAGGTGTGTGTGTGAGTGTGTGAGTGAGTGAGAGAGAGAGAGAGAGAAAGAAATTGAAATGGCACTTATAGGAAGGGGAAACATTTCCTATAGCTATGTCTTATTACCTTTCAGTCTGTCTCGGATTGTCTCGGATAACAATTTGGTAAGCGGTGGGATTTCTTCGGGTGTGTACTGCACATTGGTCAGCATCTCCTTTAATACCTCATGGATGCAATCTTTCACCATAGAAGAGCGAAATCTAGTACAGCATAAGACAGCACAAGAACGCTGGATGTTAGTCTTTCTTTCAACAGCACAGCGAACAACTGCAGGGTGAGGTATCTGATTTGTGAGCTTCAGGGAAGGCTACGATGACAATTCCCGAAGGCCTTCCAGTTCCTCACTTGCTATCATGTTCAAGGAACACATGTTATAGGGCTACCAAGGACTTTACTACTCCAGCAGGCTGGTAGGTCTTCTAGGTTGAAGGATGAGCCGCAAAAAACAACAACAACAAAAAACCACGTTCCTTGTGCAAAGAAAACCAAGTAGGTCAAGATCTGCTTCCTGCCAGGAAAAGGAACTGTTGGAATTCTAAATGAATGCTGCCATCTTCCGTTCAATACAAGAAAAGCACCTATAAAAGGACTAAACGCATAAAAGCCAGCAAGGATGTGTTGAGGCTCTCGGGAAAAAAAATGAGTTTTTCAAAAAGTTATGGGAAACCTCAGGCCGTGCAGGCAACCCCCTGCCCCACCAGTTGGTCCTCAATCCAACCGAGTAGTTGGGCTCCAATGGGACGGCTGGCTTCCACGACCTGCCCCCTCCCTACGCACGGAAGCAAACTGGGGGGTGGTGAAGCCGTCTCTGCAACTCCACTATGGAGGGACTTTATCCGGTCTGGATCGTTGCACTGGTGTGCTAGCCAGTGGGGTGGTGGTGGTTTATAAACCTTCCTTCCCAGTGTGCCACAATGACCTGGGCTTGCGTTTGAGTGAATGATGGGCATGTTTATCTTGACTTTTTTGTGCGGTGTGTTTGTCTGTAGAGACAGAGCGCACGTGAACAGGTGCCGCACCTCGTTCATCTCCTAGGTTTTAAGGGCGTGCTTTGCCACGATGCCGGTCCATTGGAACTTTCCCTCCCCCCCTGCCCCTGAATTTCCCACTGCAAGAGAAATCTATTCAATGTTCTCTCTCCTAATAAATCCATTTTATTAGGAATTCATAAGGACGGAACGTTTTACACCCAATGCAAAACCACCAAAGTGACTTTTTAAAGTCTCATAGATGGCTGTCTGTGACGCCTCCCGGGTCTCACAGGATGTAAAGAGATGTGGCACCCTTTAGGCCGCTCGTCGTACAAACCGCGTTTGCCATCTAATGAAGGGAGCTGCAGCCCATAAAAGATGACACCAAATAAACTTTGTTAAGTCTTTCAAGAAACATGTGCCTTTTCCAAGAGGCAAAGACCAGCGTGCTTTTATTTTTCTTTCTTTCTGAAATCAAACACGGTGCCATTTTGAAAGCAGCCGCTTCACCAGACATCGGCTGAAATCCAGGATTAAGTCACACCTAGAGTAGACTCACTGGAACAGTGGGGATTTGGTGTATGTAAGTCAGTCGGACTGATGCGACAGGCAGGCTTCTCCTTGGCAACTTACTACCGGAATCCAGCCATTTCATCATCATGCCTCGCAACTAGTCCCAAGCCCCTCGCAAGAGTCTTAAAAAAGGGCAGGCTGCTGGGTGAGCCGATGTTCACGCAGCAGGGCCCCCTCTTATCTACTGGATCAGCATCCACGAAGGCACCGATGGGCTGCCTTAAAATATAAAAGAGAAGAACCCCAGAGAAACAAGGATGCTTGCAGAGCCCTGTCCAGGGTGTCTGGACCAGAGCTGGCCACGAGAGGGGGCCCGAGACGAGGCTAGGCGTAGCGCTCCTCCTTTTCCGCGTTCCTCGCCTTCGGCGGCGCTGGAGGAGGGCTCGGGGGGAGGGGGGGTTCCTCCCCGAAGGGCAGCCCTTTGGCGCTGAGTTGCCGTTGCAAGGGCAAGTTCGAACCCCCTTCCCCTCCCTGGTGGGTGGGTGGGCCGGTCGGGGGAGGCCACCCCTTTCCCGCCCTCCCACTCGGGAGGGGGGGGTCGTCCCTCGCCTCCCCCTCCCCCTCCTTCCCCTGCTTCCCCCTCGGGGGCTGGACGGGCCCAGGGCGCCCACTGACTTGTGCTGGAAGGCGGGCCGCAGGTGGTAGGCGCGGGCCGAGAGGACGCCGCTGCTCGGCTTGGAGGAGCTGCGAATCAGGCTCGAGCTGGCGTCCGCTCCGGCTCCGGCTCCCTCGGCTCCTCCGGCCGCCTCGGTGGTGGTGGCGGCGGGTGGGGAAGGTCCCGCCGAGGCCGGAACGGGCGACGCGTCGGCCATCCCGGCTCCCCTTCCGCGAGAGGCCCGCCGGCGTTGCCATGGTGACCGCCCCGCTTCCTGCCTGGCCTGCCTTTCCGCTCGTAGAGCTTCGAAAGGGGTTAGAACGACCTTCCGGGCTGTACACTTCCGGGTTCACCTGTAACACAACCCCCCCCCCCACACACACACACACCGTGGGGGGGGGGAATGCCTTGTGGTAAGGATGGGAAAGAAGCGACGCTTCAGGGGCGGCGGACTACATCCTCCATCATCCCCCTCTCCTGGCCGGGACTGATGGGTGTTGAGGCACCTTGGGAGGGCCACAGGGGTCTCACCCGGAAGGTTTACACCAGAGTGGGCCCCTTCCAGAGGCTATGGACTACAAGCCCGATCACCCTGGGATGGGACTTGTAGTTGAACGCACCACGACAAGGCCGCACTTGGCAAAGGCTGGCCGGTTTCAGCGGCCCTGTCTCTCACAGGGCAGCCCCGACCGGAAGACGCCTCTGGCACGTGACCAAGGCTAGTCGGGGACCATCGAGACAAAGCGGGAGAGACCGACGAGAGATGCGTCTGCTTGACTTCCGGTACGATATGGACTTCGGGGCGAGCCCTGACAAGATCATAGAGGTCCCCGGCTGCAAGGGGCTAGAGCGGCCTTTGGAGGTTTTTGGTGGGTTGAGGGCTCGCCAGTGGTTACCCTTCAGAGATAATATTCAGAAATAAATGTAATGCCAGGGACAGAAATGTAGCATCTCGAAGACTAGCTGGTTTTTATTTTTTATTAGCCTTCCCGTTTCATCTGAAGGAGTGTGCTTAGGCACAAGAAGGCTTATGAGAATTAAAAACGACAGAAGGACCCCCTTATCTGCAGGATCGCTTATCCACAGAAGGACCCCCTTATCTGCGGGATCGCTTATCCGCGGTCTGAAAATATTAAAAGACATATCCTAGAAGTATTTATTTCTAAAGATAGCGTTTGCTATAATCAGCATTTTTCAGCATCCACAACAGGGCTTGGAACTGATCTCCAGTGAAATGGGGACTCCTACTGTGGTTAAATGCAGGAGAGGAGATACCTGTACAGTATTCGACCACAAAAGTAATAATAATAAAAAATCAGCAAGCTTTCAGGCGTCAAGTTCGCTTCTTCAGGCCATGCACTCAAACTGCAGAAAAAGTATAAATGAAAAGAGTCTCAAAAATTCATAAGAGAAGGCTGTCAAGTTTGCTTATTAAAGTGAGCTCAGCCCCTGGCTGCCAATGGCTTTTGGGAGGTTTGTGGTTCTAAACTTAATCCCTGGTAACATTTGGCTAGATTTTTCTGACTTTGGATGAATATACCATCCCGGCCCCATCATTACCTTCTTGTAGAACGTAACATCCCTGTTTGATTGAGGGAAAGGAAATACAGATGTATAACACCTCCATCGGAAAGGCATGTGTAACTTGTATTGAGAAGGTACTGTTAGGACAGGATATGGAGAGACAGATTGGTTTCCTATAGGCAAAGGTGTGAGATAAGGACATATTTTGTCTCCTTATGTATTCATTATGTATGCAGCATGTATCATATGGAAAGTTGGACTAGATTTAGATGGAGGAGGAGAGAAAATTGGAAGAAACATCAGTAATTTCAGATATACAAATCTGATTTGTTTCAATGACTAGAAATAACTTTAAGAGAAAGTGAAAGAAAAAAAATGCCAAACCAGGACTCCCACTGAACTTTAAGACAAGATTGACTATGCAAGAACTACACAAATTTAACACTGACAATGAAAAAATTAAAATACTTAGAAATCTTGTATTCCTTGGTCCAGTCATCAAACCAAATGGCAACCGGAGCCAAGAAACAGGAAGACGTCTGAGACTAGGAAGTGCAGCAATTAAGAAATTAAAAGAGACCATTGTGTGTAAGGACATGGAGTCAACCTGTCTGGGTGTGAAATTTGGACAATAAAGAATTGTGGTGAAGGAGAATACCTTCAGAACACGGCCAAAGAGCCTGAAAAACCCGGAACAACCAGAAAACCTTTGCACGATACTCTGAACTGCCAGAAAATACAAACAAGTGGGTCCTAGAGCAAATTAAGCCTGAACTCTCTCTGGAGGCGCAAAAATGTTGAGGCTGACGCTTTCCTACTTTGGCACCTCATGAGAAGACAGCATTCTCTGGAAGAGACAATACTGTAACGTTGGGAAAGGTGGAAGGCAGCAGGAAAAGAGGAAAGCCAAATACGTGATGGACTGACTCTCTAAATGAAGCCACAGGCTTGAGTTTGCAACATCTGAGCAGGGCCGTTGAGGACGGGATATTATGGAAATTGTTTGCTCATAGAGTCACCATAAGTTAGGGCACTTTGATGGTACATGACAACTTTCCCATTGGTGTGACTACCCATCCTTTAGACAAAACTAGCTCCTCTAACAGGTGCTACATTACTGTTCCTCGTATGAACTGTTATTCAACAGATTAACACAGTTACTTGCTACCTTATATAAAAAGTGGTCTTACTGTTCTTCAGTGCAGAAATATTGGATACGAAAAGCAACGGATGTAAAATCTGTCTGTAAAGCATAATACCTTAGTTTAATGCATTTTACATTCTTTCCCTCCCCAAGGTTGGGGTTCAAAATGTAAAAAAGTTAGAAGTAGGAATTTCATAGCTTCACGGTGCTCAAGACCTCAAATAAAATGTTAATTTAAAAAATCTGTTGAAATATCTAAGCCAATGTGGAGGGGACCTCCGCTGATGAAAGTAAACTTTGGGTCGTGTGTTAGACATCCTCTCCTTTCAAATATTCATGTGCAGCCAATGGCAACTTTCTGGATGTCTTCTTGGGCGATGCTGTTATGATACCTCACAGAATCCAGGGTACCATCAGTGGTTCATACACCTGCTCTTCCTCCAACTGCATACAGTACTTATTATACTCATTTATTACATATTTACTCTCACTGTTGCTCTCAGACTAACCCATGTACCGTATTGTAATTGGGAACATCATAGTATATAGGTGATACTGAGTTTGGTTTTCAGAGGGATCCTCTTGCTTTTAAAGATCTGTTCTAGTTCCTCCAATAGCTGTCCTTACATCTGCCGAAGACAAATAGCTTTGTCTTTGTGCAAAAAGAGAAATGGGCAGAAATCTGACATTTTTAAAAGAAGTCTGCATTCAGAAATCAGTCGGCAACTATGGTCTTTCAGCAGGACAGTCGCAAAAATCCAAAACCTTCCCATTTAGAAAGGCAACTGCCAAAAAAAATTTCCACAGAAGCCTGCTGAACCAGGGAGTTCAAGAAAAGAGTTTAAATCAAGGAGGAGAAGGAGGAACATCACACGCTTCAGATGCTGGCTCACACTTTCTGGGGGTGTTGAGGTGATGGCGTGGTGGACAGGAAGAGAGGGTGCTTTGTACTTCTGTCCGGTAGATCGTAACACTCAGCTTTTCTTTTGGAAAAAAAAATGTTGATTTGCATTCAAAAATATTCAAGTTAGGAATTACTTTTTAAAAAGCTGGTGCTTTCCTGGTGGGTCATCACTTCCTCTGCAAGTGTAAACTGGTACACTTTTGAGGTATAACTAATGTATTTTTTGAAAGATATCTTTCTAAGCTTTGGAAGATACGAACCTACCTGGCAGTTAAGATCCAGCCAGGGGGCCCTTTTGAAAGAGCTGTCCCTCAAGGAGGTAAGAGGAACAGCTTGTAGACAAAGGGCCTTTTCGGCAGCTGCCCCCAAACTATGGAACATCATCCCAATTGAGATTCGTCTGGCGCCGATGCTGACGACATTTCGGCGCCAGGTCAAAACCTTCCTGTTCCAGAAGGCTTTTAATTGAAATAATATCAACTGTGGGTCCTGATGTCCATTTTAGAGTATATATTTCAATTGTATTTTAATTGTTTTATCTTTTTATTGTATTTTTATTGTATTTTAATTGTTGTAAGCCACCCAGAGACCTTTGGGTAGTGTGGATGGCATATAAGTTAAATAAATAAAATAAAATTCAAAAAGATATGCAATTTTGCTTTTGCAGCCAGTGTCCTTCCATCTAGTTGAGAGGGAGGTTTCTTAATCTCTTTCAACGCCCCCTCTCTAACTGCTCTGGAAAGAATCAGGTGGAAAGAATCTTATCAGACCAAGGATCTCAAATTAGTTCACAGTCTGTTCTGCAAAATGCTCTCAGGGTGACAGATAACATTTGTTTTCCTTTTGCTGAAATGTCAAGAAGCGGGGAGGCAGTTTTGGCTACTCTAAAAAAGACCCTGCTGATTTGGCAGATGCGACAAAGAAGAACGTTTTCTGCCCCTCCTGTTCGTCATTTCTTGTGAAGCTTCAAATGCTCATGTCAGCATGTGCTTCTGCCAGAATATGTTAAATTAATGACTTTCAGTTTGAAAAAGAAGTTCCGAAGTAAAGCAGGCTGGGCACTTGTAGGGTTGCCAGATACACAGGTACTAAAAGGAGGACATAGAAAGACAAGAAGGAATGGAGTAGCCCTCATAGTCAACAAAAGAGTGGGAAAAGCCATAATGGGATATAATCTCAAAAATGATAGAATAATGTCAATACGTATCCAAGGCAGACCTTTCAACATCACAATAATCCAAGTTTATGCACCAACCTCCATTGCTGAGGAGACTGAAATTGAACAATTTTATGAAGATTTACAACACCTTCTAGAACTGACACCAAAGAAGGATGTTCTTCTCATTCTGGGGGACTGGAATGCTAAAGTAGGGAGCCAAGAGATAAAAGGAACAACAGGGAAGTTTGGCCTTGGAGTTCAAAACGAAGCAGGGCAAAGGCTAATAGAGTTTTGTCAAGAGAACAAGCTGGTCATCACAAACAACCTTTTCCAACAACACAAGAGGCAACTCTACACATAGAAATCACCAGATGGGCACCATCGAAATCAGATTGACTATATTCTCTGCAGCCAAAGACGGAGAAGCTCTATACAGTCAGCAAAAACAAGACCTGGAGCTGATTGTGGCTCTGATCATCAGCTTCTCATAGCAAAATTCAAGCTTAGACTGAAGAGAGTAGGAAAAACCACTGGGCCACTCAGGTATAATCTAAACCAAATCCCTTACGAATACATAGTAGAAGTGAAGAACAGATTTAAGGAACTAGATTTGGTGGACAGAGTGCCTGAAGAACTTTGGATAGAGGCTCGTAACATTGTCCAGGAGGCAGCAACAAAAACCATCCCAAAGAAAAGGAAATGCAAGAAAGCAAAGTGGCTGTCCAACGAGGCCTTACAAATAGCAGAAAAGAGAAGGGAAACAAAATGCAGGGGAGATAGGGAAAGTTACAGAAAATTGAATGCAGACTTCCAAAGAATAGCAAGGAGAGACAAGAGGACCTTCTTAAATGAACAATGCAAAGAAATAGAGGAAAATAACAGAAAAGGAAAAACCAGAGATCTGTTCAGGAAAATTGGAGATATTAGAGGAAAATTTTGTGCAAAGATGGACATGATAAAAGACAAAAATGTAAGGGACCTCACAGAAGCAGAAGACATCAAGAAGAGGTGGCAAGAATACACAGAGGAATTATATCAGAAAGTTTTGGATATCCGGGACAACCCAGACAATATAGTTGCTGACCTTGAGCCAGACATCCTGGAGAGCGAAGTCAAGTGGGCCTTAGAAAGCCTGGCTAACAACAAGGCCAGTGGAGGTGATGGCATTCCAGTTGAACTATTTAAAATCTTAAAGGATGATGCTGTTAAGGTGCTACATTCAATATGCCAACAAGTTTGGAAAACTCAACAGTGGCCAGAGGACTGGAAAAGATCAGTCTACATCCCAATACCAAAGAAGGGCAGTGCCAAAGAATGCTCCAACTACCGGACAATTGCACTCATCTCACACGCCAGCAAGGTTATGCTCAAAATCATACAAGGTAGGCTTCAGCAGTATGTGGACCGAGAACTCCCAGAAGTACAAGCGGGATTCCGAAGGGGCAGAGGAACTCGAGACCAAATTGCCAACATGCGCTGGATTATGGAGAAAGCCAGAGAGTTCCAGAAAAACATCTACTTCTGCTTCATTGACTATGCAAAAGCCTTTGACTGTGTGGACCACAGCAAACTATGGCAAGTCCTAAAAGAAATGGGTGTGCCTGACCACCTTATCCATCTCCTGAGAAACCTATATGTGGGACAGGAAGCAACAGTTAGAACTGGATATGGAACAACAGAAAGGAGTATGACAAGGCTGTATATTGTCACCCTGCTTATTTAACTTATATGCAGAATACATCATGCGGAAGGCTGGACTGGAGGAATCCCAAACTGGAATTAAGATTGCAGGAAGAAATATCAACAACCTCCGATATGCAGATGATACCACTCTGGTGGCGGAAAGTGAGGAGGAACTAAAGAACCTTGTAATGAGGGTGAAAGAGGAGAGTGCAAAAAACGGTCTGAAACTCAACATCAAAAAAACTAAGATCATGGCCACTGGTCCCATCACCTCCTGGGAAATAGAAGGGGAAGATATGGAGGCAGTGACAGATTTTACTTTCTTGGGCTCCATGATCACTGATGGAGACAGCAGCCCCGAAATTAAAAGACGCCTTCTTCTTGGGAGGAAAGCGATGACAAATCTTGACAGCATCTTAAAAAGCAGAGACATCACCTTGCCAACAAAAGTCCGAATAGTCAAAGCTATGGTTTTTCCAGTAGTGATGTATGGAAGTGAGAGCTGGACCATAAAGAAAGCTGACCGCCGAAGAATTGATGCCTTTGAATTGTGGTGCTGGAGGAGACTCTTGAAAGTTCCCTGGACTGCAAGGAGAACAAACCTATCAATTCTAAAGGAAATCAACCCCGAGTGCTCATTGGAAGGACAGATCCTGAAGCTGAGGCTCCAGTACTTTGGCCATCTCATGAGAAGAGAAGACTCCTTGGAAAAGACTTTAATGTTGGGAAAGTGTGAAGGCAAGAGGAGAAGGGGACGACCGAGGATGAGATGGCTGGACAGTGTCTGCGAAGCAACCAACATGAATTTGACACAACTCCGGGAGGCAGTAGAAGACAGGAGGGCCTGGCGTGCTCTGGTCCATGGGGTCACGAAGAGTCGGACACGACTAAACGACTGAACAAACAAACAAAAGAAAGACAAAAATGAGGACAATGGAGGACATATTGAATATTTCATTTGAATCATTCCAGATTAAACCCACAATCAATACAATTTTATTACAATAGCTGCCAATAAATGTCTCTTAGTGAACCGACCAAGAAACAGTCATGTTAAAAATCAAAAATAAATTCAATGGAGGCTTTTTAAAAAAATACCGGGGGTGGGCGGGCAGGTGGGGGTGGGGAAAGCCAGGGGGAAGGGGGTCCTTTCACCTCTCCCATTCCCATCCAAAATTATAACATAAAATATACAAAAGCCTGACATTTTATCTTTGCCTGCCTGATGGAGGACATTAGGCTAAAAAGGAGGACATGTCCTCCTTTTGCCTGACATCTGGCAACCCTAGGCACGTGGCAGTTTCAAAGGAGACAGATGAGATAGCTCTGTGAGATAGAGGCTGGGAGTTCGATCCCCCCACTGGACCACCTGGAAGAAAGAGTCACAGTCTGGCGAAACGTTAGGAAGAACAACCTCCAGAACACGTCCAAACAGCCCGAAAAACCTACCACCACCCTGGATCACCTCCTCCTCTAAGGGGAAAGGGTTTTTTTTTTTTCAATATTCTGGATTGGTTTTGGCAGCAGGGTCATGGTGGCCGCACTGGGCTAGGATGTTTCAGGGCCAGTGGGTGGCGCTCCCTTGTTAAGGCTTCCCTGGATGACCCCCGTTGGGGCAATTCCAGAGATCCTGCCCAGCTTTCTCTTTCTTCTTCCTCGTCGTCTTCCACCTGTTCCGTCAGCGGCCACCACATCTTTTTGTTCTTCTTCACCACTTCCTCCACGGATGCTGCCACCCTTCCCTCCCGGGGCTGTTGTCCAAGTCCCAAGACCTGAGTCGGAGTCTTGGGTCCCAAGTCTCGAGTCGCGGTCTTTGAGATCAAGTCCTAAGTCCCAAATCCCAAACCCAAGTCTGAGACCCTTTAAAAAACAAGCTTTTCCCCCAGAAAAAAGGGAGGATTGTGTGGGTTCCGAGTTGAGTCAAGTCATTTGAAAAAAACAATCAAAAACAAGTCAAATCAAATTTGCGTCACCAGTGTGACTTAAGTCCGACTTGACAGCAAGTCCCCTGACTTGAGTCCCCATCTCTGATCCCTGCGTATACTTTATCCCCCACTGCCCCCTGCATCAGGTGTTCCTCATTACCCTGGTCTCCCCCCCCAGCCCCTGTAAGCAGGGAATATGGTGTTGGCTTTGCGGTCAGGGGTACTCTGCTGAGATCCATTGTGGGGAGTGAAAGTCTCCTGTCTCTGCAGCTCCACTCATCAGCAGGACCGGTCACCCTCATTAGCGCCTATGCACCAACACTGTCCTCCACAATAGACGTCAAAGATAAATTCTATGACAATCTGCCAAGGGGAGATCGTGCAGAGCTGAGAGCCGTGTTGCAAATTTAAGAGGTGGAGGACAGAAGAGTTACCTCCACTCCACTCCAAGTTAGTGGAGCCGGGATCTGAGTTGTTCAGGCACCATTCATTCGCCTTTCCTCTGATGAGCCTCTGGAACTGAGAGTCACAGATAAGCAACCTGCTGCTATTCTTGGAAATAGCTGACTCGGAGATCTTTCTTCGTGGTCTTTCCTTCTCCATGGGTTTCTACCTGCAGTGCGTTTATCAGATTGTTCCTCAACAGGGGGGAAAGAAAGCTCTCGTCTGTTAGCAGATCCTGCTCAACACAGTCTCGACTGCTGGCTTAGGTCTCTGAGCCCAGAAGTTGCAAGTTTGATTCCCGCCCTCCCGAGCCTCCTTGGAGAGGTCTTGCAGTCTTTTCCAGAAGATGCTCAGCGTACATCTTTGGCGAGCCACTGTAAGAGATGTTGAAATTTGGAAAGCTCTCTGCCGTCTGCTAAGCTGTGGCGAGGCATTTTGGGTGTGTGTGCCCACCAGCACAGCAAAAAAATAAATAAATAAAAGGGAAAATACGGTGTTGGAACATGATTTGCGTTTGACAAGCTGCGCTCACACATAACTTCCTAATAGCGGCACCGATAATTTAGAAGAAATCTGAAGATGATATCAGAAGAAGCAGTTGAATATGCTTTTCTGAAAATGCCCCTCTCTTGGCTTGGCGGTTTGCAACAAAAAATAAAAGTGTCAACGGATCCAATGCTCTCTGTAGCCTCTCTGTTTCGCCAAAGCACAAAGAGAGAGAAGCATTGTGGAAATTATTGCATGCAGAGTGTAAAAGCTATGAATCATTTCCTGTTAATCGTGTCACCCATCTTTTCTTGCTGAAAGAGCACACTTTATTTTCAAACAGACAGAAAGAGGTGAGGTAGGGTGCTGGTTCTACACATTTCTTACTGTGCAGACCCTCCGGTATGGTACCCCAAACATCCCTCCAGTTATTGATTTAAATAGGGGTGAACAGAACTTCATTGGTTTATTCATTTATTTTCCTTTCTGTGCTATCTTTCTCCCAAGGAAGGAGCCCAAGGTGGCTCACAAATTATTGAAAAATAAATTGACTGAAAGCACAATACATGATTAGATTTTAATTTTTTAAAACACACACAAACACAGTAGAATGAAACAGCTAAAAACAGTCAAAAATACATTAAAAACGCAAATAAAAGTGTTCCGTTTGCAGACCTAACCTGGTTTAGGGAGGCCCGGGGTGTGTGTCATTTATAATCCCATCTTGCTTTAAACAACTATCCATGCCAGGCTGCTTCCAGATGTCAGAGAAGTTACTTTTTTAAGACAACAACTTCAAGAATCCTAGAGGAAAAGGTTTCCAAGCTTTGGCTGCTTTAATGGCAGCTGTCTAGACTAAAAATTGAAACTTCCTGCCATTCACCTTTTCTGTAGGATTCAGATAAGCTAAGTGTCAGCCGATCACATTTCAGGGAGTGAATTATGTGTTATCTTAGAGAGGCTGAAATCAGTTAGTTTTCCACATAAGTAATTCGGGCTGATCATTTTTCACGAACAGTCCTTCCTGTACATGAAATCTCTGCTCACATCCTGATGACAAATCGGAAAAACAAAGTGAGCTAATTTGCAAAAGTCCTAGGGGGGCAATAAAATGTTTTCAGCATTTAAGGATTTCTCTCTTCTAATGACGGTCTGTCTGAAACATGTTGTTTGGCCCTTTGCCTTCTCGGCCTTTTCTTTGTCTTTCTACAGCCCTGAATGACAGGGATGTTTTTAAATTAAAAAATGCCATCATAGCAACTGCTTTTTGAGTGGCAAGCAACAAAGACTCTCCAGGAATAGACTGCCATTTTAAAAAAGAAGGAAAGTTGAAGTGCAGAAAGGGAGTTTAAGAAAGAGAGGTCTAGGAACGTGAAATGTGAATATAACATGGAGGTTTGAGCAGCGATGAATGGTTTGATAGAAGTTATTTCAGGACAAAGAGATGCAACCTTGAAAATAAAAAATAAGAAAAAGCAACAATTTAAGTAACAATATACTGAATGTCCATTAGAGGCCATTGCAGAATAAAAATTGAAATTGTATCTTATGTGTTCCATCAAATTGCTTTTGACTTACCGCCATTGGCACAGAACTTCATGCGCTGCAGTCCATTTCTTCTAAAGAAGTGGGCGACAATCTACAAAAGTGTACCCCAAATAGAACTTGTTAGCCAGAATCCTGTCAATGTTTGTGTAAGCTTTCTGCACCCAATTTCATCAGTCGGACAAGCTGCCGAGATGCACCTTGGTTGTGGGACTCAGTCATGGGCCTGAAGGTGAGGATGAGATAGCTCCCAGCAGCTGGCTAGGTAAAGGTAAAGGTTTCCCCCTAGACATTTAGTCCAGTCATGTCTGACTCTATGGTGTGGTGTTCATCCCCGTCTCCAAGCCATAGAGCCAGCATTTGTCCGAAGACCGTTTCCGTGGTCACGTGGCCAGCACGACTAGGCACGGAACGCCATGACCTTCCCACCAAGGTGGTACCTATTTATTGACTCGCATTTTTACATGCTTTCGAACTGCTAGGTTGGCAGGAGCTGGGACAAGCGATGGACGCTCCCTCCGTCACGTGGATTCAATCTTACGACGGCGGGACTTCTGACCCTGCAGCACAGAGGCTCTGCGGTTTAACCCGCAGCGCCACCACGTCCCCCTAGCAGCTTGCTAGTTAGTTGCAATTAGCCTTGGCAAGCTATGCGGTCTTTACACAGCCCTCCTGTGAGACAGGCGGTGAGATGGGTGCCCCCCCCTTGCTGGAGAGCTGTCCCTCCTCATCAGCAAGGCAGGCAAAGAAAACCCTGGGACCGAGGAGGAGATGAGCGAGGAACCCCAGCAGGAGGCGAGGAGAGAGGAACTTACCGAGAACATACAGAGAGTGAAAATCGGGGAAGTCCAGAGAGAAAAGGTGCAAAAGGAAAAGGAAAGGAGGGTGGAGATTGAGCAGGAGAGGTAGGAAGGGGGAGAGATCCTTTACCACCCGGGTGGGAACGAGTGTGGATGCAGGACCCGTGGACTGGAGAATAGGAAGGATTGAGGAAGGTCCCCAGAGAGGAGGCAGACTCTAGAAGAAGGTCCGAGATTCCACCAAGACCTTCATATTGGGGTGAAGCCGAGGCAAAAGAGTGGAGGAAAAGTTTGAGAGAAGAAAAGGAATGTGGAGAGAGAGAGAGAGGAGAGAAAGGTTGGAAGGGAGAGTAATGGAGATGAGGAGAAAGAGTTACAGGGAGGAACCTGGGAGAGTCGAGAGTCCGAAGGAAGGACCCCGTGGGATGACCGCTTGGATGAGGAGACCGTGCCCCTGTTGGATGACCAGACGGGGCAGACCTTCAGAGGCTGGGTCCCTCCCGCTTTGCCGGACCCTTGGAACAATAGTTTTGGAAACCCGTTTGGGTTTGATGAGTGGAAACCCCTTCCGGACCCGTTGGCAGAAGGGAGACCGAGAAGATGATCATGTTCAGGACACTTCTTTATTGTTAAATACGCCAATAAATCTTTCACCTTTTTCTAAGCAACAAAAGGTGTTCTGATGTCCTTGACGCAAAGAGGGAGCCCAAAGTCGATGATCGTGGAGGCTTCGGATTCCAGGGGATGAAAACGAGCCTGGTGGTCCTTGAATCCTTCTCTCCCCGTTCTTCATCAATTATAAAAATATGACAGGTCACCCAAGAGTGTGGTTTTGGGGAGGGGGGAGAACTGGTCATGGAAGAACAAGACAAGGAAAGTATTTGTTGCTGTTTCGATCAGTTCTTTCCTCAGTGACTCTGAGCTGGGCCGTTCTTCTCCGCGGTGACCTCATTATGTGCCAACACAGCAGTTTGCAAACAAAAAGCATGTGGCACGTTTGCAACAGGCGGGCGTGGGTGCCGTTTCCCTGTCTGTTTGTGGGCTCACACTCCTTTCGTGGCTCAGAGAGGCTGCCGTTTCCTTTTCAGCCCGCTGAAGGGCACAGGTTCCTCCATAGAAAGAAGGAAGAGGTGGGAGGCTGGGGGCCGAGCCTTCCTCGGCAGGCAGAGATGGGGATGGTTCAGTCCTGCGCCTGCCCTCGCCTGGCACACAGGGGTGCGAGGCGGGTGCGGAGAACACCATGGCCACCACGGTGACCCGCAAAATGCCCTGCCGGCGGGGCTCTCACCACAAGCTGGGTTGACTCTGAGGATTCGTCTGGGGCGCGGACGTTGTCTCCTCAGCGTTTCCTCTTAGCATCTCAGGGAGGTGAGGATGATGAACCTGCATCGAGTGGTGATGAGGCGAACCTCAGTGTTGCTACTTTTTGCCCAGACTGTGCTGCTGGATGAGATGTCTGGTATGTACCTTGGCATACTTATTGTACTAACCACCCTGCTGCTTATTCCTTGAGAAGAGCCGCAAAGTAAGGTGGCTTACACCAGGACGGAAAATCATGGAGGAGAGTGAGAGAGAACTGTCAATGCCTGAACTGAGTACCAGTTGTGGGGAAGAAGAAAGGGGGGGAGGATAGTCCCTCCAAGTCCTCTCGAGGGGTATTTGGCTGGTCCCCATGGAAGCTTGATTAGCTACATGTTTTGCCTGATCCAAGAGGGCTCTTCTTAGTTCCTTAATTAATGGGAGTGGGGATCATAACTATACCAGCTAGAGTGACACTTATAGTAGGCATCCCTCAGTCTTGAGAGACGATGGTAAGTAGTTAGACACTTGTTGTTATTTAGTCGTCAAGTCGTGTCCGACTCTTCGTGACCCCATGGACCAAAATACGCCAGACCCTCCTGTCTTCCACTGCCTCCTGGAGTTGGGTCAAATTCATGTTGGTCGCTTCGATGACACCGTCCAACCATCTCATCCTCGGTCGTCCCCTTCTCCTCTTGCCTTCACTCTTTCCTAACATCAGGGTCTTTTCCGGGGAGTCTTCTATTCTCATGAGATGGCCAAAGGATTGGAACCTCAGCTTCAGGATCTGTCCTTCCAATGAGCTAGATGCTAGTTTGCCGTAATTAACTTGTGTAACCCACTGCTACTTGATAGTGTTGTGACCTACTAGAGGTAAAATATTCTTTAAAATTAAGTTAAGTACAGAGGGATATAAAAGACACAATATGCAGAGGGAGGACCTGGATTCAAGACCAATAGTCTCCAGAACCAAGGCATTTTAAAACCTTAACAATTTTTTGGCATAAATTTTTGTTGAGTAGAGGGAGCCTGAGTCAATTCAATAGCATTCATCAAGTATATACTACAACCGGCAGCTTTTCTAATTAAAGATACAGGAGGCAAAGATAAATAATGACGTAGAGGGGTGTGGAATGTCAAAAAATTCAGGCTATGATCGTTGTCTTAAAACTTAAATGGGTGTTCAATAATTATTACATTGACCATTCATAGGGGGATTGAGGAGAACACAAAAATGCTTGTCTTGGTAAACTAATAATCAGTTGGTAATGGGATAAAAACCCTCTTATTTCTTTTCAGGCTGCGATGATAGAATTGCACTTCTTGATAAATATCCTCTCTTTAAAGTTTCTTTGTTGCAAAAGGGCTACTTTCAAATCAGACTTGACAGAAAAAGGACAATATCCAAAAATCGGGGGCGGGGGGGCATATTTTAACCATCCGAGGCATTTGCTAGAAATCTTCCCCAATCTGAGATTTGAAAGCATGTTAAAAAAATAAAAATAAAAATCTCACAGCAGGGTTATTAGCTGACCACTCCTGGAATCTTTGGCATACCATCAATTCTGCTTTTTTTGGAAAGTCAACAAATCATTAGGTGGGAGCCATTAATAGAATGATCATCATCCTCTTTTTGCTTGCCTTTTCTGACCCACTTATCTGACTCCTTACACTTTGACCCCATGCCCATTTTCATATCCCCGGCCAACTTTGGACCATGAGGGATCTGATAAACTGGTATGATCAGACAGCGAGAACGGATCTGATCGCACTGTAAAGGGTCATTTCCCTGGGAGTGGTTGCCCTCAAATGACCTTTCCAACACTACAGCCATTCCTCCATCCCAGCTCCCCCCCCCAAAGCAGCCCCATCTCTAGCCCAAACAGTTCCAGCTTGTACACAGAATGGGAGTAGGCTGGTTCACGATCTCCTGTGTGTCGTATGATTGCCGGGAAACAGATCCCACTAGCCACACGTGGTCCAAAAGGCTAGCCATTTCTCCATCTGGTCACACCCAAAGTGGTTGACTTAAGTCCATGGAAGTTTGCGCTGCACATAAGTTTGCTAGCCTTTAAGATGCCAAAAAAGCTCTGTGGGTGCTTGCAGGTGGCATCTTTATTCTGTATTTTCACCTGCCAATTTGGTGTGCTTCTAGGATGGAATTGCCCATCTCAAACTTTATTTATTTATTTATTTATTTATTTATTTATTTATTTATTTATTTATTTGTTTGTTTGTTTGTTTGTTTATTTATTTATTTATTTATTTGCTGGCCAGGTATGTAAACCATACCCGGAATTTAATATGGCTACCGGCCACACTTAAAAACACTACACACACACACACACACACACCATAAACAGAAAATTCACAAGACAATTATGAGCAAATTCTACAATTTGTAGACTTGTGGTGAAACAAAGCGTCCCATGGAAAGCTTGCCCATTTCACGAATTGCTCACCACGAAGTGGAATGGGGTGGACATGTGCGAAGCAGTACAAATTTGAATCTCTGTGTTTTTCACACCCTGCTGTTGAATAGAGTTGTACAGAATTACGAGTTGGAGAAGGGGCATGTTGTGTAATTGTACCTCCCTGTTTGTGATAAAGGGTATCTCTGCCTAGCATCCCTGTGAAGGAGTGTGAAGGAGAGAGAAAAGAATATTTTTTCTGGGTTCATCGCCTCTAGAGAGATGGCTTAATCCAGTTTTTAAAAGAAAGGTGTTAGGCATGACCAAATCTCTTCTCTAGGATGGAAGAACTCACAAACTCTCCAGGGCAGTGTTCCTATTGGCAAAACGGGAATAATAACAAAGCCCTTCATATGACATTATTGTTAGCTTGAGCACGCAAAAACACTATGAATGACAGTGCATGACCCTCTTCCCTCCCCGCCTCCTGGTCCTGATTTCTAGGTACGGCTTCGACCCCAGCCAAACTGGCAGCTTCTCTTGCTTTCACTGAAATTAGGGAGCACAGCTTTCTTTTCTGGGCCCTTCAGATGTTTGTGAGCATTCCGTGGCACGACACCTCAAGTTTAGAAGCCTCATTGCCACTGATGAAGAGAACAACCACAAAATCAGTTTTAATCCTGGCAAAGGGGATGAAGAATTGGTTTCTCGGACCAGATTCTTACAATTTCTTCCTCCAGCCATGGCTAGCAGCTATGAAATTCTCCAGTGGGTTTGGATGACTTGCTATCATATTATACTTCGACATTCAGGAGAATTGCTGTTTGCCACAGTAGCTAAAAAAAGAAGGAACCTCCATGTTCAAGAATGCTATACCTTATGTGTGGGGAAAATTTATGCTGTTATGCTGTTACAATGTATATGTCTGTGGCAGTAGCAAATGTATATCTATGACAATGGCAGGCCTCATGCTAAAACTGCAAGTCACTAGTTTCCAGTAAGGATGATCATTAACCTGCTGTCTATTGTCTCTGGGTAATGTAGTTAAAGTGTCTACCTGAGGAATGTTTACATTGGCTGTGTATTTGAAGTTAGCTGTGTCTGTTTACTATTAACTGTCTGTTTACCAGCCTGTCTGTTTACCAACCACTCTGTTTACTGATGCCTGTGTATTCAAGGAAATTAGCTGTCTCTAACTCTGGTTATTCTGTTGTGTATTCAAGAAATTAGTTACCTCTGTATTGATTAACTTGTTCAAAGGTAGGGGATACAATAAACTGAGGGGAGGCCGGATCAGGAGAGGAGAACTCCCACTGAACAGGTGCCTCACGGCAGGCTGTTCTGTATTCATCCGGATCCCATCCTGAAACATACCCCTGAGCGCTCGTCTCCTTTCTCCTTGCTGGTCAAGAGGGGAGGGAGGTTTCATCTGCAGATCCCGAGACTGGCTTCATCTGCAAGACCCCTACTTCCCCTCATCTTGCAGATCCCGACAAAATGGTGCCCTCTCTGAGGACCATTCTCGAAGACCACCTACTCATCACGCCCGGTGTGGAAGGGCTACAGCGCGCGCACGCATCCTCTGGATCCCGATGAGTAGGACTGAGGTCAACTTTCGACAATTCGCACTCATCTCGCCTGGCACAGGCCCCCAGACGCGTCAATCATCCGCAAGGATCCCTCGGGTGAGTGGAATTTGTCAAGTAAGACACCTAGAACCTACAATTTTAGAAACATGGGAACTTCTTTATCAAATCTTCAGGAACAATTTCTAGTGTGTACTTGCCTTCAAGACACACGTAACATCCTTTCCGATCCAGAATTCGAGGCTAATCTAATCAAACAACTCCCTCAAATTCTGCCTCCGCTCCCTTCAGCCTCTTTGGCTTGCCTGGAGCAGCATGAGAACATCTCCTGGGAAACCCAGGATGAAGCATTGCCATCTCAGGCAACTGAGATTGATAACCATCCTTCAATGAATAGAACAGAAACTTGTCCAGAAACTAGCTGTGCAATTTCTGCTGTCATGCAAGAATCTGCCGTAGCAGTTCCTGTTGAATCTGAACTGCCCCCATCTCAAGGCATTCGCAAAATGCAACTCAGTCTTAAAGACACAGAGACAGAGGCTCTCCCAGACTTCTCATCCGTCCAATGGCTTGTCTCTAACGACTGCAAGGCCTTGATAAAAGATTTTTTTCCACCAGCAGAAGGACTCATTTGCCCTAAGCAAGTGGAAATTAATGCTGGTGCATCCCCTGATGGTCCTCTAATGTTTATGAGAGGAGCTGCATTTGCTACTGCTGTTCAGCAAAGCTTCATGACAACAGCTTTAACTCAAGCAGCAGAAGTATCTATAAACGCATTCCAATCAGCAAATCAAACTGCATGCCTGACTCCCTTCCTTGCTGGTCTGAAAGAATCAGCAGCTACCTCAGTATCTCCGCCGGTTCAGCCAAAGTTGCATTATGTCCCAGCAAATTGGGACCCAGGCCCAGATTTCTTTGATATCATAGACTGGGGGTACAAAAGCAGCTTTACAAGCATTAGATGCATCATATAAGGAAGGGGAGGAAGAAGAGAATCTAAGGGGGGTAACTGTTACACACCAACATGAAGCTTGTTTTGAACTGCTTTTTCCATGTGCTAATCCTGTTTGAATGAAAAGTCCTACTCAGCCGGACATGGCAATTATATAGATCACCAAAGAATGCCTCCCACCTGGACAGTAGAGAGACTAATGCTGCATATTGGGGTGGGAGGAGGCGAACCAGAAAGTTTTCCCCCATCACCTTCCAATTTGAAGAAAGCATTGTTTACACTCAAGCCACTTGTAAGGATCCAAATGATGTCCTGCACACTCTAGGTTCCATGTTCTTAGAACTACAAATCCTATCACATCTTGCTTTGCTGGGTTTCCTGGGTAACTGAGCATATGGGACTTCATACAAGCCTGCATTCCTGTCTCTGCCTTCCAGGAGTAACAGTGTCACATCCCTGAGACAATGTTTGTTCCAAATGCTGTAAATTGTCAAAAATGTTTGTTTTTCTTTCTGCAGGATAAGAGTGCATGACATGTGTTTCCTCTGTTAGCCAGATCTTAAAGTATTGAATTTTAGAGAAGCAATTCTTAGTTTTATACTCAGAATTAACTGCAGTTTTAGCCTTTGAGCTTTTCTCTAATGCTGAATTTAATTTTGTTGTAGACACTGTATGTTTATTCTTTTACATGTCACAGTTTTCCTTGAAAATTATTTTCTAATGTAATATGAAAACTTTGTCTGTTTATCCCTGAGACAGAGAAACATATTATTCCCTACAAGTAGGCCCCACAGTAGGCAATTTTGTACACTGTGATGCTAATCCATCTAACATGCTTGTAGAAACATATTTTTAGTCCAGGGGAAATTTAAGGGCACTAGCAGGCAACTTTTTTAATTCAGTCAGTTGTACAGTTTAAGAACTTTGCCCCAGAGCAAGGCAGATGCATACCAGCATCATTCTTTACTACTCATCCCTCAAAATAAGTTGCTGTTCTTTTGCCAAGCTCTATATGTATCTCTCCAGTCAAGTGTCATACAAGAAATCCATGGTGTGTGTGTCTTCAGTGGGGAAGTTGTCTGTGTCACATATTTCTATGCAAAAGTTCTGTATACCTTAAAGTTTTTTGCTTTTGCCTCTTAGCAATATGTTGTGTTTATATATCTGAATAATATGTTTTCAATATGTTTTCTTTTCCTGAAAATTAAGTACTCTTATTATGCAAACATTATTGTAATTGTAATTTTAGTTATCCAATATTGTGTTTTCTTTAATCTACACTGTAATGTTGATGTCATCAGAATATGCCATCTAATTCTCTTGCCAAGATTCCAGGTTTATTCCATCTGAACAATGTTTTAAAGTTGTAAAGAATGAATTTTGCCTCTCAGTGCAACAAGGAAGCAGGTTTGGCTATTTGAATGCTTATTGCAGTGGCCTGGAACATTCCACCTCTTGATACTATTTCGCCCTCTGCTGAAGATGAGCCTGACTTCATACCATCATACCTGGATTCAGAATTTTCAAGAGTTTACAACAGCCATTGTCTTCAACAAAATAAATAAAAAACGGTTGGGATGTGGGGAAAATTTATGCTGTTATGCTGTTACAATGTATATGTCTGTGGCAGTAGGAAATGTATATCTATGACAATGGCAGGCCTCATGCTAAAACTGCAAGTCACTAGTTTCCAGTAAGGATGATCATTAACCTGCTGTCTATTGTCTCTGGGTAATGTAGTTAAAGTGTCTACCTGAGGAATGTTTACATTGGCTGTGTATTTGAAGTTAGCTGTGTCTGTTTACTATTAACTGTCTGTTTACCAGCCTGTCTGTTTACCAACCACTCTGTTTACTGATGCCTGTGTATTCAAGGAAATTAGCTGTCTCTAACTCTGGTTATTCTGTTGTGTATTCAAGAAATTAGTTACCTCTGTATTGATTAACTTGTTCAAAGGTAGGGGATACAATAAACTGAGGGGAGGCCGGATCAGGAGAGGAGAACTCCCACTGAACAGGTGCCTCACGGCAGGCTGTTCTGTATTCATCCGGATCCCATCCTGAAACATACCCCTGAGCGCTCGTCTCCTTTCTCCTTGCTGGTCAAGAGGGGAGGGAGGTTTCATCTGCAGATCCCGAGACTGGCTTCATCTGCAAGACCCCTACTTCCCCTCATCTTGCAGATCCCGACACTTATGCCCTATTACCCAATAATGGGAACAAAAGTAAAGAGATAGGTATATCTCTCTTTTTACACTGGCCAAATGTCATACTATTGACTAATTACTAAGCACCCAACATCTTACTTGCTTGTCGTTAGTTTTGGGCACGTTCTTAACCAAGTTTTGCCGATTCCGATGTAATACTTGGTTAATTGTTAAATATAATAGTGGTTGCTTATCAAATATTGTAGGTGTGGAGGCTATAAAGACAATACTAAAGAAATGTAATCTGTTTTATTATATATATAATAATAAATATATATTTATTATATATACAGTTTATATTTCTTTAGTATTGTCTTAATAGTCTCCGCACCTACATTTGATAAACAACTACTGCTATGTTATATTATATATAAAACAGTCACTGCTCCTGTGAAGCACTGAAATGAATTGTATAAACACACTGTAAGGAATGACTGATTCTTTTAAGAATGATTAGATAAAAATTCTGTAAAGAAGAAATGTTTGAGGTTGATGTTTAATATAAACCTAACCTAACCTGAATTCTCAAAGAAATATGCAGAAGAGAAGGCAATATGCATTCAAGTGTTCTTATTTTTCTGAATGCATTTGTCTGACAAAAGTTGAGCATCGGAATGCACGCCTTAAGGAAAAATTTCACACAAAGATGTATACCATGAAGAAACAGGCAAAAAGCACACACCATTAGCAGAAATTCATTGGGGAAAAAAAAACACATGGGATCTGAAGTGTTGACCAATTTTCATAGACTGAAGCCCCTTGAACAACTTGCTCATTGGTTAGTTAACACCCAAGGAAATCCCACTGCATCAGTTGTTGTTGTTGTTGTTGTTGTTGTTGTTGTTGTTGTTGTTGTTTAGTCATTAAGTCGTGTCCAACTCTTGGTGACCCCATGGACCAGAGCACGCCAGGCCCTCCTGTCTTCCACTGCCTCTTGGAGTTTGGTCAAATTCATGTTGGTCGCTTTGATGACACTGTCCAACCATCTCGTCCTCTGTCGTCCCCTTCTCCTCTTGCCCTCACATTTTCCCAACATCAAGGTCTTTTCCAAGGAGTCTTCTCTTCTCATGAGATGGCCAAAGTCTTGGAGCCTCAGCTTCAGGATCTGTCCTTCCAGGGAGCGCTCAGGCTTGATTTCCCTGAGTTCTGCATCAGTGGGTCAACTCTTGTTGAAATGAGTTATCATATTTGATCATTTTGGCCCAACTCTCAGGAATCACGAAATATTGGGAGAATCTCTGATTAAGCTCCCCAAAGTGAAGGAAAGCTGTAAGAGCATAAAGCAGGAGAGACCTTCCCGGGGCATCCATTTTGCTCTTTTCAACCTGGTGCACCAAGCATCTGGAACATGGGTGGCACTTTGGAGAGAGGACTGGAGAAGTAGTTTTATCCTGACCCCCCCCCCAAGCTTGTTTTAGGGTTGGGAGGAATTCCATTGAGAGATACACAAACACAAATACAGTTTCCCAAACCCAGGGGGCCCACCTTCTCTTCCTGAAGGGGAGTATTTCACAACCAGGGAGCAGCCACCGAAAAGGCTCTGCCTCATGTCTCTGTTAAACATGTCGGGGATGGCCTTGGGACCGGGAGCAGGGCGTCCTCGGAAAGTCTTACAAGCCACGAAGACTCCTATAGGGCCTCTGGCCACCCCTCAACCAACCTGCACAAAAACATACCGTACTAATGACACATCTTCCTTTTTTTGGGTTTATTTGGACAGTCATCTTCTCAGCTGCCCAGTTAAATCCAGCCGTGGGGGGAAACGCGGTGTTCACCTGCAACGTATCCAACATGCGTACTTCAAAATACTCCATTTTCTGGTACAAGATGGGTGAGGACAACCAGCCGAAGAAACTGGACAGCAGCAATGGGAAGAAATATCTCCAAACTGAAGTCGACCCAAAGACGTTCAAGATGAACATTCTAGATTTAAAGAAGAATGATAGTGGGGTTTATTACTGTGGATTGATATCCTTCTCGTCCAATCAGACCCTGATAGAAAGCAAGAAGATTAACCTCACAGTGTCAGGTTTGGTGTAAATCTCTCCTGATTTGTGTTTCTCTCCAAAGGATTTTGTATGTGGCTGCTAAGTCTGTCCCTGGTCGCTTTCTTGCTAGGCATGTTCGCTTTGGAAAGAATGCGTCTGATTTAACACATTAACATCAAAACCATTATTTTTGAGTGAAACAGGAGGAATGCATGCAATTAAAAAAAAATGGGTCAAACGTAGTATAAAAATGTTTTAAAACTTTTGAGATCTTTCTAAGCTGCCTCTGTTGCAGCAACAATTGAACGAAATATGTCTCAAGGAAGTGGCCTTGATCCATGAAACCTCACTTTAAAGTAGAATAGTCTTTAAGGTTCCAGATTAATTTTTTGTAATTTATTTTTGTCCAGGTTTGTTTCAAACATTTTGCCTGATATTGTGAAATCTAACTTGTTCTTTCCAAGCCCTACCAGTTCCCCCAGTTTTAAAAATCTCATTTTCTGCCCTTTTATGTATGACTCAGGCTTGGAAAAGCTGTTGTACTTCTGCAGAAAGGAAATGCTCCTTCTCTTTTGGACTGCAGCGCCCAGAATCCACCAGCTGGGGGGGTCACTGGCCCCCTTGTTTTGGTAGATGCTGGAGGTTGTGGTCCAAAAGAGGATCATTTCAAACCTCTGAGCTCCATCTTCTGGCTTCTGCTGATGCTCATGTGCTTGGCGGGAAGGTTAAAGAGACGGAAAAAGAAGGAGGAGACTCAAATCTCACCGGCAGGACAGTGATCTATGAGTTGAATGATGGGGCCTCCAGATGAGTTTATGGGCTTCGACTGGTACCCAAGAGGGCCAAACCTTGGCACCAGTTCTGACGGTCAGAGGTAGAAGTGGCTTCCTGCTTGTGAGACGGAGTCTCGTTAGACTCCCAGGGTTGAAACACAGAACGCAAGTGGAAAGAAAGGAAAAATAAGTGTTACCCAACCCAACCTTTTTTTCCTCTTCCTGCTGGGAACAGATCGAACCCATTCTCAATGATTCAGACTTTCTTGTTTTTGAGAAAGCAAAACAGGAAAGGAAAGAAATATCAGGTCTTGAGGGAAAATACCTGCCTGACATACGTAACTGAGTTAGATCATTTCTAGACTGCCCTGGCAGTTACGCCGGGTATTTCTTGATGTTTAGTGGTTTGAAAATGTTATTCGTGTAGACAGCATGAGAAAATTGGCAGAGCTGAATAGTCGAGAGATGAAAAATCTGTCCGATTAACAGGAAAAACAAGAATGTATGTATGCATTGTTATTTTTTTAACTGATGCGGACTCATCCCTGTTGTGTCATATTTATGAAGGCAGGTGACATATTTGACGAGTAACTATCCAGAGACAGAATGACAAGTTTCAGTAGCTTTGCTGTGGTCCAGAGCTTAGACTTTTCCCCTCTTTTGGACTACAATACCCATCATTCCCCAGCCAGCAACCTGGGAAATTGTTTAATGTTTCTGAACTCTGTTCTGACCCAGCTTGAGATCTCTCAGTATGACAAAGCTCAGCCTCCGTGTCACATCTGCCAAGAACAAGACGGACCCACTAGTTCCTTTTTATTTAATTAACTTATTTTCATGACACTTTTCTCCTTAAAGAAGGACCCAGGGCAGCTTACATCATTAAAAAGGCAATATTTTTAAAAATAAAACAGGAGGTATACGAATATTTAAAAAGGATTAAACAAATATTATATTAAAGATGGTAAATGAAATCAATACTAAAAAAAACACATTTCACAGCAGTAAGGCACAACTATTTAAGCACGCTTCTGAGATAGCCAGTCTCTGAGAGAAAGCCTTGCTTGAAGGTTTTTCGTCTGCTTGCAGAAGGATGTCAAAGATGTGGCCAGCCTGACCTTCGGTGGGAGGGAGTTCCAGAATTCTGTTGATCTGTTTATTGATGTCGGCCGCACTTCTCTTAACAGTTGTAGAGCAGGCAGAAATCAATGAGCAAAATCCAGTTCTGTAACTTTTTACCTGGAGCAACTTGGATCAGTCAATAGAAACATTAATGTTTCCTACCCCCCCGCCCCCGTTTTAAGTTCCGAAGCTCCCCCAGGTTGCATTTTGTCCCGAAGAAGCCTTTGCGAGTCTCGGGATGACCGGAGGGGAAGCCTTTAGAAGTCAAAAATAGTTGCCAGATCAGTGATGGTGATCTTGACGTGTCTAGCAGTGGCAATTTGACTTGTGTTGAGTGCAAGGTTATGCAATAGAATTTGTACAATATGGGAAATATATGCCAGCATTAGCTTTTATATGGATTTCTGCCTGTCACATAGATTTTTAAAGCCTTGTTCCCATTGAGGCGGCCACCCTGTCTCTCAACAGGCCATTTCTGACTGTTGCTGTGAGTGTTTCAAATACTTCTCTGGAAAGTAGCTCTGTTCAGATTTCATGATAGCCTTGTTCTACTGACCCTGGTCAGTAGAGCAAAAATAAAAACAAGGGCACCATAGGAAGAAAGGGCAACATGTAAGCAAAAGTATAAAGTGGGCCCATTTCTGTCATGGTAAGCCATTGCTGTTTTTTTTTTTGCATGTTCTCGATATAGAGAAAATTAGCATAATAAGGAAAAGGCTAGGCTAGCACTCTTCTTCTTGATGTCTAGTGTTTAGTGTGATGTACCGGTAGGTTCGTATTCTAGAAGGCTTTCACGGCTGGGATTTGATGGTTGTGGGTTTTTCAGAATCTTTGGTCGTGTTCTGAAGGTTGTTCTTCCTGATGGTTCGCCAGTCTCTGTGGCCGGCCTCTTCAGATGACTGGAGTAGGAACTCTGTCCATGCTCTGTAGCTCCATACTCCAGTCCTCTGACGATGCCGGCCACAGAGACTGGCGAAACGTCAGGAAGAACAACCTTCAGAACGCGGCCAAAGAGCCCGAAAAACCCACAATAACCATGAGGTAGGTTTGTTTCCCTGTTTGGTGCAGCTTCTTGTTGTTTGAAAACAGTTAAGGTATAACACCTGGATATGAATAAATAGAAATGGGTCAGTCCCTACTAGTCACATGTTATTGTGAACTTCAGGGCGCAAGCAAAGAACATCCTTGCTTCATAAGCGTTTTGATATCTTTATCTACTTCAAACATTAGTTGGCACAGCTGTGTACTTGCAAGCCTTGTTTCCCTCTTTTCAGTGTTTGCTTCCCGTAAGAATTCTCCTTTGTTAAAGTGGCAGACATGCATATTGCAACACAGCTATCTAAGAGACTATAACTATTACTTTCTTTCTCCTTGTGCGAGTTCTGCCTTCTTTGTGCATGTGTGCTGGACTAACATCAAGTGCCAAGTTGCCTACTCCTTTTCTGTACAGCCGAACCTAGAATTTTTGTTTCAGCTCCTGTTGCACCATATGCCTTGTGAACGGTATCATTGAACTTGTTCTGTATGGCTCGTTTTAAGAAGCTTCGTGGTGGCTGACAAAATAAAGCCTTCTTTTCATGACAAATGATCTAGGACAGGTGTCTACAAAACCATTTGTTTGGTAACCTGCAGATTGGTAATGCCGATTGCTTCTTGGCAACCAGGGAAGCTTGACAGGAGCTTGACAGATGTCCCCACGACTCATGTTAGTACTCGCAGGGAGACAAATTGATAAGGGTAGGGGCTAGTAACACCTTTTGGCTTGCTGCGTATGTAATACCTTGTCTATGAGCAAGGTCGTAGCAGGAGGTGGGAATCCCCAGTTACTTGGAAGCAACATAAACCATTATTGACCTTCGTTTATAGAGAAGTTGGGGAAAGCCATGACTGGATTGAACCAAGGGTCTATTTAAGTCTCGTATTCTCTTCCCATAGTGGCCTACCAGACAGCTATGGAAAACCAATAACAGATTCCACATACCCCTTCATTTTTAATGAATACTAATTCCTACTGACAGAAGTGTGTTTGTGTATATTTTTTCAATTATATGCATTTTAGTCATTTCTATTTTTAAAACATACACAGTCTTATTCCCTAAAGCACACCACTCTTATAAATAGCAAGGTGTCCTTTGTCCTACAGTGAATCTGAAGAAGTGTGAAATTTATGCTTTCATGAAGAGCTTTGAATCAAATGAAATGCTTCTCCGTCCCTTTTTGTTACATGTCATCAATTCACTTCTTACAGTAATAGGGG
Organism: Pogona vitticeps; assembly: GCF_051106095.1. NCBI lineage: Eukaryota > Metazoa > Chordata > Lepidosauria > Squamata > Agamidae > Pogona > Pogona vitticeps. Next base: position 4,101,116 of record NC_135785.1, read on the forward strand.
TTTCAAGGTATGTGACATGTTCAAGGACCGCTTTACCATTGCTACCTCTCCCTGCTGTGATTTTTCATGCCTGAGTGGGGCTTTGAACTCAGGTTGCCTATGTTCTAGTCTGAAGCTATCCACTGTGCTCTATTGGCTCTCTTTCCACCACTCTTTAGGCCTTAATAATTATGCTATGGTGTTGCAGTTCCTCTAAATCCTTAATTTCACAGCTTCTGTACACTTAACTCAGTCCTATGCCAATATGCCTTGGTTTCATTAGCAGTTGTCAGTGTATTTTCATAGTAGAATGCCGGCTATGCCCATTCCCCAAGATGTCTGATCTGGCCAAGGTCACAAATGCCTTTATTACATCTTGCTGGATTAATGTAAAACAGTCTATAATGGTGGTTGTTCTGGGTTTTCCAGGCTCTGTGGCCGGCATCTTCAGAGGACAGCAAACTGATACCGGCCACAGAGACTGGCGAAACGTCAGGAAGAACAACCTTCAGAACACGGCCAAAGAGCCTGGAAAACCCACAACAACCATTAGATCCCAGTCGTGAAAGCTTTCGCGAATATAGTCTATAATGGTGCTGCCTTTGGCAGAATATGTTATATGAAAAGCCGGACTAGAATCAGATGAAGTTCATTTCTTTCTCCACTTAATTTTGACCCCAATTGCTGACTCGTTCCGTGGAGTCAGAGAGACAGCCCTCATACTGACTCCTAAGGCCATCTCTGCAAACAAAGGATGGTGAAATCACCCACCCCAAAATGTGTCACACATGTTTGTAGAGAAAGTGATAGCAAAATATAATCAATGGCACTGGAAACCTGGGTGGCTATATGTGTCTATTCCCCTTGCATCTGGGAAACCAACATAGTATATGTTGTGAGCCACCCAGAGTAGACTTATGTCTAGATGGGCGGCATATAAATGCAATAAATGAAATAAATAAATAAATTCTGCTAAACCGTTTAGCCAAATTAAATTGAATTGGATGCACAGGTTTGCTAAGGACACTCCCACTGTATTACAGACATGCTCCTTGGGCTGTCTCCTGAAGGTGCCAAATGTGGGAAGGGTAGTATTCCAGTCCACATCTAATGGGTTTCAGAAATATCCAATCATCTTTAGGGAGGTGGCAGTCTGATCAAGCTGACCCCCATAAAGCAAACTGAGATAGATTGTACATGGCCCTGGGCCACAATTTTTCTATTCCTGCTTTAGGTCCTGGTCACTCATTGCCACTCATTCCAAACTGGCATCAGTGTTCAGTGTGAAGTCATTTCCATGTGTGCAGGGACACAGGAGGGATCCTGGTAGAGAGTTGTGGATCCAGGCACTTGGATCCATTGTGCCATTTGGTGCAAATTAAGGAATTGGGCACCATTGTTGTGACTCATTGTTGCATGAGCTGCAACAAGCAGTGGTACAGTCTTGGGCAGTAAAACAAACACGATCTTGGGGAGGTTGAACCTTCCAAATACCCTAGCAGTAGCACGGAGCTCAAGAAAACTCTCCATATTTCAAAGCCTAGCAAAAATGTTGGAAACGTCTGCAGCTGTTGAGCAAATTCTCCCATTCTTCTGATTACAAACCAACATAGTTTTTACACGCACACCATTTTGATCATCATACCACTTAGTTACTCATATTTTATCTGAATATTAGATTTTACTTACCAGATCATTGTCATACTAATTTTCCATAAGCATCTGCCTTGCTCCCAACTCTTGTTTGCCACAGCTATGTGACATCACAAACATCTACCTCTGGATCACCAGTTCTGACCCTAAGGGAGTGAGATGGTTTGACCTAGTATTGCTAGCTCAGAGCCAGCTAGTGATTCACAGTATCATTCTACCATTGTGACAATCTGTTTCACATAAGAAACATAAGGCGGGTAAAGCTTGTCTTTGAGGAAGCATGATTATGATAGAAGACTCTGTCTCTAATGTACAGATCTTTCAAGGTTTGTTTTATGCACAGAGACAACCTGAAAGCACAGTCATGCCTGTTAGATCTGATTCCTTGTCAGTTCATTCCAACCTGGTCCTATGCCATTTAATTCGAATTAATTTTCACATGTATTTTCTAATGTACATGTTAATGTATGCATTAGGGTGTGTATTGTCCCTAAGATTCACATTTTTACAAGGATTTTCCTGTCATTCAATCCATGCCATAGAATCACAGAATAATGTAAGAATCCAAGTCAAAGTATTGAGGGTTGCCTACCTTTCTTTTGAATGCCGCCAGTGAGGTAATTAGTCCCACTGTCATATAGCTATCCAGTTAGGAAGTCTTTTTCCTGATATTCAACCAAAAATTTGCTTCCAATAACTTAAATCCATTATTCTGTGTCCTGCATACTGGCATGACTGAGAACAGATACTGTCCTTCCTTTGTATGACAACCTTTCAAATATTTGAAGAGTGCTATTATATCTCTCCTCAGTCATCTTTTCCTAAGGCTAATCATGCCCAATTATTTCAGTCTTTCCTCACAGGGCTTGGTTTACAATCCCCTGATTATCCTTGCTGCCCTTCTCTGAACTTGTTCCAGTTTGTCTGCATCTTTCTTAAAGTGTGGTGTCTAAAACTGGGCAGGGTATGCCTAACCAGTCTGAATAGAGGGAGGCTAGTACCTCATGGAATTTGGAGAGTGTACTTCTTTTAATGCAGCCTAAAATCACATTTGTGTTTTTTTTGTAGCAGCATCATATTATAGGTTCATATTCATCTTGCGATGTACAATTCCAATTTACTTCTTGGATCTAGTATTGAGGCAAGTGTCTCTCATTTTGTAACTGTGCATTTCGTTTATTTTTCCTAGGTGTAGAACTTTGCACTTATCCCAGTTACCATATATTTCATTTTGTGGTCTTTAGCTCAGTGCTTGAGGCTATCAAAATCTTGGTCTTTCAGGATATTTGCTATTCCTCCCAGTTTTGTGTCATCTGCAAATTTGATGTGCATTCCCTTCGCCTCTTCATCCAAGTCATCCAAAGCAATGTTCAAGAGCACAGGGCTAAGCCTTGTGGTTCTTCACTTATAACTTCCTCTCAATTTCAGATGGAGCCCTTCATAAGCAGACTTTGAATACAGATCTATAACCAACAATGTATCTGCCTGATAGTTGTTCTATCCAACTCATACTTAGCTTGCTAATGAGTATAGCATGCACACTTTGTCAAAGGATTTGCTGGAGTCAAGATATATTACATCTACAGCATACCCACCCTCTGCCTGAGATATTACCCAATCAGAAAATAAGATAGGATTACTCAGGCAAGATATGTTCTTCACATATCTGTGTTGGCTTCTAGTTGTTACTGTATTATTTTCAAGTTGCTTATGAAGTAACACTTTATAATCTGTTACGTTTTTGGCTGGCGCAGAGTAATTGAAGACACTTTACCAGTTCTTCTGTGTTGCAAGACGGTTATATTTACATATATGTACATTTATATACAGGCAGGTCTCTTTACAGCACGTCTAGAAGTCTTTGTACAGTTCGACAGCATGACTGGCAGAAAATCACAACAGAGGAAGAGAGAGAAGACACAAACACAGTCCACATTTATACATATTCCTGGCTCTGTCCAGTCCAATCAGGTTCCAGGTGACTTCATCTCTGCACCTGGTCTTCTGATTTCATGTCATTGCATCAGCTTAGGATGATTCATCTTTCTCTCATCTGCACATAATGGCAGCTCGTTAACGAAACATATATGGGTTCAGGCCTATAAAATTCTATACCCTGACACCCCTCCTAATTTTTTCATGCCTGAACACAACATAATCCCAACACATTTACACATTTCTCATGCTTCTGTGCATGACTCTTTCTGTTTTAGCCATGCACTGTCATCTTGCATTACCTTTTATTACATCACTTGTTTCATTCAAAAACCATATATTCTTAGCTTTCATTTAACACACATTTGTTACCTGTGACCTCTGTGTTCTGTATGCAGCTTTGCTTCTGTGAACACCTTATGCTCCTCCATGGATTTCATTTCCTTTAACCATTTTTTCTTTTCAAACCCAGGAAGTTCTAAAACCTCTTTATAATTTCTGGGTTCTACATAAACATGACATACTCTCACACCACCCACTCCAAATCTTTTGGGTGGCACACCCTTGTTTGTCCTTTGGGACCTCCTAGGACCTTGTGTTTCTGTCTGTGTCTCTGACTCACTAATCTCGCTAATGTGTTTTTCTTCGTGTTCTTCGTGTCCTTCATCATCTTCATCATCTTCATCAGCAGAGGACTTTGTGTCTTGCTCACGTGTTTCTCTCTGTCTAAACTGACTCCTTCTTCTTTCACTCAGTGGGATGTATATTTGTGAATTTGCGTGTACCTTGTCCCAGTTCTCTCCCTCATTGAAACTGGCAGACCTGGAAATTACAACGTCTCTGTCACCATCTAGAAATCTGTACGCTTTTAAGTTAGGCTCATAACCCAGGAACCTCGTTTTCTTTGTTTTCGCTTTACCTTTTCTTCTGAGCTGCTTTGGCACATGTACCCAAGCGGTACATCCAAACACTCTTAAAATACTTTAAAGAAGGTTCCTTCCCAAACAAAAATAATATGGGGTTTGATCTATGGTGGATGACCAAATTCTGTTAATTAAAAAATTGACAGGGCCAGGGATTGTGCTGGGTGCCCAGGAAGATCTTTTTGGCAGAATGTACTGTATTTTACCCTTAGTTTTCATTCCTTCCCACTCTGGAAGAGCCCTCCCCTTCCTTCCTTCCCTCCCCTCCATTTCGAGCGAAGTCGAGCGGCTCCTCCTCGCCGACAGAGGGCGCGATAGGTTCAGCCTCCACGAGGGAGCACGCGCAGTAGCCCAACCGATCTTTGCCGTTTCCCCCCCCATCTCCATCCACGCACGCGCCGAAGGAGGGTGGGAAGGGGCAGCGGGGATTGTTTTATTTTTTCCCCGCCCCCTTCCTCCGGCACGAGGGGAGGAGCGCAGGCGCCGTGCGCCCTCCGCGCAGGCGCAGAAGCCAAAAGGCGAGACGAGCTGCCCGCCGAGCGGGGCTGGTTCTCTCTTGTCTTCGTGAGGGGAGGCGGCGGCGGCCGGAAAGGGATTCGGCGGCCATGAACGGCTTCGGCGCCGCGGCCCGGAGCACCAGCACCGCCGGCAGCGACACCCTGGAGAAAATCGACATGTCGTTGGGTGAGGCTGCGCGAGGAGGGCTTGGGACTTGGGCCGAACCACGGCGGGGTTCGTATGTGGGTGTGCGTTGCGGGCTGGACCCCAGGAAGCCGCCGGGGTGGGGTGTGTGTGTGTATGTTGTGAGGGGGGGGTCAGAAAAGAAGAAGGGCTAGCTTGGGGAGGGCCCCCAGCAGGAGAGCCGGGGTCAGGGTGATGGGCTGACGGGGTAGAACCTCCCGCTGCAGGCGCAGTCACTCTGGGTAGAAATCACCTGGTATCCCTGGTCCGAGCTCTCACTGGAAGGTTACGAATAATTGTATCATGTGACTCAGTAGAGCCTCCCGCCTCAGGTGCAGTCTCTCTGGGTTGGGTAGAGTGTCCTGAACTTAAAAAACAAAAAACACCTGGGACCCGTAGCCCGAGCCCAATTCCATACTAAGGATCATTTTAAAAGAGGATGGAAAATAAAACAGCCAACATTATCATGCCATTGTACAAGACGATGGTCAGGCCACACTTGGAGTATTGCGTACCTTTTGGGGGGCAGCACCTCAGAGAAAACATGGTGAAACTGGAAAAGGTGCAGAAGAGAGCGACTCAAAGGAAGAATGGGGCTGGGGCACCTCCCTGCTGAGGAAAGGCAACAGCGTTTGGGGCTCTTGAGTCTAGAGAAAAGGCGCCTGGGGGGGGAACATATGACTGAGACGCATAAAATGATACAGGGGAAGGATAGAAAGTGGAGAGAGGAAAGCTCTTTTCTTTCTCATGCAAGACCAAAACCAGGGGTTATCCACTCCAATGGAGGGTTGGGAAACTGAGAACAGAAAAAAAGAAAATATTTATTCACCCAGAGTATTGTTAGTCTGTGGAACTCCTTGCCCCATGATGTGGGGATGGCCTCTGGCATCTAGATGCCTTGAAAAGGGGAAAGGACAGATTCCGGGAGGAAAAGTCCATTGCAGGTGACAAGCCATGATGGGGATGTACTATATAATCTCCAGGCTTAGAAGGGAGGGACCTCCAAAGGCCACATGCCGGGGAGGGGGATCAGGAGACAAAGGATCTCGTGGGGTATCAAGAGACATCTGGTGGTGCCACTGTGAGATATAGAAAGCTGATCAGGCAGGGCTCTTCTTAGGTTCTTATATTTGCTCAGTAGAACCTCCAGCTGCATATGCAGTGGCTCTGGGTTTTGTCCAAAACTAAACAAGCAGGGTAGCCATTCTCAACTTTTTTTATTTTGGTTTAGGGCCATAAAGACAGTATGAAAGAATTAGAGGACAAATCAAGATTGTATGGGTTGCCTAACAAACCTTATAAGGCGATATGTGAAGAATGGTTTCCAGTCTGTGGGCCCCCCTTCACATGGTCCGAGGGGGCTGTAAGCGGTCATATGGCCCAGTTGAGAATAGCTGATCTAGACTGCCCCTCGTCCAAGCTCTCACTGAAAGATTACAATAATTAAAGCAGACACTCTTATACCTTGGGCATATCATAAAAAGACAAGATTGTCTGGAAAGGCCAATAATGATAGAAGTGGAAGGCAATGGAAAAAGAAAGAGGATCTAAGGTGAGCTGGATTGACTAAGAAAGGAAGCCACAATCTGTAATGTTTAATTCCAAACGGGGCTTTTAACAGCAGGTTATTTTGGAAATAATTAATGCACCCTAAGTAAAAAATGATGTTGCGCGCACACACACACACCAGTAGGTAGGACTATGTGAGAAGGAGGAGTGTACAGAACAGTTGCTCTGGAGCTTTACTGAGATGTGCCCCATCTACAGCAGCTGTAGGGGTGGGATAGAACTGAGGCGCTGTAAAAGCACATATAAATAAAAATCAGATAAACTCTCTGATACGTAGAGGACTTAGAGGCATTAATTTATATTCTTTGGGACCATTATATCCCTGATCTTGGACTGATTGCTTTCTGGAACCACAGCTCCCAGGATGCATGGCTGGGAGCTATCGTCCCAAAAAAGGGTGGTGGCCTGGCTGCAGCTGCTGCTGCTTTTATTATTCTTGTTCCGTGTGCATGGCCATTTAAAAAGTGTGAGGAGACAGGCCTTTACTGTCAGAAGCTTTCAGCGTATAAATAGTTGCTAAGGAAAATCTAGGAGTTAAAAAAAAAAGAAGTAGCTTTTGTACCTTTGGGTGCATTTGGTGGGCAGGGGGGAGGCAGCCGTGCTGCTTTTAGGCTTTCCTAGAAGCATTTTCTTGGTGGTTGTCAGAAACAGTGTACTGGACTAAATTTAATTTATTATTATTATTATTTTTTTGCTCTCCCGATCTGTGGAGACAAAAGATGGCTTATAGCAGTGGTCCCCAACCTTGGGCCTCCAGATGTTTTTGGACTACAACTCCCAGAAGCTTTCACCACCATTTCATGCTGGCCAGGATTTCTGGGATTTGAAGTCCAAGAACATCTGGAGGCCCAAGGTTGGGGACCACTGGCTTATAGGATTGAAAAAAATGGATGCCTAAGTAGCAAACAATTGTCATTAAAAATAAGAGAAAAGAAAGCCAACCTGAGAAACCTGGCGTAGATGGACTCACTAAGTAGTTAAGGGAGTGGCCTGCTCTTCATGCTTGTTTCTGATCTTAAGGAGGATACTTTTGGGGGAAGACAAGAAATGGCAGAAGGTGTCGTCTCCTGCTCCATAAAACAGGCTTGATATCTTTTCAGCAGGAATGCTTTAGCATGAGTGAAGTTTGCAATATTTTCTTCATATCAAAGACCGCATTCCTTTATTCATTCATTATATATCCCAGCAATGACCTTGTATGTGACTCTTCCATTTTACTCTCACAGCACCCTTGTGAAATGGGTCAGAATGGGGGACAGTTACTGGCCTAAGGCAGTCCAGAAGCCATCATGGCTGAGTGGATATAAGTATGATGGTCTCCCAAGCCTGAAATGTCCTCAGTCTGCTGTGCTGCATTTTTCCTCTCAAAAGATGATCAACTTTATGTCGACAAGATCTCACCTTTGTAGTTCATATTAGTTAATATACAGTTACAAACATATTCCGGCTTCTACTTCCCATATGCAGTGTATTTTTAATTTGTTCTTAATTTTTCAGGTGGCTAGTCTACTGTAATTTACATGGTGACAAATCTTGGATGTCTTCTTGTTCATTTGTTCTATAAATCATTTGTCACCCTGCTAGAGCTACTCATGTTCTCTCCTGTCTGATAGCTTTCTCTACTGCTCCATTTGACAATCTTCAAAGTCAAGTCACCTCTGAATTTTTTTGTGAGATCTGTAGTAACTTGGCTTGTGGGACTTAGGCTGAATTTTGCATTCAGTTGAGCATACTGTAGATGAATATAATTATTACAGAATCATAGAATAATGGAGTTGGAAAGGGCCTATCAGGCCATCAAGTCCAACTGGTGGCACAATCCAGACATCCAAATCAAAGTACAGTGGTGCCCCGCATAGCGACGATAATCTGTTCCAAAAAAATCATTGCTATACGGATTTGTCGCTATGCGGGGCAAAAAAGCCCATAGGAATGCATTAAAACACGTTTAATGCATTCCTATGGGCAAAAAACTCACCATTATGCGAAGATCCTCCATGCGGCCGCCATTTTCGCTGCCCGGTAAGCAAGGAAAGGGCGCAAAAACACAGCGGGTGGCCATTTTTTTTAACCCAGCGGCCATTTTGGAACCACCGATCAGCTGTTAGAAAAAACATCGCAATGCAAAAATCGGTAAGCGAAACACTTGCGATCGCACAAAACACATTGCTATGCGGATTCGTCGTTAAACGAATCGCTCGTTATGCGGGGCACCACTGTATATCTGACAGATGATTGACTTTTTTGGTTAACTCCAGCACTGGAGCGCTCACCACTTGCTGAGGTAATTGGTTCTTGTTTTGTACTGCTTAAACAGTTAAGTTCCTGATATTCAAACAAAATCTGGCTTCTTGTAACTTGAGCTGATTATGATGTGTCCTGTACTCTAGGAGTACCGAGAACAGATCTTGCCCTTCCTCTGTAGGACAACTTTTTATGTACAGTGGTGCCCCGCATGATGGCGATAATTCGTTCCAGGAAAATCGCTGTTAAGCGCAATTGTCGTCATGCGAAAAACAATTCCCCATTGGAATGCATTGAAACCCATTTAATGTGTTCCAATGTGGAAATTACCTCATCGTCCAGCGAAGCTCGCCCATAGGGGAAGCCATTTACCGAGCGTCGATCAGCTGTTAAAATGGCTGCCCTGTGAAGCATGGCTCCGGAAAACACAGGGCAGCAATTTTGCGGAGCCGGAAAAATCGTAGTTTTGCGAACAAACAGTTTGTGAAGCAAGGACCTAATCCTTGTCAAACGAAAATCCCCCATAGGAAACATCATTTTGCGATCGCTATAACAATCGCAAAAAAGTCATCGTCATGCAATTTTGTTGTTTTGCGGGGTCGTCATGTGGGGCACCACTGTATTTGAAAAGTGTGATCACATTTCTCCTCAGTCTTCTTTTCTCAAGGCTAAACAAGCCCAGTTCTTTCCGTATTTTCTCTAAGGGCTTGGTTTCCAGTCCTCTGATTCTCTTTGTTGCCTTCCTTTGAACTTGTTCCAGTTTGCCCTTCTTAAAGCATCCTTTTTAAAGTGTACTCAAGATGAGGCTTAACCAGTGCCAAACACGGGGGAAATAGTACTGCATGGGATTTGGAGAATATTTCTATTAATGTGTCTTAAAATAGCATTTGCCTCTTTTGCAGTCACATTGCACTGTTGGCTTATATTCAAGTTGCAGCCTACAATTCCAAGATCCTTCTTGCTCATAGTATAACTGAGTCAAATATAGTGGTGCCTCACTTAACGATTACCTCGTTAAACGGCGAATCCGCTTGACAATGAGGTTTTTGCTATCGCAAAACAATGTTTTCATGGGTAAAATTCGCTTAACGATGATCGATTTCCTGCTTCGGGAACCGATTTTTCGTTTAATGATGGTCTGAGAACAGCTGATCGATGGCTCTCAAAATGGCTGCCTGCTGTGCAAAATGGCTCCCCGCTGTTTTCAGAACGGATTTTTCACAAGAGAGGCACTGGAAAATGGCCACTTTACAATGAAGTATTTTGCCCATTAGAACGCATTAACCGGTTTCTAATGCATTTTAATGGGCTTTTTACTTTTGCTTGACGACGATTTCGCTCTACAGCGATTTCGCTGGAACGGATTAACGTCGTCAAGCGAGGCACCACTGTATTAAGTGGTTGTCATGAGTCCCAGCATTCAGTAATAACATTCCTTAATTTACCGTATTTTTCGCTCCATAAGACGCACCTTTCCATAAGACGCACCAATTTTTTAGGAGAAGAAAACAGGAAAATATAATCTGTTTTCTTCGCTCCATAAGACGCACAGACTTTCCACCCCTCTGTTTTGTGGGGGGAAAGTGCGTCTTATGGTGCGAAAAATACGGTATATGCCAGCAAGAAGGTACTGCTGCATTTACAGATGGAAGTTGTGGTTTGCTAAAGGTCACCCAATAAGTTTCTTCCAGAATATTTGCAAATACTACGGCATCTCAAAAACTTTGACTAAAATAATGTTGACCCTATTCCGATGTGGAATTGTGCATTAGCCCACGAAACCTACAAAACGGCTTTGGTTTGGTAGTATCTGATAAAGAAATACAGTAATGCTTCGTCTATGTAAAGACCGGTTTGAATACTGCCGGTAGAACACATACTAAACTGTATTATTGCCTTACATTGAGGAGGCCTCTAGGTTGCCTCATTTCTCACATCCGTGGTTTCCCGTCCCTTACTTCTCTTTGTTGCCTTCCTTTGAAGGTGGAAAATTGATTCAGATCTACTGATCGGTGTCGATGTTTTTTGATAAATCTGAAAAGTTTTTGAAATTGCAATGGCTAAACAATAATGGTTTAAAAAAGTGTTTTTCTCAACCAAACTAGGCAGTTGAAGCCTGGGGAAGTGGATTGCGTTGAATCATAGAACTATAGAACTTGAGGGAGCCCCAAGGATCATTGAGTCCAATCTCCTGACAAAGGAGGAAATCCCAAGGTAACACATCCCTAACAGGTCGCCCTCTAACTTCTTTTAAAAACCTACTATTGAGGAGAGACCACGATCTTTGAAGGCAATCTGTTTCACTGTCAAAACGTTCTCCTAATGTTTAGGAACCTTTTTGTAGTTTCAATCATTACTTTGGGTTCTACCCTTTGGGAGCTATGGAAACCAAACATCCGTTTGAAAGCCCTTCAGGTTTTTGCAGATTGTCTACATGTCAGTCTTCTGTTCTCCAGACTAAACATACGTAGCTTTCTCAGTCATTCTTCATAGGGCTTGGCTTCCAGATTTTTCACCATCCTGGTCATTGTCCTCTGCAAATGTTCCTGATGGAAGAAGACCAGTTTAATACCTTTATACTGTGGTGCCCAAAACTGGGGACAGTATTCCAGGAGAGATGTCTGACGCAAGCAGAATAGAGTGGTACTGTTACTTCCCTTGATCTGGACACTAGACGTCTGTTGATACCACCGAGTGTCACCTTTGCTTCTTTCGTTGCCTCGTCACACTGTTTACTCATGTTAAGCTTGAGATCCACTAAGACTCGTAGGTCCTTGTACTACTGCTGAGCCAACTATCACTTAAGGTTTTTCTTTCTGCCTCTGATTTCCCCTGCCTAAATAGTGCAGTGGTCCCTGCCCCCCGTTTTGGCCCAGTTCTCCAATCTGCTTGCTTCATCTTGAATTGTGACACTTTCTTCTGGAATATAAATCCCTCTTCCTAGATTTGCATTATCTGCAGATGTGATCTGCATTGTCTCCACATCTTCATCCAAGTCATTTATGAAGGCATTGGACAGCACTGTACCTAGAACAACAACAAAAAAAAAAAACCTGTGGAGCGATCCCCCCTTGTCCTTTCTGCCCTGGATGTTGAGGAATTGTTTGGTACATCTGTTCAGCTAGCTACAAATTCTCGTAACAACTGCATTATCTAACCCTGTCTCGTCCACTTCTATATCAGCTTGGTCACTAGAGTATCGTGTATGTCCCGAAATTTGTGTTCAAGCTGGAGCTGTGGGGTTAGGCCTCCGTTCCATAACAGCTTGTGCTCAAAGGCATCTGGTTCTGCAGTTTTCTGTCTGCCTCTCCTGAGTTTCTGTTTTGGTCCATGAAGGAGAGACCTCAAGGTTTGACAAAGACAAACAGTTGTGCCTAAGAAAGTCTGTCCTCTGGCCTAGTAGCGATCCTGGATTTTAAGGCAGTTCACCTTCAACTCAAAGTGCAGGATCTCTTTAATAACTGCAGTGATCCTAAAAGGCTTCCTGTTGTCCAGGAAGTTCCTGGTGTGTGTTTCAGTTCCACCACCATGTGGTCTCCTTTTGTACAGTAACAAACCCCTTTGTTTGTATATATAAAAAAAGGTTTGTTACTGCACAAAAGGAGACCACATTGTGGTAGAACAGAAACATACAATATATTTCATATACTGTATATATAAATAAATACAAAAATAGCGACAACCTCCAATATGCAGATGATACCACTCTGATGGCAGAAAGTGAGGAGGAATTAAAGAACCTCTTAATGAGGGTGAAAGGGGAGAGCGCCAAAAATGGTCTGAAGCTCAACATCAAAAAAATTAAGATCATGGCCACTGGTCCCATCACATCCTGGCAAATAGAAGGGGAAGAGATGGAGGCAGTGACAGATTTTACTTACTTGGGATCCATGATCACTGCACATGGTGACAGTAGCCACGAAATTAAAAGATGCCTGCTTCTTGGGAGGAAAGTGATGACAAACCTCGACAGCATCTTCAAAAGCAGAGACATCACCTTGCCAACAAAAGTCCGAATAGTCAAAGCTATGGTTTTTCCAATAGCGATGTATGGAAGTGAGAGCTGGACCATAAAGAAGGCTGACCGCTGAAGAATGGATGCTTTTGAACTGTGGTGCTGGAGGAGACTCTTGGGAGTCCCCTGGACTGCAAGGAGAACAAACCCGTCCATTCTGAAGGAAATCAACCCTGAGTGCTCACTGGAAGGACAGATCCTGAAGCTGAGACCCCTGCTCTAGATTGTTGCTATGTGAAAATAAATCTGAGTGAGCCTTACTTTTATGTCATGGGTGGGAGAAAAGCAGCCCAGGAATCGCAGGCATGCTCAGGGGCATTTTTTACTTCTACTAAATATATAAACATATGCATTTCTATATGAAAGAGTAAGATATCTGCTTCCCCCCAGATTTTTTTTTGTATTTTCAGGCACAGTGGAGGTTGTGATGGGGCAGACCTTGCTCATTTATGCTCTCCATCCACACAATGAGAGTCCATCTGTGAGCATCTGTGATTCTGAATAGGTCTTTGATTGTGCGGAAATTGTGACTGTGTGTATCTTTTTCGGTTAATTGAAACTGGTGTTATCTTGCGGTCTTCGAAGCAAGGCAACTTACGGTAGCTTTCGTTCAGAATAATAGTGCATGGCAACTTTGTAGCCATGGAGTATCCTTCTAATGAGCCAAGCTGTATAGCAGTTGAATCAATGCTGATCTGCTGAATAGAAGCCATGAAGAAAATATACAAGAGTGGCCTCAAAAATGGCAGTTCTTTAGTGCATCCTCCCATGTTCTTCCACCTCATTAGTCATGAAACTTATGCCGTTAGCTCAGCCTATGTCTTCCTTCTTTCTTCTGTGCTTCCCAACAATTGTTTAGAAGGAGCAGTGATTTCATCATCACATGATGAAATCAGCTGTTCCTGTTACTACCTCTTATAGGGAGACAGTGACAAGGTTGATGTGAATTACCCTTTCTTTTGCCTCATGTTTTGAAATCATGTCTGGTTCTCACAAAACAGAAATTGTGGGACACTGGCTTTGCTTGTTTGTTTGTTTGCTTATCCATTTTTAGCTTTTGTAGTAACCTGAGTGCTCCAAGCAGCGCATAATACATTAGAAACAGGAAGTACAGACAATGAAGCACTGAGAAAAACAGCTCCTAAAGAAACTAAGATAAAATGAGCAACCGTTAGTAAAAGCACTGCAGCACACACTCAAAAAAAAAAAAACCACCTACAGATGGTTGTTGTGGGTTTTTTGGGCTCTTTGGCCGTGTTCTGTTGTTCTTCCGGACGTTTCGCCAGTCTCTGTGGCCGGCATCTTCAGAGGACTGGAGTAGAAACTCAGTCCATGCTCTTCCAAAGAGCCCGAAAAACCCACAACAACCATCAGATCCCGGCCGTGAAAGCCTTCGAGAAAACATAAAACTACAGATGTTTGATCCTTCTTTCAAACTCTGTTTTGCTATCACCTAACAGCTCTGTGTCACAGAGTTCCACAGTTTACTTAAATGTTCTGTGAAGCAATGCGCTAACAGTTCAAGCATGCAGTACTTTCCCAAGTTCTCTTTTATCTGGGCTCCTTTTCATAGATTTCAGTGCTCTCTGAAATATTCAGTATTCTGTCTAAAATGAAGAACACTTGCTAAATACCTTGTGCTCATCAATTTAAGTTATTTGAACTCAACAAGATATCAACATATGGATTTAAAAAAAACCCTAAGATTCCTCTCCATCGGAAAGCAAGGTGGTTTTTTGACCCGTGGTTTGTGTGTGTGTGTGTGTGTGTGTGTGTGTGTGTGTGTGTGTGTGTGTGTGTGTGTGTGTGTGTGTGTGTGTGTGTGTGTGTGTGTGTGTGTGTGTGTGTGTGTGTTAAGGACTCCATTGAATGTGTAAAACATACACAAAACAATTATTTTCTTCTTAAGAAGCAAAATGCACAGAAAGCAAGCACAGAAGGATTTATTAAGAAAAGCAAGCAACCTATCCATGGCTTTTGAGCAGTCTTTCCATTTTGTGTGAAGGTTGCACTAATTTTACTCTCAAAATCTTCCTTGCAAATGAGGGGAGCGGTGGGGGAAAAAATCACCTAGTCCTCACAGGCAAGAGGAGAATACGGTGATTGCCTGACCACTCTTACAAGGATTTATGTTCCTGCTTCTTAACTGTGGACCAAACAACCTTACCTTACATTGTGTTGGCTAAATATGTCCTTCCTGTTTGGTTGTGAACCTCGAGGTGTGGTGGTGCTGGAAGTGAGCCAACGAGGAAGGAACATCTTCAACTAAAGAGCCATTGAAGGTGACATTGGGTGGAGGAGGTAAGATCTGCTCTGACCCATACGTTCCATTGACTGATCAAAGTGCCCCCCTCTGTTATAGCCAAACAAGCCAAAGCGTATGTTTAGGATATGCTCATATGCTTGGTGTGATCCTGAATCTCTGGGATTGCAATGAATAAGCCTGTATAGCATTGCCCTCCCTTTGTGATTTTGGCATGGCATTCGATGAAGACAGAGACTTTTCATTAGCTGATCACCAGACAGGCAGCCTCTTCACTCATTGCTATAAATAGCTATCTTGCTGCAGTATTTATGATTCCCCATAGTCAGAAGCATTGTTCTTATGTCTCCTGTCAAGAATTTTCCCTGCTTTCTAAGACAAGCGTACAATGGCCCGGATGGTAGATAGAGGTTTCCCCTTGAATTGAGATGTGGCTGGTCAGATTAAGGTTTAGAAGACGAGAGAGTATCTGAGGCATCTGCCTGAATATATTTGGGGTAGCCCTGCACAGGGCTGCGGGTTTTAGCAGGTTTTGTGGAGAATCGATTCCCATTTTGATGAGAACTTACTGAATTTACCCTTTGTATATCAGTGAGTGAAAAAATAAATTAGCCTTTGGTGTTCACACTTCCTCAAATTTTAGATGGAGTTTTCTAAACAAATGCGCTTTTAGGAAAATATGTATAAAGTACAGTACGTGTATGAGTAGGAGGGGCTGACGAAATAGGATGGAACAGAGCTGAAGACATTGGCAAATGGGAGACTGATAGAAACCCAAGTTGACAGAATCATCCGTCTATAGTTGAGTACAAATTTTGTTTCACCCTAAGTGTCTGGAAGGAGACAGACATTTGACTGGCATGGAAATTTGCTAAGGGCTTCCCCCCTTAGGCAGGTTCACGGCCTCATTTTCAAAGGCCAATAAAATTGTTGCCAACGTGCTCTTCTTAGCAGGGTTGTTGTGAGGATGATCGTAATATGGCTTAGAAAGCAGTGTACGAGAGTGGAGTTCTATACAACAGAGTTTCAAGATGCCTCCCGTAAAATGTCTGCTGGCATCGGCTTCTTATTTTATGGCCATTGTGGGCCAATCTAAAGATGTTGGTAGCGATGCAAGAAGAGTGCTATGCAAACCACAGTGTGTTTTGTCAGAGAAAATTGGGGCACTCAAAATTACTGGCAGTCCCTACATCCTTGTAGATGCTTTTCACAATTTCCGAGATGTGGAGGTAGCTCTAGTTCTCTTTATTTAAATGTTAGTTTCCTTCCTTGTGCCAGGAATGTTATTTATTCATTTGATTTCTGCCCTGTAGTGTTCAGTGCTGTCAGGATAGCAGAGGATTCAGGGGCTGTGGAATGGAAGAAAGAAAGAAAACAGTTTTGTCAGATTGCTTACGTAGGCCTTTGTGATCCTTTGTGCAAGCCCAGTGTGCACAAATGATGATAGGAGACAGATTTCTAAATGGAGCTTCATCTTTCTTCTGTATTGTTTGTAAGTAAGGACGAGAGCTGCTTTAGATGGAAAAGACTTTCCAGATTCTTACCAGGCTGTGTGAGGTGCTGTGCTGCCAAAACTAGCACTAGAGTTTCGTAACCCTGTTCTGTTTTTTATATTATTATTATTATTGTTGTTGTTTTGTTGTTGTTGTTGTTGTTGTTGTTACTACTACTACTACTACTACTACTACTACTACTACTGCTACTACTACTACTACTTGGAGAAGAGGGTGGACTAGGAAGGATACAAAGCTGCTGTTATATGGTCAGGCTCTTGTTAGTCCCTCCCAAAGTTCCTGTCAACAGCTCTTTGATGACTCCAGGTTAGGTCTACTCCCACCTCTGTTCTGAGAGATGCTAAAATTTAACTCAGAGGGGCGCAGATGCATTGCCGCACAACCGAAGACCGAAATATTTTTGAAGAAAAAATGTGTCCATAAGGCCATCACACAAACTGTTTCCCCTCTTGCTCATGGTCTGTTGTGTGACCAAGTTCGTGTTTGTTTTTTTCTGGACAAATCGATGCAGACTCACCCAGTGGACTGCTAGCTGTGGGTAGGATTGTTTGCCCCATTGCAGTGCAGAGGCCCCTTAGGATTCTGGCCAAAGAATCTTCCAGCATTTTAATTGCTGTAATGATAAACATATGCCATCAAGTAAATTTTGACTTATAGCAACCCTTTTCAGGGTTTTTTATGCAGAAAAAAAATCAGAAGTGGTTTACCATTCCTTCTTCGGGGGTTCCCTAGAACCGTGCAGCTTGCTGAAGGCCACAGAAGCTGGCTCTTCTTGAACTCGCAACCTCTGACTCCAGATACTTAATTTACTGAGCTATCTGGAGAGCATTTTAAGAACTGTTTTTATTTGGTTCAAGCTTTTGTGGACTGTAGCCAGCTTTTTCAGATGCAGGTAAAAATGTAAGTGGCAATTGAAACTAGACTTTTTCCATGCAGCCTATGTACATCTTTGCTATATTGTGTTGTTGTTGTTTAGTTGTTTAGTCTTGTCCGACTCTTCATGACCCCATGGACCAGCGCACACGAGGCCCTCCTGTCCTCCACTGCCTCCCGGAGTTGGGTCAAATTCATGTTGGTCGCTTCAATGACACTGTCCAGCCATCTCCTCCTCTGTCGTCCCCTTCTTCTCTCGCTTTCATACTTTCCCAAAATCAGGGTCTTTTCCAGGGAGTCTTCTCTTCTCATGAGGTGGCCAAAGTCTTGGAGCCTCAGCTTCAAGATCTGTCCTTCCAGGGAGCACTCATGGTTGATTTCCATCAAAATTGATAGGTTTGCAGTCCAGGGGACTCTCAAGAGTCTTCTCCAGCACCACAGTTCAAAAGCATCAATTCTTCAGCGGTTAGCCTTCTATATGGTCCAGCTTTCACTTTCATACAGTGGACCCTCTACTTACGGAATTAATCCGTATTGGAACGGTGGCTGCAAGTCAAAGTCTGTAGGTCGAATCTCCATTGACCCACAATGCATTGAAAACCGATTAATCCCATAACTGGCACTTTTTATTCTATTTATGTTCCATTTTGGTTTTTTTCTGGTCTGTAAATCGATTCTCCGTCTGCAAGTCGAATCTAAATTTTGCGGCCAGAGAAGTCTGTAACTCGAAAAGTCTGTAAGTCGAGCCATCTGTAAGTCAAGGGTCCACTGTATATCACTACAGGAAAAACTATTGCTTTGATTATTCGGACTCTTGTTGGCAAGGTGACGTCTCTGCTTTTTAAGATGCTGTCAAAGTTTGTCATTGTTTTCCTCCCAATAAGCAGTTATCTTTTAATTCCGTGGCTGCTGTCACCCTCTGCAGTGATTATTGAGCCCAAGAGCCTATCCTCTTCCCCCTTCCCTTTAAAGTGGCCACCAGATTAGCTGCAGTCCAGTAGCCTGAGAATAAAATCTTAGTGTGCAATGGGGTCGGCAGTGCTGTATTTCCCACCTTGCATAGATGGGGCTCATGGTGGGGAGGGGGAGAGTACCCCTCCCCTCCCCTATCACTCACCCACACATTCATAGACCACTACCGTGTACCACCCCAGCGACCTCTTTTCTCTCCCATTTTTACATCAAGACCTCACTATAGAAACTATAGAGTATGGGAGCTAGAGAGGCAAAAGATCTGTGTGCAGTCTCTCCCTGCAGCTCAGGAAGAAATCAGAGATGGGCGTGTACGTGCGTATTTAAGAAGATTGAGGGGAACACAGGACAAGGTTTGCTCACTGCTGGCTTATCGTCTGGAAAGGCTGAGAAGAGTTGACAAGTTTCATACATACAGATTTTGAGAACTAATTGAAATTATCAGTGCCGATTTTACTGATCGCTAGTGATCACTGGCAGATGGCTTTCAGAAAAGGCGATTGATTCAGTAGATTTGCTTCAGCGAAAACAAGAGAGGTTTTAAATGTCCATCGTGCAAGGGATGGGGGTTGTTCCCCTTGAGTGGAATATTTGAGGCTGAAGTAGCCTCTTTATTTTTCAGATGATATAATTAAATTGAACAAGAAAGAAGAGCGGAAACAGTATTCCTCCAGACCGAAGAGAGGAGGAGTTAAGCAGAATGGTGCTTGGCAGTTCAGGATGAGGAGAACCAAGTGGGGAGTTCAGGACTACACAGGTAAACTCTTTGGTTTTGGAGCACTGGATGGCTGTTCTCATCCCTGAGCGATCACGTCCTTGCCTTGGTGCTGCTTGTTGCAACTTCGTTTTCTCTCTTTCAGGTTTTGGCAAGAACCGCTTGGGGCGGAGGAAGCGGATGGCGGGGAAGAGGCGTCCCTATGCCGTTAAAACTGGGTTGGCCGCAAGGAAAGCATTAGGAGCTCACAAAGGCATCAGCCCCCTCAACCGATCGCCTCTCAGTGAAAAGGTGGACATGCGGCATTTATAACATCCCTTTGTCGGGGGTGGGGGGTGGGGTTGGCCAGTGTTTAGGTCAAGTGGGGAAGAATTGCCCTCTCTTTTTTTCATGACTTGTGTGTCAGGAATTGCTGTGATCTAGTTACCTTTGATGGGATCCACTCACAAAAAGGACCCCTTCTGGAAGCGGAGGTTGTCCTCCATGTCTGGAATCTTGTTGCTTAGCATGAGAAAATGTGTAACTTTCAGTCTGTTTCTAACCAGTGGATAAGAGGTCCCTGCCATGATTCTCAAGATGAACGCACACTCCCATACACAGCCAGTGTGAGCCCATGCCCCCTCCTCCAGTTGTTGTGCAGACCCTGTGTTTTGCCAGTTAGGAATGGACTGAAGGCCGTGAATTTTCTCATGCTAAACAACAGAATTTCAGCCTGTAAGTGTAATTGGCTATGTTGTATTGATATTTGAGTCTGTTGTCCAGTGCTCAGAAAACACTACAGTCTACCTATCCATCTTCTGCGACAGTTACTGTTTCCAGCGGGAGCAGACGGAAGGATGGTGCAAATCCACATGGCCGAGTAGGGGCCGGGGGAGGTTGTGAATGAGCTAGAATTTGAACGCCATACTGTGAGGTCTCAGATAGTTTGACTATCTGTATACATTTATGTGCACACCACTTATCATGCTGGAAGTGAGAATAGCTGTTATATGTTCAGTTCATAACTGACAGGTATTAAGGGGATGCTTCCCGGATTTATAAAAATAGGTGCACACAAAATCTCATTTAAACCCACTGATTTCATTCTTATATCTCAAACACTCAGATAAAATTGCTTTCATTTTCTCCTGTCTCCCCCTTCCTAAGATCAGCCTGTGAATCTGTTTTCATCTCCTCCTTAGCTTTGCCACTCTAACCAGTTCTTTGCAATTTTTTCTTGGGAGTAAATGGCTTTTCTGCTTCTCCTGCCTTACACTGATCCAATACCAATACATTTATTGTCATTGTAAGTCTATACTTAGTATACACATACAACGAAATTCACACAGACACCCAGAGACCCACATGCACACACATAAAAAATCCCCAAACACTTCACCCCACTAAAAAATAGAAACATCTACACCGCAGGCTAAGTAACACTGTCAAACTGTTCACTACTGGTGGTCTTTAAGTTCATTATTAAGTGCAATTATAGCTCTGGGATAAAAACTATTCAGAAAAATGTGTGGTCCAAGTCTTAATTGTTCTCTATCTTCTGCCAGACGGCAACAGTTCAAAGAAGTTATAAGCAGGATGGGAAAAGTCTCTAAGGATGTTCTGTGACGTCCTCAGACAGAGGGATGTGAATATGTCATCCAGGGTTGGTAGCTGGAGCCCGATGATACTCTGGGCAATTTTAATGGTTCTCTGTCCGCTACAGAGCTACTTCCAAACCATACCAGAATGCCATAGGTTAGGACACTTTCAATGGTGCTACGATAGTAGGACAGAAGTAAATGCTGAGATAAATTTAAGTTCCCGAACATTCTCAGGAAATACAGCCTCTTCTGTGCCTTCTTCACTAGCATGTTAGCGTTTATAGTCCATGAGAGATCCTCTGAGATGTAAGTGCCCAGAAATTTAAAGCTACCAACCCTCTCCACTTCCTCGCCATTTATGGACAGTGGTAAATGTACATTTCTCTTCCTCCTAAAATCAATTATGAGTTCTTTAGTTTTTTTGATATTAAGTGCAAGATTATTTTCTTTACATCAGAGTATCAACCCTTAAACTTCCTGTCTGTAAGCAGACTCATTGTTCTTATTTATGAGCCCCACCACTGTCTAGTGTAAACACTGAGGCTGGGCTGAAGAGGGAAAGTGCATTTAGGACACAACTGTTCTCTGAGGGAGTGGAAGTCTGGTCCGAGAGATGGGAAGTAGCTGTCTTCTGCCAGAACCCTCTCTCAAAACAAGGGTGTGAAACTACTGGCATGACACGGCGGCTTTAATCACTCATCCAAGGCACACACTAGCCTCCTGTGACTAAAGGCCTCTCAGCAGTGTATGGGGAGAGCGAGAGGAGTCGGGTTTAGAAAGTCATCTTCAAAGACAGAAAAGGGAGAGGACAGGAAGGAATGGTCTCCAGACCTGTTTTTTTTTCTTTTCCCCCCAGTCCTGGAATGCAGTATCTCGAGTAACGGCAGGTGTGAGAGCCAGAGCTTAGAAAAGTGGCTTCGGCCTCAGCTCCCCAGGGTCAATGCTGGCTGGAGCTTTCTGTGAGTTTGTTTTTCTGAACCAAAAATCATGCTTCCATGCTCTGATAAGAACCAGCTCCCTTTCCTTTTTTTTGAGGCCACGGGAAGTGGTTTAGGAGGACAAGGGGGAAAAAAGTCCTCAGAAGGCCACTGATCTCGGGGGCATTGACTCCCAAGTAAATGTGTATAGGATTGCAGGCTCAATTTCTTTTTTGTTTCCTAAGACCTTTCTCGTATGCTTTTGGTTCTAGGTGGAGCCCCTGCAAGAGGCCTTAGAACCAGTCCATGTAAGAGAGTGTCAAAATCAGTCAGATAAAAATCTAGTCAAGAAGACATGTGAGCCAAAAAAAAAACCCCAAACAAAGAGGAAGAATCAAATTAAAAGCAGGAGCAGAATTAGAGTTAAAAAAAACTGGGCATAACCAGAAAGGCTTTGACGCACTGCCCCCAACAACAACAACAACAACAACAAACTTTTGAGTCTTGTACTAAACTAGGAGGTCATTGTCCAAGTGGGTAGATTTGTGAAAACTGGCATCCAGGAAACATCATAGAATTTTGTCCTCTTTTCAGTTTTATGCAAGTATGATTGATTTAGGTGTGCATGAGCAGATGGACTTTCAAAATGGGGTGGGGGTGACTAATGCTTGTATGAACTGGTTTGCAAAGATGTCTTTCATGATTTCCAGTGTACAGCTTTTGACCAAGGATATTGAAGAGTCCATTCAATTTTATGTGGTTTTGTAGCATTAAATGATTGTTTAGTTTCAGATTTTGGCACACCACATTGTATTGCTCAGAGAAGCTGATCAAGCATGTAAAGGTAAAGTTCCCCTTGACATTGAGTCAAGTCGTGTCCGACTTGAGGGCGCGGTGCTCATCCCCGTTTCCAAGCCATAGAGCCAGCATTTGTCCGTAGACAGTTTCCCTAGTGACGTGGCCAGCGCAGCTAGACACAGAACGCCGTGACCTTCCCACCGAGGCGGTCCCTATTTATCAACTCGCATTTTTACATGCTTTCAAACAGCTAGGTTGGCAGGAGCTTGGACAAGCAACGGGAGCTCACTCCGTCGCGTGGATTCGATCTTGCGATGGCTTGTCTTCTGACCTTGCAGCACAGAGGCTTCTGTGGTTTAGCCCGCAGTGCCACCACATCCCTGTTGATCAAGCATACAGAAAAATAAATGTGATACAGAAAAAGCATACAGAAAAATAAATCTGGCTTAAACCTCCCAATGAAAGGAGCATACAGAGCAGGAGATTAACAGGAGATGATCAGCTTGAAAGTTTAAAGCAGCTCTACTTGCCAGAAGCTGATTTTATGAAAAGACAGGCTAAACAGCTTAATTTCCATACTGTGCATACCGTATAAGCATGGAAAAACATAGCATTGCAGGACTAAACCAAAAGGCACCAGGATTCAGAGAAGGTATTCAAAGCATAAGAGACTTCCTGTGAAATCCTTGGTCCAAAGATTTCTTCCTTGCTTGTGCAAAGGTAGCCAAGTAAAGCAGGTCTTCAGTGGCCTAAAGTCAAACAGCTGGGGCATGTGTTACTCAGTGTAATTGGAGCAATTCATTCTAACAGACCTTGTACAATGTATATACACATACTGTATATGGCCAAAGAAATCTATTGCCACAAACATGGAGCGCGACTCAGGTTGCTACTCCTGTGCATATAGGTTTGTGTACTGTCAAGTGGTATAATACTTATGGTAACCCTTTGGGGTATTTCAAGGTACTCTGTTTCCCCAAAAATAAGACCTAACTTGAAAAAAAGCCGTAGTATGATTTTTCTGCCATAGCATGATTTTCTCATAATGTAAGCCCTACCCCAAAAATAAGCCCTAGTTAAGTGAAACCCCGCCCTCCACCCTTGTGCAGCAACCAGAAGAAGATGACAGGACTGTCTTTGAATAAATGTAGATAGATGTACATGAAAAATAAAACATGTCCTGAAAATAAGCCCTAATGCATTTTTGGAACAAAAATTAATATAAGACTTCTATTAATAAGTCTTATATTAAGACTGTTTTATTTTTGGGGAAACATGGTAGGTGAGATACCAAAGGGGTGATTTTATCCTTGCCACACACATCCCTGTGAATTTTCATGGCAGAGCAAGGGATTTGAGCCCAGGTCTTATGAGTTCTGTCCGCTACATCACACACCCTAAGAGTGGATAGAGGGAGTTGTTCCCCCCCGTTTTCACTTTATCTCCCCTTTATTACTTGAGAAGGAGAGGTCTGCTTTAGAGGCAGAACCAAGCAGTCCAAAGGTACCTATTTCACAGCTGGGGGTCACCATTATATAATCAGATATAATGTTGATACTATACTCCAAACGTATTAAACAGCAGAAGAAATTCTCCTGAAGTTACCGTTGGGATTTGCTTGGGGGGGGGGAGGTGGAGAAGCGAGCCACCTAAAGGCAGTTCTGCTAAAAGTCCCCAACAAAGGAAAAATCAAGTGCTGAGACCATGGAAGTCTACGTAGACCTGTCCTTATGGGGATTTTGCTGTGGTGGTATAAGATTTTGGTTTAGAAATACCTTTAGTTTTTAAGGCCTGACTTTTACCAACCGATCTCCATTACTCGGCATGTGTGGATTGTGGGTTTTTACATTTCACATTGTGTTTCTTTGCCTAATGCGCTGTTTGTCAAACGCACACACACATACACACACACACACTGTCAAGCGCGTGCGCACACACGCACACAAAACATGCTGTGGCATCTTGAATCAAATCCATCCTGCTTGAAAGCTAACTGCATTATGGTAGCAGATGCTTTTGTTAATTTCAGCAGATTAAATGGCCTCTAGTCCACAAAACTATTACAATAAATCTGTTAGTCTTTAATGTGCCACAGCTTTCAAGGATGGAGGATGGGTTTTTGGGGAAATGAGCCAGCCCAGTAGTTCTCTAGAAGTATATTAGGCCTCACCTGCTATCTGTTTTTTTCTATTTCCTTTAAGAACGTACAGAGAAAATACTCAGTTTTAAAAAGAAAGGCAACTCTTCAGAGGCCATCCGAATTACAGAGCAAGCAGGGACCCATCCTCAGAAGACCCACCTTGTTAAACAGAAGGTAAGCCCTACGTGCCCTTTGTGAGTGTCTCGAGCTACTTAAAGAGGTCAAGTTTATTATATCTAAATGCAATAAATAAATAAATAAATAAATTTATTTATTTATTTATTTATTTATTTATTTATTTATTTATTTATTTATTCTGTATCATATTCTGCTTTGACAGCTGGGGTGGTGTTATGCCAGGCCTCTGGAAATCAATAATTTGGTCAAGGTAATGTCATCTTGACCAAACTCTGGGAGACAATGGAAAACAGGACGGCCTGGCGTGCCCTGGTCCATGGGGTCACAAAGAGTCAGACACGACTTAACGACTAAACAACAACAACGATGTCATCTTAGAAATTTTTAAAAATGCAAACGATTCTCACATATTGAATTGTACGGCCTTCCTCTTCTGTGCTGTTTGAATAAATATGTGCTGAACTTTATATAAAAGTAGTAAAGAAGTAGATTTTGAAAGTCGTTAATATGTGGCCAGCGGTCACTACGGGTCTCTGATGCCGAAGAGCTACTGTCTTCCAAGGCCTCACTAGTTGTCTGTTTTTATGTGTATCTATTAGCAATCGCTTTTAGTTATGATGGAGTCATTGGGCACAAGGCATAACTAAAAAGGGGCTGAATCTGTTAGCTTCTGCAGTACACAAGCACTGCAGTTGCTGCTAAAGTTATCTGGCCAGGTCACTTTGTCTTGATGAATGGCCATCTTTGTACCTAGAATGGGTTGCGCATTTCCAAGAGTTAGAGAAGACAACAGAACACATTGGGGAGATGCATCCTGAGTAGGGTCCAGTAACCTTTCAGAAAGAGGGTTTTAGGCTGTGATCCCACAGTTATTTACCTGGTTGGCTAATGTTCCCGTACTTCAGAGTTAGCCATGCACAGAATTGTACTGCTGGTCATTCTCCTCTCTTGATGCCTACTGGTTCTGATCTGTTGCATGGTTTAGTGTGAGTAAAACACTATCTACATTGTATGTTAACATGGTGGATCCCAGTCTCCTTTCACTGTCATCCGTCCAGCACATGGGGCCTTTGTTTTGAACCGGGTTTCTCAGCCAGATGCTCAACATCACATCCCTCCTCCAATATCACATCCCTCCTCCCCTTCCCCACATCTTAGCTAGCCTGTCTGTCATCTCAGGTTTTTCTCAGAGAAGAGCAGAACATGCACCACAAATTCCTCTTTTTCACTTGGAGGAAGAAAATCATCATGTGGAACATTTTCAGCTAAGTTGATGTGCTGATCCTTTATATGGGGACGTTTAGGGACAGCCGTCATGTAGCTGCACCCAAGTGGTTTCTGAGAGGTTCATCTCCCAGAATCCTTCATCCAGTAACCTTTCGACATATTTTGCTATAGGTCTGTATTGATTTTATATTTGGCCCTTGCAAGTAGAAACTGAGACTTGGGGGATGGAAGTGAATACTTCATAGAATAATGAAGTTGGAAGGGGCCATTGAAGCCAATCCCCTGCTCAAGGCTGGAATACAAATCCATGAAGACCTGACAGATGGCTGTCTAGTTTCCTCTTGAATGCCTCCAGCATTGGAGCAATCACCACCTCCTGAGGTCATTTGTTCCATTGTCGTACTGCTCTAACAGTTAAGATGTTTTTTTCCTGATATTCATTGGATATCTGGCTTCATGTAACTTGAGCCCATTGTTGTGTGTCCTGCACTCAGGGATGACCAAGAACGGATCCTCCCCCTCCTCTGTAGGACTACCTTTCATGTCTTGGAAAAGTGCCATCATTCCCCCCCCCCCCCAGGTCTTATTTTCTCTGAGCTAAACATTCTCAGTTCTTTCAGTCTTTCCTCCTAGGGCTTGGTTTCCAGTCCCCTGGTCATCCTTGTTGCTTTCCTCTGAATTTGTTCCCATTTGTCAGCATCTTTCTTGAACTCCTGTGTCCAGAATTGGACACAATACTCAAGGTGAGGCCTAACCAGTGCCGAATAGAGGGGGGCTAGTACCTCATGGGATTTGGAGACTCTACTTCTGTTAATGCAGCTTAAAATAGTATTTGCCTTTTATTTGCAACCACATCACACGGTTGGCTCCTGTTCAGCTTGTGATCAATGACAATTCCACGATCTTTGCAGAAGGTGTGACTGGATCCTTATTAGGCCAATATCGATGCAGATTTCAGCTGTAGTGGTGGATGGGATCATAACATTGAATTTGGCAGCAGTTACATTTTGCATTGTATTGTTCGTGAGCCAGAACTGGGGCTACCTTGCTCTAGCATGCGCCATCTCCAACCGGACATAGGTTCTACATGAAAAAGGGCCTTTACACAGAAAACATGGAGCCTGCCTTCTTAACTCCAGATCAGTGACTTGTCCTCTTAGACGTCTTTTTAGGATTGTTACTGCATTTGCTTGATCCTCTTGTTATCTTGTGTACGTTGTTACCAGTGCCGTTAACGAGAAGCCACGGTGTGTTCTGCCACTAAGTGTTCTTACTAATATTCCTTTTGTCGCCACTACCTTTTGCCTTTATTTCTTTTACTGGCAAAAATTCTGTCTGTCATTTCCTTGGGAGCAAGAGAACTTGTCTGTTCATTGTGCTGCACTGTAAGAGTGACTGAGGCTTTATAGAAATGACGATCATTCTTTATAAATTTTTACAGAAATAATATACAGTCCCCTTCTGCCAGAATTGGAAGTAAGTTATACCAGCAGAAAGACACACGCCAAGCAACATTCCTCTTCCGGAGAGGCCTGAAGGTACTGTAGAAGACATAGAAATTATGCTATCAATTATTCTTCCATTCTTCCCTTTGGTCTAAATAGTTAGTAATCTAGATAACGTTGGTTAACATCACCTTTTGCTGTGTTTTGCTTCAGACACCGGCATATCTTAAGGTTTTCTCAATGTTGCTGAAAGAGTTAGGTCAGTGTGCAGTTTTTAATAAGCTATCAACAGCTGTTATTAGGTATGTTGTATGTTTAAGATACAACACAAGGATGTGGGAAAGCTGTATTAAAAATTGCAAGTTTTCTGTGGATACAGAGTTGATAGACGGGATTTGCATAGACTTGGTTCATGGGTTTACAAGACTTTGAGACAAAAATGTAAGAGCTGGAGGACTGGCTTACAGTGAGTGAGCCATGCACGCTCTTCTGAATGGTACAGAAGTTGCTACAGCTCTGATTTTACTTAGCTGATGTGAACATGAGAGGTTCGAACTGTCCCTGCTTGAAACAAAGGCACAGACAGTTCTAAAACGAGGCAGGGAGCCCTGTGCAGAAAAACAAGGGTGGGTGGGAGCAACAGCTTTCTCAGTCTCTTTACTCCTTGAGATTATTGTGATATTTTTTGACTCTGCTTTTGTATTACTTATGTTCACAGCAGTGAGGATTCAGAAGAAAGGGACTGTCAGAAAATGTGTATCTCCCCCATATATCTTAAGACTAATTGGTTGCCTGGACTCTAGTCTGTCAGGCAGGGAGTTCTGTGCATACTTGTAGAAACTTATTGGAAGGTCTTGGCTGTTTTGGCGATCTCGACGACCGCCGTAGTGGACTGCTGAGTGGTGGCAATCCCCTCCTCTGCTCTCTCTCTCTCTCTCTCTGTGTCTTAACATTCCCACCAACATAATTCTGGTTGCTTGTTTTTGATGTCAGTATGGCTGAATTTGTCTTTTTCACCTCTAGGTGCAAGCGCAAGTCCTTCCAGAAGATGACGTGAATGACCAGAGCGCTAAAAGAACCCGCCCGTAGGTGTTCAGTTGAATTGACCCGAACAATCGCTAAGACCTTACAAACGCATGTTCTCACTGCTGCTTTAGTTTACTCTGCTTTGTCCAGATGGTGGACGTGTGACTCATTCTGGCAACTGGAAACCTCTGGTCCTCTTTGGGTGGTGGCCTTTTTTTAAATCATGTTAGAAAGCAGGAGGCAGGGGTGCTGCAGCAGGAGCGAGAGTGTCCGAAAACAGTCCTGTCCTGGTGTTAATTCAGAGTGCCTTGTGATCTCCTAATCTTCAGATGTGGTTGCTAAATGTCTTGCTACTTCCGGAGCTGAATCCGTCATTTGCTTGCAGCTTGCTTGCTGCAAGTAGTTAAAGAATTTGGCTCGTAGGAGAGCCTGTAGTCCTGGGCATGTTTCTTTGAGAGCGAGTCCCATTGAATTTCATGGATATGCCTTCTGAAACATGCAGAGGTGTAAGTCACCGTTTCTTGCTTGGTGGAAGGCTGTGGAGAACCTTACTTGGGAGTGGGTGGCTCTGAGCTTCTGGCCGTGAGCTACCGTGTGACAAGTTTGAGCTATTAGGAAGAATGGGAGGGGTCTCAGTGCTCCTGACATTTTTCTGCCCTTCCTCTTTCCTAAGCTAAAAGGCAGGAATGGCTTGCTCACTACAGGATTTAACTGTTACTTTGACTGGGAATGTGCACAGTAAAAATGTTTTCTTTGTGGGTGGCGGGCACCTCTTTCATTTTCATGTCTTTCGTGTTCTGGTCCTTTCATTAAACCACTCATCCACAAGCCCTAAAGACTGCTTTAAAACCTCTCCAGAAAAGCTGGACAAAGTCAGACGATCCACAGTAAATCAACCAAATAATATTTTTTTAAAAAAAATCAGTCTAACAGGGAAAGCACCTCCCCACCACCGCATAGTCATGAGGAAAAAGCAAAATAAAATGCAGTTTTCCTGTGGGTGAGAACAGGAAAACGGTGGCCCTCCATGTGTTGTCAAACTACAACTCTCATCTGGCTAACACAACATAGTAGGGATTTCGAACTAGTTGTTTGCACAGCTCTATTGTTTGGGCCAGTTGTTTGGTGCTTTGGAGCTTTTTGGCTAGAATCCCATTTGTTTTTATCCAAGGTTTCCATAACTTGCCGTAACTGCTTTCAGCTAGGTGACAAGATGCCGGGGTGCATCCTGGTAGTGAAATCTGGTACATGACCGGGCGCCCAACCCAGGCATTTCCCGACATGTCTTATTATTTGCAGTGAGCCACAGCAGATTGTGCAAACTTAATGCAAACGCCAACAAGATTCTGATCGCTTTAATCTAAAAGTCTCAGCAAAGGAGAAATCTGTGTTATGGAATGTCAGAGGGGTTCATGTCCAGATAGTGTTAATAAAGGGTTCTTCTGCTCCCCAACCAGGTGGCGGACATCCACAACAAATGGAGGAATCCTGACAGTATCGATTGACAATCCTGGTGCAGTCCCACAACCCATGTGAGTAAAATGGCTTCATTATATATTACAAAAAACCTCTTCCCAAACTTTGTTGGTGAGAATCGTTGGGGGATCAGAAGGAGATACTGTTCATACGGCATAGAAGTGGAGCCTCCCAATTGTGCCCTAATAATTTGGACCCCCACCCCACCCACCCCTCTTCGTTATTGCTGTGGCTTGCATCTTTGGTCTCTTATGTTTTAATTTCTGGGGAAATGCGCATTTCTGCTGAAAGCCATTCAAAGTGCCATTACGTTTTTTCTGCCCAACAGTTCTTTGAAGCCAAGGCTAACCAGTACTCCTATCCCTCCGTTTCTCATGAAGAGGGACCAGTCGGAAGAGAAAAAGATTCCTAAAGGAGTTCCATTGCAGTTTGACATCAACAGTGTCGGGAAACAGGTGGGCTATTCTGAGCCAGTCCACATACACGACAAAACAGTTCTGGTGTTGACAGTTAACACGGGCCTCCAACCTGAAGCCTAGGCTTCTTTATTGCCCTTCACAACTTGCTATCAAACTGCTAGGTGGTGGGTTTTCTTTCTGAAATGGCTCTCAACTATGTGCACATTCCAAATGGATGTTCGGTCCCCGAGACAGCGTTCATTTCAAAGTGTTGCTGTTTCTCTATCCTCATTCACTTGCTATATTCCCTAAACCTAGCGTATTCCTCTCTTTTAAACAAAGGAAACCTTCCTGTATTGCTCCTTTTTCTCTCCTGTACATTTTTTTTTTGCAACACCCTTCCCTTTGTTTCACCTCTCTTCTGATTTTTTCCAATGTTTGCTTAACTTGTCTAGTGTGGTGAAAACCCTCTTGCCAAGTTTCTTCTTCGAATTACAGTGGTGCCCCGGATAGCAACGATAATCCATTCCAGATTAATCGTCGCTATCTGGAAACATCGCTAAACGGAATTAAAAAATCCATAGGAACGCATTAAACTTCGTTTAATGCGTTCCTATGGGGCCCAAACTCACCGCTATGCGGAGATCCTCCATTGTGCCGCCATTTTCGCCACCTCAGTAAGCGAGGAATCTGCGCAAAAAAACTTGCGGTGGCCATTTTGGAACCGCCGATCAGCTGTTTTAGAAACATCGAAACGCTTACCGATCATCACAATGCGATGTTTTGCCTATTAAAACATCGCAATGCGATCGCATTAGCGATCTAAAAAAATAGATCGCTATGTGAATTTGTCAAACGGTGCGCTCGTTAAGCGAGGCACCACTGTACTTTCCAGGTTTTCTCAGTTAGCCACCCTTTTTTTGCTCAACCCTTTTGAACTGGGTCCTCCTTTCTATTCCTCCCCAATCACGTTCCACAGAAGCAATTATCTTCCCTTTGTTCCTGCTTGGCCGCCAGAAAACGGTGGCACATAGTTGCATACCCTTTGAGCCTTACTGATGTGGTCTTGAGATCCCTATCAGGCCATTACAGTTTGTCCCAGCTCCTGTTTCAATCATATGAACCCTCCAACTGATACTTCAACAGATACAGCAGGATCCCCTTATCGGCAGGATCAGTATCCGCTGATTCACTTATCCATGGTCTAAAAATATTAGAACAAAAGGCCAGGAAATACATCTTTCTAAAGATGAAGTTACCAGAATTGGTAACTAGAGAGAGTCGGAAACCCTGTTACATATAGTGTTGGCTATGAAAATGATGTCCACTATTATCTGCATTTTTCAACCTCCGTGGGGGGCTTGGAACTGATCCCACATGAATAAGGGTGCCCTACTATATGATTTCTGCACTATTTTGGCTGGAGTTTTAGAAGAGGTAGCCATGTTAGTCTACGCTAGCATGTCAGGCAAAATCAAATGATTTTTTAAAAAAAAAAAGGAAGAGAAAAATGTTGTGGCACCTTAAAGACTAACTGCTGTATTTTAAAGTGAACGTTCATGGACAAGTCCCTCTGCCTATCTGAAGAAGCAGAGTTGTCCATGAAAGCTCACAGTAAAATACAGTGGTGCCTCACTTAACGGCAATAATCTGTTCCAGGAAAATCACCGTTAAGCGGAAACATCGTAAAGCGAAAATAAAAAGCCCATTGAAACGCATTGAAAACCTTTCAATGCGTTCCAATGGGCTTAAAACTCACCGTCCAGCGAAGATCCTCCATACAGCGGCCATTTTCGCTGCCTGTATAGCGAGGAATCCGTCCCTAAACACAGCAGGGAGCCATTTTATTTATCCAGCGGCCATTTTGAAACCGCAGATCAGCTGTTTAAAAAACATCGTTTTGTGAAGAATCGGTTCCCGAAGCAGGGAACCGATCATTGCAAAGCGAAAGTCCCCCATTTAAACCATCGTTTTGCGATTGCAAAAAGATTGTCATAAAGCGGTTTCGTCATAATGCAGGGCAATCGTAAAGCGAGGCACCACTGTTGGTCTTTAAGATGCCACAGCATTTTTCTATTCTTTAATTTTTTTAAATGTTGTTTTATTTTGGCTGGGTTATTTGTTATTAATACAATGTGGGGTTTTATCTATTGTTTATTTCTGTGGATTTTGAAACTGTGCTGCAGGGATTGGCTACTGGATAGTAGACAAATACTGTATTTTAAATAAATAGAAATAAAGGCAAGGAGGGTAGATGAAATACTAGCAAAATATCATTTTTGCTCTTTGTGGTTTTCTAATCTCTTTCTAATGAGGAAATGTAGTAATCTATAGCCTTTTCTGCTTACAGACAAACATGACCCTCAATGAGCGTTTTGGGATCCTGAAGGAACAAAGGACGGCCCTCTCTCAGAACAAAGGCAGCCGTTTTGTAACTGTGGGCTAGGGTTTGTTCAAGAGACCCCATCTTTCTAAGGAACTGAATTCTCAGTGAACCGAAAAGTATGGGATATGTTGGACCTTGTGTCAAGATGTTGATGAAGCTGAATATTTTTTTTAAAACTCGTTTTACTTTAAATAGTTAAAAAGAAACACAACCCTCCCATGACAGTGGAACGTAAAAAAGAGAAAATGCAGTATAGGTAATAAGTAGTGTCATGTTACCTGGATGGAAACTAAACTCCATGCAGTCCCAGGAAGAAGAGAAAAAACCAATAGAATCACCTTGGTTTCTTAAGGCCCAGTGGATGTTGGAATTAATGTGGCAGCTGTTCATTGCGCCACCCACCACTGCAAAGCAGCCACTTGTGCGTTATTTGATTGCCGGTTGCTGCCCATGACTTCATTACTATAAATCTGGTGAGGAGCACAGCCCTTCTTCCAGTTGCACTTCTGCTACTTAAGCTGCAAGGTCCTTGATACTCTGAAACGCTGCAGTTCACCTGACACTGGAGTGCAAAATGTTCGGAAACTGGGGCAGTAAAAGAACAGTGCAGAGTCACATAGCTGTAACAGGCTGTTGTCACGTACTTTCAAGTGACAGCATGCAGGCTTGAGGCCTCTCGTAGGACCATAGCGTGAATCTGGTCCCTGCACGTAAGAAATGAACACATTGGTCTCTGTGGGGTAAAAATTTAAGCCAATGCAAGTTAGGTTACCTGCTGCTTCCTTTGTTCCTTTGTTTTTAAGCTGCCAGTTTGCTTCCTGTCTTCATTAGAGGAAACTATGCTTTAGTGACCATTTAATGTTGCCAGATAAATTATTTTGGATGTTACTCTGTTGTGTTGTAAAGATGTGCACTTTGTGACCCCTATACTTAGCGGTAGTTTCAACAGGTGAGCATCACAAGGATTCAAGGGACTTTCCTGTTGTTTCAAGGGATCAGAAGTGGTGGAGTTGACATATCAGCACACCCCCTACATTTAACGTGCACTGGATTTTTTAAATTCAAAACTTGTGTCAAGGTTTTCAGGATGGCCGCAAGGGTCAGGCAGCCCCAAGCTTCCCCTTCGGACTTCACTGAGATTAGCTATGTTCAGAGCGCGAGCAAAAGCAGTGGGATTGCCTGTCGCCTACTTTGTGGACTAAATCGGTCTATAGCGTTGATGCTCAGATAGATAAATGGATACTAGACGATTTGCTGCATCTCAGAAACCTAGTGCGTTTAACACAGTATCTTTTTTTCCTATTAAAAAAAAAATCCCAAGCAATTAGTTTATTGTAGCATTCAAGATAAAGATCTCTTTGACAGTAGTGGGCCTTCCTCAGAGCAGTTTAAAACAGTCATGTATCCATGACAATTTATTGTTCAGGTTCTTGTTTTTAATTCTTCAGTAACTTTGCAATAGAATAACATTTGGAATATAAAGTTTTTTTTTACTATGTTAGTTGATGTTCTGTTGAAGAAATCCATTAGAATTGAAGTAGGCAGAATGCTGATCGTCATCCTGTATTAGATTTCCACCAGGATGCAACTAAAAATAAATAAAAAATAAAAAAAGAATAAAATCCTTTTGCATCAACATGGATGCAAAACATTGATGCAATGCATCTCAAGAGAGCTAGTTTGTATTTAAGGAGAATATGCTTTAAAACTGTACCTTTTGGTATTTTCTTTTTGAGAAGTTAATACAGTTTGATCTATTCTAAAGCTGTCAAAACTTTTTTAAAAATAAAAATGTTACAAGTTTGCGGCTGTGTGTATCTGGAACTGAATTTTATAACTCTTTGTATTCCACATAGAATGAATTAGTAATTCTTTTTCATCCATGTCAGAAGCAATCTGGAATAGAAGGATCAGTTGTCAGGACGCTATTGTTCCCCAAGGCGTGCTTTTTGAAAATATGCTGAACTCACATTCAGAGAACATTATTGGAAAATTCACTGGCTTAAAAATGACTCCTTAATAGATGTGCCGTATGCATAGATGGGTGAGCGAGTGTGGTGTAGTGGAACAGAGTGACAAACTAGGACTCGGGAGACCTGGGTTCAAATCCTGCTCAGCCATGTAAGCTGACTGTGGGTTTGGCAGTGGTAAAACCACTAAAAATACCTCCCCTATGCTGAAAACCCTATTGAGTTCACCCAAATTTGGGTGCAACTTCACAGCACATAATAAAAAGCACAGATGATCATTTTAATAAAATAGAGCTTTTTAAATGAAAGAAAGCAGTCACTGCTTCTGAAGAAGATACTTTTCTTCAGTTCTTTTTTTTTTTTAATGTCTTGTTGTTTAGTCATTAAGTCGTGTCTGACTCTTTGTGGCCCCATGGACCAGAGCACGCCAGGCCCTCCTGTCTTCCACTGCCTCCCGGAGTTTGGTCAAATTCATGTGGGTCGCTTCAATGACACTGTCCAACCATCTCATCCTGTCGTCCCCTTCTCCTCTTGCCCTCACACTTTCCCAACCTCAGGGTCTTTTCCAGGGAGTCTTCTCTTCTCATGAGATGGCCAAAGGATTGGAGCCTCAGCTTCAAGATCTGCCCTTCCAGGGAACACTCAGGGTTGGTTTCCTTCAGAACGGATAGGTTTCTTCTCCTTGCAGTCCAGGGGACTCTCAAGAGCCTCCTCCAGCACCACAGTTCAAAAGCATCAATTCTTCGGCGGTCAGCTTTCTTTATGGTCCAGCTCTCACTTCCATACATCACTACTGGAAAAACCATAGCTTTGACTTTGCGGA
Organism: Pogona vitticeps; assembly: GCF_051106095.1. Taxonomy (NCBI): domain Eukaryota; kingdom Metazoa; phylum Chordata; class Lepidosauria; order Squamata; family Agamidae; genus Pogona; species Pogona vitticeps. Next base: position 4,136,776 of record NC_135785.1, read on the forward strand.
CAGTAAAATCTGTCACTGCCTCCATATCTTCTCCTTCTATTTGCCAGGAAGTGATGGGACCAGTGGCCAGGATCTTAGTTTTTTTGATGTTGTGCCTAATTATTGATTAAATAGGAGAGGTCCTAGAAATCTCACTGAAGATACTTCCAAGCTTCTTTATTGTCAGCTTGCTGTGTTGTCTGAGATCTGATCACGACTAATCTATATCCCACTTAAAGCAGCTCAAAGACTAACGGGAAATGTCATTCTTTTATCTCCGAGGCTTTACGAGCCCAGTTCTTCCACTCATAGCTTTGCCTGGGATAGATTAGATACAGAGCTACTCGCCCATGTATTTTGGACCTTTCTAGGTCCACTGTCATCCACTCCAGAAGTGAAAGACAAATTCTATGACGATCTGGCAGCTGCTATCAAAAAAGTCCCTGAAAGAGAGGCACTGTTCATTCTTGGAGACTTTAACGCTAGAGTTGGTGCTGATCATAATTCTTGGCCCACTTGTCTAGGTCGCTTTGGCATTGGAAAGATGAATGAAAATGGCCAGCGCTTGCTGGAGCTTTGCTGCCATTATGGTCTTTGCGTCAGCAACACATTCTTTAACACGAAGCTGCAACACAGAGTTTCCTGGAGACATCCAAGATCCAAGCATTGGCATCAGCTCGATCTAATCCTCACTAGACGTTCCAGCCTTCCTAGTATTACGATCACACGCAGTTACCAGAGTGCTGATTGTGATACTGATCACTCCCTGGTGTGTAGTAGAGTAAAACTGCGAACAAAGAGAGTATATCACACGAAAAAGGAAGGAAGACCACGTATTGACATCAGCAAGACTCGCGATCAAAGAAAAGTGAAAGAATTTGCCCAAGCACTTGAGGAAGCCCTTCCAGGTCCGGCTACTGCAAATGCACCTGAACGATGGGAACACTTCAAGAACACTGTCTATAACACCGCCTTGTCCACCTTTGGCAAGAAGACCCAAAAGGTGGCTGACTGGTTCGAAGCCCATTCAGAGGAGTTAATGCCAGCCATCGAGGTTAAGAGAAGAGCACTAGCAGCATACAAAGCCTGTCCTAGCGAGTACAACTTGCAAGCTCTTCGAGCTGCCCGCAGCCAAGTCCAACAGGCTGCCAGGAGATGCTCCAACGACTATTGGCTCCAGCTCAGCTCTCATATACAGTTAGCAGCGGACACAGGTAACATCAAAGGAATGTATGACGGTATCAAGCAGGCCTTAGGTCCAATACAGAAGAAATCTGCTCCCTTGAAGTCTGCTACAGGTGTGCTCATCCAGGACCGAGCACAGCAGATGGAACGCTGGGTACAGCACTACTCTGAGCTATATTCCAGAGAGAATGTAGTAACCGAAGAAGCATTAAATAACATTGAGTGCCTACCTGTCTTGGAAGAGCTGGACAGCGAACCAACCCTAGCAGAAATAAAAGCGGCCTTGGACTCCCTCGCCTCCGGCAAGGCACCTGGAAAGGATAACATCCCTGCTGAAGTGCTGAAATGCTGTAAGGAGATCATCACCACTGAACTGTACGAAATCTTTTGTCTCTGCTGGAGGGAAGGTGGAGTACCACAGGACATGAAGGATGCAAACATTGTCACATTGTACAAGAACAAAGGAGACAGGGGTGACTGCAATAACTACCGTGGCATCTCTCTTCTTAGCGTTGTAGGGAAGCTGCTTGCCCGTGTTGTTCTGAAGAGGCTCCAGGTGCTTGCAGACAGAGTCTATCCAGAATCACAGTGCGGATTTCGAGCTAATAGATCCACCACTGACATGGTATTCTCCCTCCGACAGCTGCAGGAGAAATGCAGGGAACAACAACAGCCGCTCTTAGTGGCCTTCATAGACCTTACAAAAGCATTTGATCTGGTTAGCAGGGATGGCCTTTTTAAAATACTTCCCAAGATTGGATGTCCACCTCGTCTCCTTAACATCATCAGATCTTTCCATGAGGGAATGAAAGGCACTGTAGTTTTTGACAGCTCAACATCAGACCCCTTCGACATCCGAAGCGGAGTGAAACAGGGCTGTGTCCTCGCACCAACACTTTTTGGGATCTTTTTTGCTGTCATGCTGAAGCATGCCTTTGGAACTGCAACCGAGGGTGTCTATCTCCGGACTAGATCAGACGGAAAGCTCTTTAATCTCTCCAGATTGAGAGCGAAGACCAAAGTCCAACTGAAATGCATGCGGGACTTCCTCTTCGCAGATGATGCAGCCATCGTTGCCCACTCTGCTGAAGACCTCCAACAACTCATGAATCGTTTCAGCAAGGCCTGCCAAGACTTTGGACTAACAATCAGCCTGAAGAAAACACAAGTCATGGGCCAGGGCGTGGACTCACCTCCTTCCATTACCATCTCTACACAAGAATTGGAGGTTGTTCATGACTTTGTGTACCTTGGCTCAACCATCTCTGACACCCTCTCTCTGGATGTCGAGCTGGATAAACGCATTGGCAAAGCAGCCACCATGTTCTCTAGACTCACAAAGAGAGTATGGCTCAATAAGAAGCTGACGACACATACAAAGATCCAAGTCTATAGAGCCTGTGTCCTAAGCACACTCCTGTACTGCAGCGAGTCCTGGACCCTTTGTGCACGGCAGGAGAGGAAGCTGAACACGTTCCATATGCGTTGCCTCCGACGGATTTTTGGCATCACCTGGCAGGACAAAGTCCCAAACAGAGTAGTCCTAGAACGAGCTGGAATTTTCAGCATGAATACATTGCTGAAGCAGCGACGTCTACGTTGGCTTGGGCACGTCGTGAGAATGGCTGATGGTCGGATTCCAAAGGACCTCCTGTATGGAGAATTAGTGCAGGGAAATCGCCCCAGAGGGAGACCACAGCTGCGATACAAGGACGTCTGCAAGCGAGATCTGAAGGCCTTAGGAATAGACCTCAACAGATGGGAAACCCTGACATCTGAGCGTTCAGCCTGGAGGCAGGCACTGCATCGTGGCCTCTCCCAATTTGAAGCGACCCTTGCCCAGCAGGCCGAGGCAAACAGGAAATCACAAAAGCAGCAAAACCAGGGAGCTGGACAGGGGACAGATTGGATCTGTCTTCAGTGTGGAAGGGATTGTCACTCTCGAATTGGCCTCCTCAGCCACACTAGACGCTGTTCCAAGTCCTCCACACAGAGCACGCTACCATAGTCTTTCGAGACTGAAGGATGCCTAACCAAGGTGTAAATTATGAGGGTTAGATGGTAGTGGTCACAAAAGCAGATTAACTGTTATCTGAATTTACTTTTCCTGTATCTTTGCCCGGCCTACATCTGGTACCCCTCTCCTTAAAAGTTGCCACAAACAAACAAACAGAGACTGTCCCTTGTATTTTCCTGCATCTGGAAAACGTGTAAAGCAGATAAGAATGGTATGCCTGTGTTGTATAAGACTGCTTTTTGGTATGCGGCTGGCAGAGAAAAAGAAAGCTGCGCCCTCTTTGATTCCAGCACATGGCAGGAAAATAAGTAAGTTTGTAAAGGAGATGGTGGTGGATGGAGGCTTTGTGTTATAAACAAAATAAATGGGAGATTTCCATAGCATGAAGCCAATATGCGGTGACATTTTAAAAAAAAAGTTATGTCTGTTATTCTTCAAGCCTGTTTCCACACTTTGATCTTGAAAAGGGCTGTTATCAGAATTCGTAGCAGTCCATACCTGGCAGATCAAAGCGGGCCCAGACAATGCAGTATGTTGCAGACATCACGCAAGTCAGATGAACGCAGGCGGAGTGAGGAAAGTGGTAGATGGAATCCACAAAGACCCGTGTTCTAGAAGGCTTTGTTGGTGATTTAATAACACAGAACGCTAATTTTGTCCAAGGCTGTAACAAAAATGTGACATATAGGAACTTTTGCAGTGAATATTTTGCTTACACAGGCTGAAAAAGGGGCCCTGTGTCTCTGCCATATCCTGTTCACAGTTTTGGTGACTCCTCACAATCACAAACGGATGGGTGAACAAGTAGTCAATCAGGCAGTGTCATTCATTCTGCACGTGGCATAGGGCAAGCAAAGTACTGTATGTACAGCCTAGGCTTTTCTTTGTGTGCAGCTTCCAACTCTGTGTCAGGCCCCTCTATTTTTCCCAACCCAAAAAGTGAATGAATGATCCTGGAAGCCTCCAGGGATTTCAATTCATCCTTGAAACAGATCACAGCCCCCCCCCCCCCATGATTCAATACCAAAAAAAGTTTCTGAAACCTAAAAGTGGACTTCTAGACACTTCTGATTTGTTTTGTTAATGTCTGTGTGGCCTTTGAAGGACCCCGGGGGGGGGGGGGGTAAGAATCAAGCTCTGGATCTGGATCTGTTGCATACCTTGATAGGAGATATTCACAGGTGTTAATTCTGGAACAATGGTTCCCAACCTTCAGTTCCCAGATATTCTTGGACTAAAACTCCCCAAAGCCTTCACCACCAGCTGTGCTGTCCGGCGGTTTCTGGGAGTGGTAGCCCGAGAACATCCCGGGTGACCCTTGGCTGGGAACCCCTGCTTTGGCACAACCTCCTTGCTCCTGTAGGTGAAAAGGAGGGGGAACTGCTTTCGTCACTACCCCATCATCTGCCTCGTTTGGAAAGTTTCTTAAACTCCCAAATTGGACAGCAAAGGAAATGCATGCTGACCTTCCAGCATTCTTGACTATTTTTTTGAACAGAATCCTAGCTATTAGAAGTCTGCCCCACCTACGTTTGGCAGCTTGCCATCACAACTCCCCAGCTTGCTACTCTGACAGCTCAATGCAGAGGCTGGAAAAGACATGTTGATATTCTGACTGGTGTCTGAGGAATCCCTGAGAGTACATAGGACTCACCCCCTCCTCTGGTGGAATGTCACCGAGCTACCTAGGCAACCATTAATTTGCTGGCTTCCAGTTGTAAATTAGGTTAATCTAACGTTGGTCTGGATTCCCAGTGTGGGGGGTGTAGTGGACAGAATAGGACTCGGGAGGAGGTCTGGGTTCGAATCCCCGCTCAGCCACGGACACTCAATTGGGGGGGGGCTGGCACTTGGTAAAGCTGCAAGAGACTATTTTTGAAAAAATCCCTTAATTTCTCCCGCTCTAGCTCCCGCCCCCTTGCGTGTCCTCCTGCTCCTTCTGCGCGCAAGCGCATTCCTCCCCCGAATCGCCCTAGGACGGGGCACTTCCGCCCTTATCCTCCAGCGCAGGCGCTCTCCCGCTCCGCCGCTCTTGGGCCGGCGGCGCCTGCGCAGTGGCGGCGAGGCCGCTGAGGGAGGCGAGGGGGGCGGCGGGGAAATGGCGGCGGTGGCGCTGGCGGCCGCGGCGTCTGAGGGCGGCGGCGGCGGTTGCTCCGTCGGGGGCTCGTCGTCGGCGCTGATGTCCGGCGGCGTTGGCGGCCCTGGCCCCGGCCCTAGCTTGGCGGCCGGCGGCGCGGCGGCGGGCCCGTCGTCGTGGACGCGCTCGTTGGAGCGGGCGCTGGAAGAGGCGGCGGCCAGCGGCAGCCTCAACCTGAGCGGCAGGAAGCTGAGGGACTACCCGCGGGGCAGCGCCGCCGGCCACGACCTCAGCGACACCACGCAGGCCGGTGAGAAAGAGCCCCCCTCAGGCAGGCAGGACGGTGGGTCGGTGGGTGAGGAGAGCGGAGGTCTCCCTGAGAGGAGGGCAAAGCAAGCTCTCCCCCAGCGCTCCTTGAGGGGAGAGGGCTGGCGAGCCCCGAGGACCTCCTTTTACTCGCGAGGAAGCAGGGAGAGAGAGAGAGCGCGCGCACAGGGAGGGCGGCATCCCGCTTCCTCCCCGTGGGAGGTTTTGGCTGCCGGCCGCCCTGAGGAGCCGGGCCCGCGGTGGGGGGGGGCCCAGGCGGGGGCGGCGGCGACGATCATAATAATAAATAACAATATTTAAAATAACAGCCCCCCCCACCTTTGAACGGCGGCAGGTGAACTGCCAGGGTGTGCCCGGCCCTCTTCTGCTTGGGAGGAAAAGGTTTCGGGGAGGCTCGGAGGAAGCCCCACCACCGGCTTCCTTGCCAGGAGGATTTCCTGACCTTTTTGTAAAAAAAAAAAGCCTGCCCTCTTGGATTCAGGAGCCACAGGTTTAAGAAATATTTCAATATTCAACAGGTCGATCGTAGTCGGCGTTTTGTACGCGTTCCCTGTTTGTTCGAGTGCAAATAAAAGAGTAAAATAAGAAAAATGGCTTTGCAAAACTAGAAGGCGAGGGGGACTAAATCTGGGTGTGCCCAAGGTTTGCACAAGCAGGGCATCAGGCTTCCTCCCTTGGAGGTTTTGCTGTGGGCCACCCTGGGGTGCAGTGTAGCCAGGTGTTGGGCTACACACCCAGCCCAGGAATGGTCCAGGGTATCAGGATCGAGGCTTGAAACGGTCCTGAAGAAGAGGTTGACAGGGGAGGAAGTCCTTCTGGAGTCATTTTTGAAAAAGCCTGCCCTCAAATCTTTGGTGGGTTGGAAGGCAGGGGCCACAAGGAAACAGTTTTGTGTGAGAAGTAAGAGGATTCAACAGGTTGCCCATCATGTGTTTAGAAGGCATTCCTTGTTTGTGCAAGTAAAGAATGAAATAAGAAAAAGATTTGCAGAAGTTGAAGGAGAGGGGCCAAATCTTGTCTACGCAAGGTTTAGGTAGGCTTGTTAAATGAAAACAATTCCAACATGACTTTCTGCTCGAAGATACTCCCAGTGTGACAGACCATAGTCGTTCCTGACTACATATATTGAGAGAGAAAAGTGAAAGGTTCCTATGCCAGGAATCTTACTGTTTGTTTGACTAAAGCAAGAAAGAAGGAAAGGTGGAAGTTAAAAAGGTAATAATTAGCAAAATGCACTTTGTTGCTTTGTGTTGTGAAGTCACTTCCATGGTGATGCAATACACGTGCTAAAGTTTTATTTTCTTTTTGTTACAACTGTAATACTTAGTCTGCTTTTCTTGAATGCCAAACTTGGTGTACAGTTGGCTGCCTGCAAATTAAAATGATGTAAAATAGCTGGATTCGATGATCCATAGGGTCACTTTCCAGCTCTGCAATTTTTAAAAGGTGATGATGTTCAAAACACAAAGGGCTGTGTGGTGTGTGGACTTGCTTTGGCAGAATAAGATTCTTCTTCATTGGATGATGGGAGTTCCCAAGTTCTTGTTTTTAGTCACCCCTGTAAGAGTGGTACCACTTTCTGGCAAGCCTAAAGAGTAAAGAGGATTCACTTCCCCCAAATGATTTAATAGGAATTTCACAGACACACAGGGGCTGGGAAAAATCCATAGAGAGAAAAAGAGGCAACAGTTGAGGACTGGCCATGTGTACGTACAAAATCAGATTTAGAGCTGGAGATATGAGGAGAATGATTGAAGAAGCCACTTTAATCAAAAAGTGGAGATGACTTGGAGGCTGGATAGGAACCCTGTTGTCCTGAATGCAAGAAAATAAAGAAGAAAAGGACCCCCAAACTCCTGCTGTCAATGTGAAATTATAGATGTTTCTTGCATAGCTGAGCATTCTACCTAATTGTGGCCTTAGGAGACTGGTAACTGTGAGCTTCATAGTGTGCATACACAGGCAAGTAGAGTCTGAGCATGGCAGTCAGTATTTAAAATAATGCAAAATAGATTTAAGCATTTAGAGGTCATTCTCAGTGAGAACAGCTTGTCAAACTGGACTACGTGGAATGAATAGAATGCAGATGGGTGAAGTTGAATAATCAAAAAGGAAGGAATATAATTTGTGACCGGAAGTACATTGTTTATTTCATAGGATTTGACATGTAATTATGACTCGAAGTGCTGATTATGAACAAGGTGGATAAAAATCAATGATATTTTTGATTTAAGTTGTCAACAATCCAATTTTTAAAATTTCAATCATGTTTTAAATCAGATCCCCCTGATTTGTGAATGTTATGAATTCTTTTCAGAATCTCCATTGTCAGATTCAGATGGTACCATACATATATTCAAACTTTTGAAACTGACAATATTATTGAAAAAAAATGTAAAAATAATGTTTTTAAAACGGCACCCTGCTGCAAGAAGATCCATCTTGAAAATATCTAGGTTACAAATCTGAGGGACCTGGGTTCATAACCAGTTCAGTTGTGTGTAATCTTCCTGAATCACTTTCAGCAGGACAATTTGGTAATAATAGTGGATAAAGATTGTTCAACATGGATACTGGAACACATTTTTCACGTTCAGATGACTGGTGTAAACATTGTGATTGTTGAATAATGAATCATAAGCTTGTTCTGGTATAATTACAGTCGATTACTATTGGAGCCTCCTGCAAGAAAACTGAGAAATCTAGTAAAATACCCAAAGCCACATGCCTTTGAATAAAGCTAGCATTAGCATTTTTCTTCCAGTCAGTACTCAAGGCATTGAAGATTTATTCTTGGTAATCTAAGCACCGCCCTGACAGGCAGGGAGGGGCTGGACCTGATGGGGAGGGGCTTGCCTGAGATCCCTAGTGAGTGGAGCTGCCTGAGCTGAGATTTGATCTGGGGAGGTTTCTGGTTCATAGCTCACACCCTTAATGACTGCAGCCATTCTGAACTGTTACTTAAATATCTAATATAAATCATAAAAAATGGGTGAAATGTGTCTCCATTGTAATTTTGAATGCACTTAGCATTCCTGTTAAATATATTTAAGGTTGGCACTACAGATAATCAGGCTTCACTGCTTGGCTCATAAATTAGATCACTTCTGGCTAGATTTGCAGCATAATGTAGTATGGTTAAAAAAATCTGTTCTTGTCTGCTGTAACCCTTTAAAATCAACCAGTGCTTATGTGTTTGTTTGTTTGTTTTTTTTTTCATTTACTATGCTGTTTGGAATAAAATATAATGTATTTAACCCATTATGACCTCATCCCCAATTTTAAAATGTCAGATATTATCAGTGCACAAAAGGAAATTTGAGGTGAATGGGCATTGCTCTTACATAACACCTTTGTGGAAAAGGGTGGTGACAGGCTCTGTTCCTCCTGCTGTGTTGTTGTAAGCCAGAATTGTGGACAAATTCCATACGAATTGAAATACAAAGTTTCAGGCAAAATGTTTTGTAAATTTAAGTAGTGTATGCTCCTGTGGAGCTGAATTATAAAATGCAGTCTTTTTTCTACAGGAAGAGATTATTGGACGCAGAGATATTAGTTGACCGGCTACACAATTTTGTACCAGCCGTTTCCTTTTTGTGGGTTTTCCGATGTCGGGCACTTGGAAATAAGAATACTAGCAATAGGAAGAATACTTAGATAATACATTTTATGGAATCTTTCCTGAGCAGAAATATAAAAACAAAACAGCTTAATGAAGCACTACTGTACAAGGCAGTGAACAATAGTTAGCTGTGATTCCTCTAGTCCTATATGGAGATGCTGATGAGGGAAATTCAGTGAGGTCTGAGTAAATAAATGGAAGATAGCAGTATAAGCAGCACTTGCGTAAAACTGCTTAATGCTTTCTGATGCATAACATGTCAATTAAATGTGAACTGACAAGGAAGAGAATTAAGCTTCTTACTCTAACCCCATTTTTACTATTGCTTTATCAAGCTTTGGCCTCAATCTTTATTGCTGTCCTCCTGCCCTTTCAAAAAACTAGATAATCACGTTTTCTCAAAGGCTTTCACAGCCGATATCCAATGGTTCTTGTAGGTTTTTTGGGCTGTTCAGCCGTTTTCTGGAGGTTTTTCTTGCTAATGTTTCGCCAGTCTCTGTGGTCGGCATCTTCAGAGGACAGGAGTTAGAACATGGAGTGGTGATAATGTAGAACTCTTTTCTTAACTCCTGTCCTCTGAAGATGCCGGCCACATAGACTGTCGAAACGTTAGGAAGAAAAACCTCCAGGACACAGCCAAACAGCCCGAAAAACCTACAACAGCCAATCACGTGTTTGCTTCGTTACATAGACCTTGCAGTAACATGGAGTGGTGATAATAATAATAATAATAATAATAATAATAATAATAATAATAATAATAATAATAATAATAATAATAATAATAATAATAATAATAATAATAATATAATTTATTGTCATTGTAAGTATAAACACAGTATACCATACAACGAAATTCACAATAATGTAGAATACTAGTAGCACATAGTGGTGAATGAAATAGTTGTAGCTGGCACTAGGTGAAGACATGGTCCATGCAGAATACCTTCATTAGAGACCTGCGTAACCATTAGTACAATTCAGAAGAGTTGTACTGGGCAGTCAGACTTGCTGATACTTGCTTATGTGGTTATCTGTAATAACTAAGAACTGCGTTTCAGTGACAAGGTAGAGAAGGATGTACCCCACCCACCCACCCACCTTGCCTCTTCTTTAAATTAGCTACATGTGGTCTAATTAAAAAATGTAGGCTAGTAACTCTTGGGAACTTACTACAGTAACAAGGTTACTGTTAGTCTACAGATCAGGCTTAGTAGAACTATTTAAAGTAGTACAACGTTTCTTTGGGACTTGGAGAACAAAGTCTTTTGGATACAAAAGATTTCATGCAGGGGGGGGAATTGATTTAAATCAGGTCAGTTTAAATTCCGATTTAAATTGCTCGTCAGTAAGACTCGATTTAAATCATGATTTTTAAATGTAAAGAGTCATTCTTGCTGGTAATTTTAATGTTTAATCTTTGGAGTCGGACAGGGTCTCTTTTACGGCCTGCTGCCATTTGCTCCTCAAAGGAGGGAATAAAGAACTTCAAGCTATGTACACAAAGATCCCAAGATTTGTAAGCTGTTCAGAAGGTTTCACTTTCATTTTTACTGCTTGCCCCTCCCTCCTCACACTTATAGCCTGGTACAGATGTAGTTCACTCCAAACAATCTTCAAACCCAGCATTTAAGGTAATGTGTTCATTGTTTATACATGGATTTGCAGAACAACAATGGGATTAAAGTCTTTTTCTTTAACTTTCGTTTATTCCATTTTTGCTGTGAAAAAGTGGATGTTATCTCAGCTTGGATAACACGGATTAACTGAATTAGTTTACCAAAAATGTAAAAATTGCATGAATATACAGCTTCATGCTGCATAACTTAAGTTCCATTTCATGCTGAAAGCCCTTTGAATTATCATGTATTTTAAGTGGAAAACTATCTTTAGATAAATTTTTCCTCCAACAGCATTTCATTAAAATAAAGATTTGATTTTAAATTTAAAAATCCAATTTTTAGTTTTTTTTTAAAATATACCATTTTAATCCTCCCAGATTTCATGGAAGCTATATTTGTGGTAGAGGCTTTCTGATCCCATTTTAAATTATAATAAAGGTGAAACTGTGAAAAGGCTTTTCTTTGTTTCTGTCTCTAATGTACTATTGAGGTCTCTGTCTGGTTGACCATCTTTTCTTTCCCTGACTACTAAAAAGAGCTTGTGTGCACTGCTTCCTTTAGTAACTTTTTAATAACTGCTTTTTCTTCAACTAAAAAATACACACAAAGAAAGCTGGATGGTCCTTACACAATACAAATGCAGGATAAGGTGGTAACTGTAATTAGACCACAAAAAATATGAAATGATCAGCAAGCTTTCATGGGTCAAGTCCATTTCTTCAGACCATGCACCAGTATCTTGAGGATAGTGCCGCAGAATTATAAATGACAGTCCGGAAAATTCTGACTCACCTCTTAGAATCAAGTCTGGCACAGCCACCACCATTTTTCTGCAGTATCTACAAGATATTAATGCATGACCTGAGGAAGGTCTGCACACTGGTAATCTCAAAAATTGACTGCTGCACTGCACTCTATGTGGGGCTTCCCTTGAAACTGCTATGGAAGCTTCAGGGGATCAAGAATACAGCAGCCAGACTGATTGTTGGGGTGAGGATATTTAAGCATATCATGCCAACTTTGGTTTGCCTGCGCTGGCTGCCGGTCCATTTCCATGCCATGCCAGGTTCAAGGTCATAGTACTGACCTATAAAGCCCTAAACAGTTTGGGACCTTGCTGCTTGTCTGAATGTCTCCTTCCAAGTTCTGCTCCCTGTATTACCTGGTCCTCACATATCTCACTCATGTGGATGTTGATGCCTAGAGAAACCTGTAAGTGAGCCTTCTCAGCCGAGGCACCTTGTGTGTAAAATGTCCTCACACAGGAAATACATGGGGTGCCCTCACTCCGTCCTTTAAAAGCTCCTGAAAACGGAGCTTTTTAGGGTAGCCTTTGAGGGATCCTCGTAATTTAATAGGACAGTGGAGAAAAGAAGAATGCGAAATAAGGGAAACTGTTACTTCTTTTTCTCTGCTTATTCTTCTGTGTGTTATTATAGCTAGTTTAGTCTTTTTCGATATTTGATTTTATATGTCCCTTGTATTTTGTTGTAGTCCACCTAGAGTACCGAATTTGCTAGATAGGCGGTAGAAAAAAAATCTAATATTATATAAATATCAGTGGGTATAGTCTGATATTTGGCTCAAAAGCTGATTTATGTATCAGACAAAAAGCCTTTAGGCTGCAGTAGTTCTCATTGTGCAAGGATGGAAAGCTTGTATGTGAGTAGCATTTGTACAAAATTGTCATTAGAAAGAATGATTAGTTGGGTAGAAACATAAACAATACTCCATTTGTTCTCTTTTCCATCTGTATTGTCACTCATTTATTCTACTTCTTGAGTGGTTTGTGGGAAAACTCAGTTGTCAGTTGGGCTTCCATCTGCTATAATTAATATTTTCATTGTAATTGTTCAAGAATCGTTAAGTGCTCATAAACAGCACCATTTGTTCCATGTATTACCATAATAATGAAAGAAGGGATAAATTTATAAGTTGAGAACATGGAAGATTAATTTATTTAAAATATTTATACAGTATTCTATTTTCCTGCCAGAGGCTACATCCTCAAGGCAATGTACAAGGAAATTAACACACCGTAAAGGTAACATTTTTTTAAAAAAAGAAAGTGCAGTGGTAATTAAAAAAAGCATGCTCCCAAAGCTGATTTTTCAAGATGATGCTGCGAAATGGGAGAAAATCATCCCTTCCTCATGATTTCTAACACAGAACTCCAGGCAACCTCTTTGAAAGGTGAATATCCTGAAGCTTCTGGCTCTTCCTGGCGGTAGGTCGGCTGCATTGGAAGGACCATGGTGTTGATCACCAGCTCCCTAGTCTTTAGAATATACATAAAGTTAGTTTTTGTTTGCTCCTCTAAATAGATGAAGAGATGGCTCTCTTCCCCTTTCTCTGGGGAAACAACTAAGGGGGTGTCTACAGGAACTGGGGGGGGGGCTGTATTGAGGAGGATGCAAATTTTGGTAATTAAAAAGATTTCCATCCTACAGCTCCAAGGGGTTCTTGATGATGGAGGAGATTCCCTGGGACCTATGGAGGCCTTGGAATGGGAAGAAAACATGTTTAGTTTTTAAAAAAGAGCTCTGACTAATAATGTAGTTAACTTTACATCATGGAACTTACATAGACAGGATTTCAGGCAGTGTCTCTTGTATATGTTTACAAAATGAATGTGGGGATTCCAGGGGACATGTGTAGTCTCTAATTACAAAGAATCATAATGGCACAAGACCAGCAGTTGTATTTAGCAAGAGGCCTTGTGGATTTTGGCCTATTTAATTAGAAGCTGCATCAGAATAGGCTCGATGTAGTCCACAAAAACTTAGAATTAATAAAACTGTTAGTTTTTCTGGTTGAACTATTCTTTTTTTCAGTGTTTTTGAAACTGGACTCCTGGACTGCAAGGGGAATAAACCTATCCATTTTGAAGGAAATCAACCCTTAGTGCTCACTGGAAGGACAGATCCTGAAGCTGAGGCTCCAATCCTTTGGCCATCTCATGAGAAGAGAAGCCTCCCTGGAAAAGACCCTGATGTTGGGAAAGTGTGAAGGCAAGAGTTCTTGCCTTCACACAGAGGACAACAGAGGATGAGATGGTTGGATAGTGTCATTGAAGCTACCAACACAAATTTGACAAAACTCTGGGAGGCAGTGAGTCGGACATGACTTAACGACTAACAACAACAACAAATATAAAAGTTATACAATGAATTCACTGTGGTCTTATCTACAGAATTCCTTCATTTAATTCAAGTGAAATGTAATCTCAAGATTTGTAAATTACTGAAGGAAACTTTAAACAGGGCCAGCTGTACTCCAGTCACACTGCAGCCTTTTCTTCAGAACAGTAGTTAGAAACATGGATCATCCTTCAGGGATTCCCGAAAGATAAAGCTGGGCTGGCTATATGCTGTAACTCTTCAAGGTGAACTGCCCCACTGATTTCTTGGGAGTATTCATTCTTCACTAAATCAAGGCAGAATACGGAGTTCAGGTCTAGATTAGAGGTGCAAAACCACAGGGCAGCAAAATAAGAGACTCTTATTGATTCCAGATATGATTGTCAGGTGGACCCTAAGGACAAGTAAAAGTCCAATTTTGGAAAGAGTTTTTATGCTGCTATAGCAACTCTTTCTGTTCCTGTTTTCCTTTATTAAATTTATAATCTATGCCTCAGGGAAGCATTCATAACCCAGAGGTTGTGTTAAGGTGTGAAGTGGATCTTAACAGCTGAGTGATCATTTGTACTTGGGTCCTGCTTTTTTTATGACAGTACTGATGTTGTAGCACAGTAGTTCTCAACCTTGGGTCTTCAGAGGTTCTTGGACTGAAACTCCCAGAAGCCTTCACTACTAGCTGTGCTGGCCAAGATTTCTGGAAGCTGTAGTCCTACAACATCTGGGGACCCAAGGTTGGGAACCATTCCTGTAGGGGAAGGGAACACAAAAGATTTTGGATTAGAGCTTTTCTTGTTCCTAATGGAATGAGACAGAAGCGCACAGCTCTATAAATTCCCTTGTCTGGTCAGTAATGGTCCTTCATCATAAATTGTAGAAGATTGAGAAGGAATTTGTCTTCCACTGCAAAAGTTTTTTTTCTGTTTTCTGCAGAATCCCTCTATTGGCATATGGGTTTGGTAAGAGAGCCAGGTTTCATTTCCAACTTGCATGGGGCTTAAGTAAAAGAAAGACTAAGGTTTTGAATAATGTCTTTATGGAGACACTGATGCTTTTATGTATTCAACCATTATAGCATTGCTTGAAGATCCATTTAGCCTCTAGCCCTCACCATATTGGCTCAGCTAACTTGTGTTCTTGACTTGGGCAGAATCTGCACAGATGGTTAAAGAGTAACAAGGAAGGGTGCCAGTAGATAAAGCTGTAATCATTTAATGATAGAAGGTTGGTAAAGGGGATTTCACAAGGAGATTTGTAAAAGGAAAGATTTTGGCATATGGTAGGCTCCCTTTTAAGCATAGTAATCAACATTGTTTCATGCCAAAGTAGGACACATTGTTTATAGTTTTGTGACCACGGTTAAAAAGTGTCTGTGTCACCCATCTGAAGTGCCGCATTGCACTAGACAGGAAGGTCAGCTAACCATTGACTGTAAACATTAGGTCTGACACAGTCCAAAACTGATCGCTTAAAAATAGTTTTCAAATACTGCAGGAGAGCTTTTGAGTGAAACATCCCTCTCTTCTTCAAGGTTCTTATTTTTGAGAACATGTAATGCAAGTCAACAATGAACTTGCACGATTTCTTGTAACTGTAGTGTAGCCTTAACGCTTGTGGAAACTTACAAGATGGGAAGCGATTTCCATGTTATCAGAATCTTTGGAATAAAGTTAGCTGCAAATATTTCAAGACAGATTGAAGATACTACCAGTGATATGAAGTGGAAATTTTTCATTCTTGCTGTATTTTCAGAAAACTTTCCAGAGTTACAAACCTGTTATTCACAAAAATTAACAGTACTGTAGTGAATGAATACAGTACAGGTCACATCAAGCCACTATATTAGGAATAATATTAACCTAAT
The DNA here is from genome assembly GCF_051106095.1 of Pogona vitticeps. Classification (NCBI taxonomy): domain Eukaryota; kingdom Metazoa; phylum Chordata; class Lepidosauria; order Squamata; family Agamidae; genus Pogona; species Pogona vitticeps. The sequence continues at coordinate 4,152,606 of NC_135785.1, forward strand.
ATAAAATTAAGGCTGCTATTAATGTTTTCATATGACTGTCCCTAGGTTAAAATTTGTACATTAACATTTTTGCTACCATAAAGTTTTGTTTCTTAAAATCTAAATAAATCTTAAGACTGCTGATCGGCAGTTTCAAAATGGCCGCTGGGTGAAAAACATGGCCGCCCGCTGTTTTCTAGCACGGATTCCTCGCTGCACAGGCAGCGAAAATGGCCGCACTATGGAGAATCTTTGCTGGACGGTGAGTTTTAAGCCCATAGGAACGCATTGATTGGGTTTTGATGCGTTTCTATGGGCTTTTTAAAATCGCATGACGACATTTTTGTTCGACAGCGATTTTTGCTGAACGAATTAACGTCATGCGAGGCACCACTGTATTGTGATTTCTGATATCTGATTTATGTTACAGGATAATGCACATATAAATGGATTAAATATCAGTCAAGGTTTATTTAGTCATCACAAAATCTAATAATTATGCTGCTATCTACTGTTACCAGACCCATATTTTTAAATTAAAACAAAAATCAAATGCACCCTGCATTAAATTGATTTAAATGCATTTACAGAAATAGAGGGATTCATGAATGTGTTTGTTTCTAAGGAGGACTTCACCTCTTTCAAGTTGTTTGAAAGTTCATTATTCAGAAAATAACCATGTTTAGAGAATTCTAATGGCTAGAATAATAGCTACAATAGATTGAGCTCAATATTATTTCAATCATTGAGTCTTAGTATAGATTTTCTGTATTTTACTTTTCATAGAATTAATTTACAACAAGTTTATTTGAAGAATTTTTTGAACACCAGCAATGTTAACTCAGTATCTGTCTTAATATCATGTGGCTCCTGTTTGTTGTTGTCTTGAGCTCTCAGGTTACTTTGGGATTATGGTGACCCTATGAATTAATGACCTTGAAAAGACTGTATCATTAACTCCCCTGTTCATGTTTGGTTTTCCTCTCTTCATGTTTTGTCTTGTTCTTTTCCTGCTACCCTCAACATCTCCGTGGATTTTTGCCTTTTCCAGAAAATCTTGTCTTCTCACTCTATATTTGAAATAAGGTAGCCATCACCTTGCCTTCAAAGGTCTGCATAGTCAAAGCTAGGGGTTTTCCAGTAGCGATGTATGGAAGCGAGAGCTGGACCATAAAGAAAGCTGACCGCCGAAGAATTGATGCTTTTGAATTGTGGTGCTGGAGGAGACTCTTGAGAAGTCCCTTGGACTGCAAAGAGAACAAACCTCTCCATTTTGAAGGAAATCAACCCTGAGTGCTCACTGGAAGGACAGATCCTGAAACTGAGGCTCCAATCCTTTGGCCATCTCATGAGAAGAGAGGACTCCCTGGAAAGGACCCTGATGTTGGGAAAGTGTTAATTCAAGAGGAGAAGGAGACGACAGAGGATGAGATGGTTGGACAGTGTCACTAAAGCTACCAACATGAATTTGACCAAACTCTGCTCGGCAGTGGAAGACAGGAGGACCTGGTGTGCTCTGGTCCAACAACTAAACAACAAGCCTTAGGTTAGTTATTCTAGTTGCTAGTAAATGGATGGGCTTGAATTGATCTAAAACCCATTTATTTATATTTCTGGTGCTCTGTATTACCATATAGTCCTCTTCCAAGATAATTTTTCAAACAAGTTGATTTTTTCTCCTTTCAGCTTTCTTTACTGTCTAGTCTAGCCTTTACTTTCATAGATAGTGATTGTAAATACAGATTATCTTTTTCGTGGTCTTCAACAACACATCCTTAGATTTTAGATCTTTTTAGTTCCTTCGTAACTGCTCTTCCAAGTTTCAGTTTTCTTCTGATTTCTTGGCTGTAGTGTCCAACCACTGTATAGAAAATCCTGTGATGTAATTGCAAATAATAAAGTTTTGCAGTCCTTCTATAGTCATCATTTTTCTTTTCATAATTTGCAGTTTTTTCACTTTCTCCATTAACTGTTCCAAATTATTGCAGTTTGTGCTAGTAATAGGTGCCTTGTATATCTTAAATAATCTATATTACTTCCACCAGTTTTCACATGAATCTAAGCCAGCTTTTCATACGATGGCTGTAAATCAGTTGGAGTAACTGCATGCTTCTCAATAAGCATATTATTACCCAGTGACAGAAATCATTTATTTAAAACGTCTTGTTCCCAGCTTCAGGTTCTGAGGCCCCTCTTGTCCTGGAAAAGTGTTTGGGAGTCTTGGGATTAGGGATGGATCACTGCCAGTAGTCCTGCTCAAGAGGTGATATGCATTGAATATGTTCTGGGTAAAGGCTGATCAAATAGGAAGGTAAAATACACCTTTGCCTGGAGCGGGGGGAGGAGGCGGTAACTGTTTTCTTAATTTTCATTCTATACTAACAGTTGCCTCTTGTCCAAAGTATAGGTTATGTGCATCAGGGCAATAAATGTTGCAGCACACCCACTTCTTTGACAGTTAGCATTTCATAATCGACCCTCATCAAAAACAAAGTGTTTTTTGCATAGATATAAAAAAGGTTGATTATGTAGCATGTGGTTTTGACATACTTCCCCTAGAACACAATAAATAAAACTCCTTGAGAGTTACAATAACTCCTTGACATCATTAATAAAACTCCCTAGAGCATAATAAATAAAAGTCCATAATAAATAAAAGCTGAAAAAGATAGCGCATAATTTCAAGCACAGTACCATAGTCTTTCGAGACTGAAGGATGCCTAACTAAAAAAATTTCAAATGGCTATCTTTAAAAACTTACCAGTTTTTTAAAACGTAAAAAAAAGAGAACTCTGTCACCTGTGTTATCTTAGATATTCTGGCTGAAATCTTGTTGTTTAGCCTTGTTGTTGTTGTTTAGTTGTTAAGTCGTGTCCGACCCTTTGTGACCCCATGGACCAGAGCACACCAGGCCCTCCTGTCTTCCACTGCCTCCCAGAGTTTGGTCAAAGTCATGTTGGTCGCTTCGATGACCCTGTCCAACCATATTGTTCTATGTCAACCCCTTCTTCTCTTGCCTTCACACTTTCCCAACATCAGGGTGTTTTCCAGGGAGTCTTCTCTTCTCATGAGATGGCCAAAGTCTTGGAGCCTCAGCTTCAGGATCTGTCCTTCCAGTGAGCACTCAGGGATGTTGTTTAGCCTGTTGCAACTAGAAAAGGCCCATTGAATCACTGGGCTTTAGTGACTCTGTAAATTCCATTGATTCGATGGACCTACTTTAGTTGTGACTATGCTAAACAGCAAGATTTCAGCCACTGTACTTGAAGTAAGTTGCTCATTTCTTTATATTTTTCCTTGTACTCACAGAACTGACTTTTAAACATTTTAATGCCTTCTCTTAATGCCCCCCCCCTTAAAAGAGAGAGAGAGTGTGTGTGTGTGTTGCTTTTCCTGTTTCTTGCTATATTCTTCCTTTTCGGTGTTGATAGGTACATCCTGCTTCCTGCCTGCTGATGCTTCACAATTGGCCCACGTATTAAATTTTCAGAAGAAGCAGCGTCTGTGTGTAAGGGGGTGCTTTTTTGTTTTTGAAACTGAAATTCGTACTTTAGATTCATAATTTTTGCAGTAAGAGGAAGGTGATTTTAATTAGCAGTTTTTGTTTAAGAGAGTGTCAGATTATTTCGGGCCCATACATTCTGCAAAGAAGCCCAAGCCAAGTTATTTACAGATTGTCTTTTCACCCATAAAGCAGTTGATATTCTGTTTATTGGAGGTCCTTTTTCTACTTTGTCCCTTATTTGACCAGAGATGGAATATCTTTTGACACAAACCTTGTCTTTGAAATGTCTGCCAAATCAGGTCTGCCATCTATTTTGTTGCTATATTTAGGCGCTTGACAAGATTTATTTATAGTTTATTTAATCAACTTTGTCTAGCCTAGTCTGCCGTGGTTTTCTTGTTGTTAATGGCATATTCTTTTATATGTATAGATCGAAAGCATTTTAGCCATTTTCCAGGCAAAAACATGACCTTAGTGACTTAATTATGACCAAAAACAGCAAAAAGATCCCTGTCAACAGGTTTACAATGTAAATTGTATGCATCGTTGTAATGGTTATTTACAAGCTCTTTAGCACATTTATGAATGGGATAAAGTACAGTGGTGCCTCGCTTAACGAGCGCCCCGTTGAATGATGAATCCGCAGAGCGATTTGTTTTTTGCGATCACAAAAGCGATCACATTGCGATGTTTTTAATGGCTAAAAATTGCTTTGCAATGATCAGTAAGCTGTATTTTCGCGCTCTTTCCTCATTTACCGGGCAGCAAAAATGGCGGCCGGATGGAGGATTTTCGCATAACAGTGAGTTTTAAGTCCATAGGAACGCATTTAACGCGGTTTGATGCGTTCCTGTGGGCTTTTTCGTTCCGTATAGCGACAATTCCACGTAGCGACTATTTTTCCGGGACGGATTATCACCGCTATGCAGAGCACCATTGTATTTTGATTCATAATCCTGCTTTCCCCAAGAATGGGGACTCACAACTTATGGTCAAGTATGACTCAAGTTGCACCAGCGACTTGACTCAAAATTGAGGTTTTTTTTTAAGACTTAGACTCATTAAGTCCAAGTCACATTGTTTAAGCCCCTGTGATTCTAACGGATACATGCAGGTCTCCGTTAAAATAATAGGGACTCAAGTCTGAGTCCTTTAAAAGGAGGGGCAGGGAAGCCTCCACTTACCTTGGAGAAGGCAACCATTTTCTGGGTGAGCCAAAGGGGCCAGTGGAGTCTTTATGTAAGTCTCCACTCCTCTACTGTTGACTCTCCCTTACAGGATGTCCTCACCCTCTTGTGAGAGTGCTATGAAAGGGTGAAGGGCCCACCCCTTCCACCTCCTCTTCCTTGGGCCTCTCAGGGTAAGGAGGAGGAGAAGACAGCTCTGGTATAGGTAAGAAAAGGTGTATTGTGAGGAGGTGATGGTGGTGGTATCTGGCCACGGCAGTGGGGGTGCACCTGCAAGGCCAGTGTGCATGATGTGCACCCTGTCACCTTATCCTTGGCAGTGGTGGCCATCTTCAGAGGTAGCAAGCCTGACTTCCTTTCCTTGCCCAGGCCCCTGCCGCCCTGTTGATAGGCGAGCATGCACAGGGACGGGTCAGTTTGGGGAAAGAAAGACCGCCCGCTGTCTCTGTGCGTGTGCCCACCTATCAGATGGGTGGCCTGCAGTCCAAGTCTTTGGGTCCACTCCCCAGTCCCCAGCCTCAAGGGGTGGGGCAGACAACTCGTGACTCAGGTTTGAGGCTTGGGATTCAGGACTTGGACCTGGGGCTCAAGCCAGACGATTTGCCGGCATCCCTGGCTTTCTCCAACTAGATCTTTTATTTCTGGTGGAAAGCTTGTGATCATCATGAGTTAAGATTGCATGTGTGGCCTTTTTTGGGAATATTTGACCGAGGAAACAGAAGAAAAATCTAATGCTTCTTTTTGTCTTTGGTGAACAGGCTGTGTTTTCCTCTTTTCCTTGTGTTTACTTATCCTTATTGCCTAGAGGGGCTCACTGAATAATCTTTGCTATCTGGCGTCCATGAGTGGACACCGTTTTAAATTGCTTTCTATATAATTTCCTTGCACAGATATTGAAATCTGGCCTTACTACATTCCACCTCAGATTATTGCTTTCTCCCGTTGGGCACCATGAGCCTCAAACTCAGTAAGATTTGGTGTTTCTCACTTCCTGTTCGGTGGATTTTAAATAATGCTTTTGTGCTCTGTCTGCTTTTTAAAAAGTTGTTTTCACTCTGCATGTGGCTGCAGTAAAGACAAAAAGAGTGGAGTTATTTCTCCAGAGTTTGGAAGTTTACCAAATGGTTACTCATGTCAGAATTGTCCAGCAGATGGTTACGCCCGTGTTTGGTTTACGCTTTGATAAAAAAAGCTTTGTCTTAGTAGTACTTAAGCCTATCTCTTGTAAACAACATATGTGGCAGCAACACTATTTCTGGGCTATATCATTTCAGCTTGCAGGTGTGCGTTTACACAAGTCACAGGCTGTCCACAGAGAAAAAAGAATCTCAGTGTGTATAACATTATTATGTTGATGGAAGACCCTGAAGCTAACCTACTCCATCATATGGTCTTTTTTAATGTGCATATCATGTTTTTGCTCTAGTAAATGTTGACATACATAAAGTCACCAAACACGGGCGTAACCATCTGCTGGCATGTAACAGCCAACATTATCAACTCTGGCTTTCAATGTGCAGTGAGATCCAGACATGATTTGCCTTCTTATTGGCTGTTGGTGAGATCTAGGTTTATGGGATTCAGAAAGTGGAAATTTAAATACTGTAGTTTTCTTTGGTTTATGTTTGTTTTGCTGCTTTGCGATAATACGTTTGTCTAGTTAGCTATAGAAACTAAAAGATGGCTGCTATGTTTTGATTAAGCGCAGCAATTTTGATTGAGCTAAGGGATAAGTTAAGGACAGCGAACATTCTTTTAAATTGGAATGGGCAATGTGTGGTCTTCCAGATATTATTTGACTGTAATTCTTTGCATTCTTTATTATTGGCTGAGTTTGGTAATGCCAGTGGTGTGGGATGGAAATTTTCCCAATTGCTTAATTGTTGGCCAAAACATTTCATTCTCTAAAAGAAAAGCGGAAAAAAACCCAGAAACCAGTGTTCCGTAAATTCACTAGCAATAGAGAAGGGAGGCTAACTCATTCTTAAGTAAGATTGGCAGTTTCAAAGTTTTTTGAGTCAACAAAGTCATTCTTGTATCCTTCATCAAGGCACAAATGAGAATCCAGAGAGCTTGTGCTGTAGTTGTTAAACCTAGTTAACACCTGTAGTTTTTCAGGCGGTTACCCTTTATCTTTTGGTTGTACAGTTCAAACCGAAACTAAATCTGTAATTAATTTTTATTGTGCTTTCAACAAATACACAAAGCAATAACTAATTTTTTTCCTCTGGATAATTCTTGCAACAACTTTGAGAGTTTCTAACCACTGCACCACATCAAGCCTCCACTTTAATTATGCATTGTAGCATAAATTGACATGGTAAGGCTGCAGATAATGCTGAGGGTCCCTGGGGTGGAAACGTTGGGTGGGGATCATTCAGAATATGAGGCCCCACATCTGAAAGGTCACCACTTGCCTAGCCTGGATTGTAGCTGTTTCTGAAGAATGGTCTGTGATCGAAATTGTAATATATAGGCAGGGCATGTTTGGGAAAAGACCAAGTGCTTTCAGATGGGTTTTGGAGGATGGACTCTGATCAGAGTTCTAATATTTAGGTAGGCTTGTGTAGTAAAAAGCAATGCCTTCAGACCACTAGATTTCAAGCTGTTAAATGGCTTCATAAGTGACTGCCAGCACTCTTAATTATGCCCAGAAGAGGATCAATAATTACAGCATTATAATTGCTTTAGAGCAGGGTGGCCTTCCAGAAGTTGTTGGACTGCAACATAGCTTGAGCCATTGCTGCCTTTGGTAGGGAGAGTTGAAATCCATCAACTTTTGGAAGTCTATAGCTTTCCCAATTTGGGAACTGGTGAAATCCTGTTTTCATAGCACAGTAGCTCAGAATTGTGCCTTGACCTCTGACTTGGGACAGATTAAGCCTGGTATAGAGGCGACTGGGATGAACAATTCATGGCATTGGAGTCTCAATTCCCATGCATGGTTGCTTTCAAAATCTTGGCATGGCTTACTGCTGTGGAAAGGGCTCCAAGAATTGAATGGACCAAAAGAATACATAGATAAGCTTCCGAAAATGCTTGATGGTAGTTTGCAGAATTGGCACAACTTACCATGCAGACTGCTGTTGGCAGATACTGTACGCTTATTCTGCACAAGGTCTGCTTAATGTACTAGGGTAAGCAAAGCTAGACAAGAAAAAGCTAGGCAAAGGTTCCATACCCAGTACATTATATTTAATAACAATATTTAGTAACCATAACAAAGCCCCTGAACGCTTGTTTTTAGCTAAGTTTTTTTAAAATTCAAATATTATAATCATTCAGTGTACTTTAATTATTATTATTATTATAGTTTAATTGCTTTTTAATGTATACATTTTATGTTTTTTTTAAAAAAAATACTGTGGGATGCTTTGAGTCCTCTCACTGGGGGGAAATGCAGCCCGTGAGACAAATGAATAAATAAATACTGTATGGAATATCTGCGGAGAGGAATATTTTCTGTTTCCAAAATGCCGTAGGACCTTATTAGTAAACAAATAAGAACAAATGGGCAAGTAGGAGCCTTGATTACAAAATTACAGTGAGTGCCTGAATCTTAAAAAGTGGTGTGTAAAGTAGTCTTAAATTTAAAAAGTAGGATGTGTGCACAGGTGTGCAAATAGCATTCTGTTGTCTGAACAGTTGTATTATATGGGAATATTCTTTCTAGTTTGTTTGAGGATAAGTTCTTCCTGCGGTTGAGAGCTGAATATACTTACTGCATGCCTATTGTGACTCCAACAATATTGTAGAAATAAAATTTTGCTGTAATCTGATATTTTTATACAGAAGAGAGGAAGTAAGCTCTTGTGTTTGTAAGGAACATTTGTTTGTTTCTCTCAACGTTGTTGATTGCACCATTTTTTCTTTAATTTTTTGCTAGTTCTTCCTGGGTTTTGTTCAATATTCGCTATGAGCAAAAACTACTTAAATATATGTATAAAGTTGTTTAAATAAATATTTTATTACCGAAAAGCAGGTGGATGTGATATAAATAATGGTTTAAATTAAAAAAATAGGATTTTTTGATCATTTAAATAAAAAATGTCATTTAAATCAATTTAATTTAATTTTTAAAAATCATAGATTTTATCCACCCTTGTGAAAAGTGTTGGGAGTAAAGAATGAAAAGAACAAAAAGGGGAAAGGCAAAAGTACATAGTGTATCTGAGTATGAGAGAATCTGGTGCTGCAAACCTAATTGTATTATTCAGAGATTCAGCAGCCACAGACTGCTAGATAGTTTGTGGGCATCTGGCTGCAGAGCCAGAGGTTGAGAGTTTGATTCCCTGCTGGGGCCCCCATAGGGTCCCTTCCAGCTCTGCAGTTCTGAGATTATTATTAAGATTTCCTGTGTGAACTGCAACGCTCCTGGTCTCATATCCTTTCTGAAACCTATACCAAGCATGTTTGCTAGTTATGTTCTGCAGACTCTTTAAGTTCCAGTCCACAACATAGAAGTTTGTACTGACCTTGGCATGTTGTAACACACCACAAAATAACATTGTCAAATCCCTTCAAGACCTGTGTAGTACATTCTAGTTATGTGTCATCAAGTTCTGCAACTCCCAGCTGTAGATTGAACTCCATAGGCAAGAAGAATCAACCCCTGCAGGCTGTCCTGCCTACAAGCTGTGCATGTTTTGTTTTGTTTTTCCATTACAGTGGGGTCTTGACTTAAGAATGGCTTGAGTTAAGAACATTTTGACTTAAGAACCACTCTCATAGGAAAATATTGACTTGACTTACATACTTAGATTTGAGTTAAGAACTGAAAAAAAAACCACGTGGGAGGCAGGGAAAGTGCAAAATGTGAACTTTCAGTTAACTGTTGGCCAGTGAAAAGGGTGCCTGTCTGCTTCCTCACTCCTCCCAGCGTTCAGAGAGTGGATTGGGAGACAGTCTTCAGACTGCCTGGTCCTGGACTGCCTGGACTGTATTTTCCCTGCCTTCCCTGAACCTTTCTTGACCTAAGAAAAAAAGAAACAAAATATCCCCCTCTAGTGGTCGAAGACGGAATAGCAGCTTCCCATTAGTTTCTATGGACGGAAAAGAGCAGATACGGATCAAATGGTTTTCAATGCATTCCTATGGGAAATGCAGATTTGACCTGAGAACTTTTTGACTTGAGAACCGCCTTCCAATACGGATTAAGTTCTCAAGTCAAGACCCCACTGTATCTGTATCCTCACCTGGTCCTATAAATATAACGGTCGTACTGTATAGTCTTACTCTTATGTCTGAGGAAGTGGATGTGATCCAAGAAAGCTCACATTAAGATACAGTATAGCCATTAGTCTTTAAGATGCCACAACTTTTTTGTCTCTTGTTTTTTTGTTTTGTCTCTTGTTTGTTTTGTTTTGTCTGACATGAAACTTTGCCAGCTAACCAAAGGATTGCTGGCTTAGCACTTAAAGATTTACTTTGAGAGAGTGAGTGTCAGTCTACTTAATTCACATTTTCATACGCATCATTTTTTGTCACTGAAAATCTCTGATTTCAGTCATGGCATTTTCAAAGCAAGCCCAGTTTTGAAATTGATGCAGAATCATGTTTAATTATGTAATGGTCCATAGTCCTTAGTTGTGCTTCAGCATAGTTGTATTCTTCATTACTGAAGTGACCTTTCTGACATAATTGTCTAAATTTAAACTTCAATTTGAAATGCATCTTTCACTTTATTCTGTGGGTTGTCTGTTGGGCATGATTTTCTGAATGCTTGTTCTGTCTTGTCAATTCAGACTCGATGTTGATTAATCCTTGTACAGTACCAGTAAATTGGCATCATTCCAATTTTTTTTTTCTGGAAGCCTAATTGTTCTATAGAAGTGGTGTTTGTGAGCGAGGTGATGGTGGGGAAGGATGGGGCAGGGTGGAGAGAGGGAACTACTATATAATGAACTCTGTTTGATTAAGGGTGATGTAAGCGATATGGATGGAGTCCTTAAAAGAACACTAGACTTCAGACCAGTAATGTTTCTCTTCAGTGGCTACTGTTCAGCTGAAGACATTACGTAGGGTCTACAGTGGAGCAGGACAATTAGGTGACCTTGCTGTGTCACCACATAGTTCTATATGGGACCATTGTGTAATGTTGGGGAATGAAATTCCAGTGTTACGTGCTGTCAGCCTGTTTATTTGACATTGTCACACAGTGTTGCTCCTTAAGTAAGGAGAGAGGAGTGTGAAAAATTAGAGCCATGCTTCACTTAAAGCAGCAGCAACACACACACAGAGAGAAATGTGTTCAATCATCCGTCAGCATAGTGGTCATATGACATAACTGAAACACAGAATAAGTCTGCTGATGTTGTCTCCTGTTGTCCACAGTGCTTTGTTTGCCTAAGGATTGTGCTTACTGTACTGTACTACATCAGAGAATCTAGGGTGCACCCCATACTTCTTCTCTTGGAGTTATGTCGTCTCCCATATGTTAATGGATGAGGTAGAGATGATGAGTGGTGGAATTAATTTTTGTATTCCAGATAAAGTAGTGGGTGCATTTTGGTAGTACCTTGATTTTTCAAGGTTTCATTCGGTTTTTCTTAAAGCATAAAGTTGTTCACCTAGACACAGTTATCACTGCTGTAAAGTGGTGGCCCTTTGTATGTTTTGTATAAATAGTAGTTAAAGTTAACCACATCTTAATGTTTCAATGTGACATGAAAATACAGTTAATCAAAAAAACAGAAAAGATTTTAATATTGTTCTCTCAGCTGCATTTGCAGGAGGAAAAGGGAAAGCACACAGTAGAGTTTATTGTCACACCCAGATTTTCCCAATGTGTTGGTAGTGCCTGTTGGATTGCTGTCCACAGTATGTATAGAATACTGTAGTTCACAGGTTTTAATGAAAAACATCACAAAAGTCCACAAGAACTTGGTGCACAGCCAGAAGAAGATGAATTATCATTGAAAGATAGCTGTTTCTTGTTTATTTGATTTTTTAAAATAGCGGTCTAATAAAGGTCACCTCTTCCTGCATTTGTAGTTTCAGTTAATAAATGTTTTACATAATGTTGTAATGAATTGCAAATCAGTGATGTATTGATGAAACCTGGTAAATAGCTGTTTCCCAATAATAACCTGAAAGTCTTTTTCAAAGTCTGTGGGTTTATTATATCATAGGCATCCTTCAGTCTCAAGAGACTATGGTAACATGCTCTGAATCGAGGCGTGTCCTCTCCAGAGCATGAAGCCCGGGTAAGATAATATGGAGGATAGGCTGTTACCCAAGCAGCAGATCCCCCCTCTCCACGTTGCTGAAATGGTCCAATGGAAAGGCAAGAGCCAATACGACTGGTTCCAGCAACGTCGCAGGAGTTGGCAGAACGACACGAGCTGCCTTCGGGACTCCAGCTCCGGATTTTGCCTCGAGGTTAACTCCTGAAGCCTTTTTCATTGGTGGATATAGCCACAAGGCAGTGGAGGTTTGAAATCGGAGTTTTCCTTCTCCTAGATGGGCTGCCTTCCATGGCTGACGAGCCCCACCTACCCGGCCTGCTCTTTAATACTGCAAAAGTATGATCTGATCCTTAAAACTTTCCTAACTCCCTGGCTTATGCAAATCTAATTGGCTTTTCTATTTACCATATTAAGGCCAGGTACAAAATTCCTGGGACATGCTCTTTTACAGCAGAAAGTCCCACCCCTAGGCCCCACCCCCAGGCTATGTGGTCAGGAGACAAAAGGAAAGCCCAGGAAAAAAGAAACTCAGCATGGCATCCATGCAAACAGACCTGGCCTTCGCCCTCAGCCCAGCTTCCTAGGGAAAAGAGTCCAGGGTCCTGGGACATGCTCTTTTACAGCAGGAAGTCCCACCCCTAGGCCCCACCCCCAGGCCATGTGGTCAGGAGACAAAAGGAAAGCCCAGGAAAAAAAAACTCAGCATGGCATCCATGCAAACAGACCTGGCCTTCGCCCTCAGCCCAGCTTCCTAGGGAAAAGAGTCCAGGGTCCTGGGACATGCTCTTTTACAGCAGGAAGTCCCACCCCTAGGCCCCACCCCCAGGCCATGTGGTCAGGAGACAAAAGGAAAGCCCAGGAAAGAAAAAACTCAGCATGGCATCCATGCAAACAGACCTGGCCTTCGCCCTCAGCCCAGCTTCCTAGGGAAAAGAGTCCAGGGTCCTGGGACATACTCTTTTACAGCAGGAAGTCCCACCCCTAGGCCCCACCCCCAGGCCATGTGGTCAGGAGACAAAAGGAAAGCCCAGGAAAGAAAAAACTCAGCATGGCATCCATGCAAACAGACCTGGCCTTCGCCCTCAGCCCAGCTTCCTAGGGAAAAGAGTCCAGGGTCCTGGGACATGCTCTTTTACAGCAGGAAGTCCCACCCCTAGGCCCCACCCCCAGGCCATGTGGTCAGGAGACAAAAGGAAAGCCCAGGAAAAAAAAACTCAGCATGGCATCCATGCAAACAGACCTGGCCTTCGCCCTCAGCCCAGCTTCCTAGGGAAAAGAGTCCAGGGTCCTGGGACATGCTCTTTTACAGCAGGAAGTCCCACCCCTAGGCCCCACCCCCAGGCCATGTGGTCAGGAGACAAAAGGAAAGCCCAGGAAAGAAAAAACTCAGCATGGCATCCATGCAAACAGACCTGGCCTTCGCCCTCAGCCCAGCTTCCTAGGGAAAAGAGTCCAGGGTCCTGGGACATGCTCTTTTACAGCAGGAAGTCCCACCCCTAGGCCCCACCCCCAGGCCATGTGGTCAGGAGACAAAAGGAAAGCCCAGGAAAGAAAAAACTCAGCATGGCATCCATGCAAACAGACCTGGCCTTCGCCCTCAGCCCAGCTTCCTAGGGAAAAGAGTCCAGGGTCCTGGGACATGCTCTTTTACAGCAGGAAGTCCCACCCCTAGGCCCCACCCCAGGCCATGTGGTCAGGAGACAAAAGGAAAGCCCAGGAAAAAAAAACTCAGCATGACATCCATGCAAACAGACCTGGCCTTCGCCCTCAGCCCAGCTTCCTAGGGAAAAGAGTCCAGGGTCCTGGGACATGCTCTTTTACAGCAGGAAGTCCCACTCCTAGGCCCCACCCCAGGCCATGTGGTCAGGAGACAAAAGGAAAGCCCAGGAAAAAAAAACTCAGCATGGCATCCATGCAAACAGACCTGGCCTTCGCCCTCAGCCCAGCTTCCTAGGGAAAAGAGTCCAGGGTCCTGGGACATGCTCTTTTACAGCAGGAAGTCCCACCCCTAGGCCCCACCCCAGGCCATGTGGTCAGGAGACAAAAGGAAAGCCCAGGAAAAAAAAACTCAGCATGGCATCCATGCAAACAGACCTGGCCTTCGCCCTCAGCCCAGCTTCCTAGGGAAAAAGGGGGTTTATTATACTTACTAAAGATCTTATGACTTCCATTTTCACTCCTCCTGTCTTGGAAAATCCAGCTGTCTTGGATAAATCTGTATGCACATTCTTGCATGTTTGGTAAATGGCTGCCAGATGGAGCAGCTTCGAGGTATTACCATATTAATTTCATATGATGGGAGTTGCGGATACATTCATGTACAGGAAACGTGGTGTGTACTGGGCTTGTGGCAGATACTAGTACTGTAGTAGCAGGAATATGATCAATCTGAATGGAGTTTGATGATTGGAGATGACCTGCCCAGCAATTGGATTAGTAACATAGTCCTATGTATGAAGTGTGCATAGCCCAAGAAAGTGGGTTTCATCAATGAAAGTGTGCCTGCTTATTTACTTTTTAAGTTGGCCAGTAAAAGGCATCATCCACTCCTGCAGTTGTCCTATGAGTTTGTATAGATGTACCCTGAATGCAATGCTTTTGCCCCATTTTCTTGATATGGTGATTTGATTTAGTTTTTGGTGCAGTGCTGCACAGTAGCAGAGACTGACGTTTCTTAAACCTTGAGCCGATTCACTTACATCGGGTCTTGTAAGCCATCTGAGACATCCAGTTCACTCAGCGTAAAGATCTTACAGCATTTATTTATTTAGTTCAGCTTATTTTAGCCAGCCTGGCTCAGTGTTTTCTCTTTGCCTGAAAAATAAGCTTACTTAAGATGTTGGCTGGGAGCCTGAACTGAAGGGTGGAAAGGAAGGCTGACTCAGTTGCTACTTAGGGAGATAATTTTGCTGGAGTTTGTCAAGGGTGAGTAAATCTGTGGGGAAAGTGCACGGCATTGTGATTTAGAAAGCAAGAACAAGGTCATACTGTACTTTTTACCTCTGACACATGTTTGTTATGGAAATGTTCATGGAAGGTCTGGGAAATTGTTCCTTAGGTGTTCTCTTATGTCTTTTCAATTAATTCATTGTATTTTAGCTCTTACAGATTCTTAGGATTATTTTGCCCCAGCCCTACTTGAAAGTAATTTATATACTGTATTGTAGTACAGTCTATTGCTGCCACATTTCAAATATATAATCTACTTCTCTCTTTAAGTTAAGAGGTGATGACAACATAGATATTGAAGTGCCATTATTCCTATTCGTGTTCCCCATCTTCTAGTGGGGGAGTAACTTACTGTATTGACCTTGCTTAAGAAACAGGGGAACCATGGACCAGATGGGAAGGAGCTGAAGTTCAAAATAAATTGGGCAACATCCAATTGAGAAAAACCGTGCATATGACAGCAATCACACAGCAGTTTCTCTTCTCTGATGAGCTATTGCAACCTGTTTGCCACCTGATTTCTGAATCTAATATCTCAACGAGACTTGGACAAGAAAGTGCTGGAAGGTGGGGGATGCTTATGCAGCTGACCTTATGCAGTAGGTTTGTAGCCGTTTTATGTTTTAAATAGCCAAAAGCACAAATGTGCAATGTACACTTCTGTAGTGAGTGAATAGGAGAGTTCGAACTTGAATCCAAAATTGTTTTTTTATTAGAAAAATAAAGATGACCAGGAGCACCTTAGCACAGTTAAAGTTAGTGCACCAGCTGTACCCATTCCAGTAGGGGTCTGATTTGGCTACATTGGCACACACCTTTGTTACATCTCAGCTGGATTACTATAACACTCTCTGTGTGGGGCTGCCTTTGGAAAGTATCTGGAAACTTCAGTGGGTCCAAAATGCAGCTGCCAGATTACGGATTGCGGCTGGTTAAGAATCACATAACCCCAGTGTTAAAGCAGCTCCACAGGCTACCAATCGATTTCTAGGCTAAATTCAAGCTATTGGTTCTGACCTATAAAGCCCTAAATGCAACATTACCTCTAATCTGCATGTGCACAGAGCTCCATTAGGGCTGTGCACCGGCAGCCGTGTTTAGTTCCAGTTTTAGATAAAGCTCCATGAGTGCACATGGGGCAAGGCTCCCATGCAGCTTGGCCAAAAATTAGAGGGAATGTTGTCTAAATGGCTTGGGTCCAGTCTGTCCGCATCTCCCTTTGAGAGCCTGCTCAAGTGTCAATATGAAAGGCTTTTCTTTCGGTCTCGCTACCTTCACAAGTGTGCTTGATGGGGACACAGACTTTGGAACTGCTTCCTGTAGGAGGCCAGGCTGGCCCCATCTTTGATGTCGTTCAGCAAGCAGACATAGACCTTTCTCTTCAGGCAAGCTTTCCCTTGATGACTAGCTGCCCAAGTGGGTTTTTTTTAAATGTGCTTTGAATGTGTTTTTGGTGTTGCTTATGTTTTGGTTTTTGGTATGGTATTTGTTTGATCCTTTTTAGTATTTGTATATTCACTGTTGTTAGCTTTTATGTTGTATTTTCATGATGTAAACCTTGGGTCCTTGTAAAGAGGAAAAGTGGGCTTAGGTAGATAGGTAGGATGGATGGACAGGCACTGTCCCTTTACCTAATCCCCATGTTTTGGCATTCATGTGGAAATTAATATTATTACAGCAACAAGATTTAAGAAGGTGTGCCAAATCTCTTACTTAGCAAGATCATAGAATCATAGAATAATGAAGTTGGAAGGGGCCTATAAAGCCATGAAGTCCAACCCCCTACTTCAGTGGAGGACTACAAATCAAAGGATATCTGTTGGGTAGTTGTCTAATATTTTTTAATGCCTCCGGTATTGGAAAACTCAGCACCTCTTGGGGTAATCGGTTCTGTTGCCATACTGCTCTAACAGTTAGGACATTTTTTCTGATATTCAACTGAAGTCTGGATTGCTGTACCCTGAGCCCATTGTTGCATGTCCTGCACTGTGGGATGATCAAGAACAAATCCTGCCCCTCCTCTGTATGACTACCTTTCAAGTATTTAAAAAGATATGTCATATCTCCCCTCATGCCCAGTTCTTTCAGTCTTTCCTCATAGGGCTTGGTTTCCAGTCCCCTAATCATCCTTGTTGCCCTTGTCTGAACTTGTTCTAATTTGTCAGCATCCTTCTTGAAGTGTAGCATCCAAAACTGGACAAGATGAGGCTTAACCATTGCAAAATAGAGGGGACCGAGTACCTCGTAGGATTTGGGGACTATACTTGTATAGTCTCCAAGGATATTGGAGATGGGCCAGAGGAAACAAGACAATCAGTGAAACTCAAGTTGGGAGTCAAATAGAACAAAATAGAATCTCAGGTTTGGAAGTATGGCCATCTGACCCACCACACTATTATTGGTAATTATTTGCTGTCATATATAACTAATTGAGTTTTTGAAGTTTATGAGACGTTCATGGAGTAACTTATTGCTTCCACACATACCCATGGCCAAGCAGTGATATGAATCTGAGTTACCTGTCTCCTAGTCAGTGGGACACTATCTACTACACCACTCTAGCTGTCATATCACACTATTGTACATCTGCTATCTGTAGACCCACACATTCCACATTTTTATTCTTTTTTTCTCTAATCTCCAAAATCATTACAAATTAGGAACAGGTGGATCTTTGCAGGGTTGAAGTGTACATATTTTTCACATTGCATAGTCAGTTCTTTACATTAAAGCATGCTTGGATTTAGAGGATTAAAATTGTAGGATTAAACATGCAGTGTTAATTGTGTCGCTGTCTGGGAAGAAGCTTGCAAATGAAGAACTGCCAAGGATTTGTAAAATCTGACTTGCTTTCTACTGGAGCAGAGGAAACTGGAAGCCTGTTAGAAAGTCTTTTCCTTATAAGGACCACTGTTCATGCATCCCTGCCCATATGACAGCCGTCAGAGCGATCACACAGCTTTGTAGGGTCACTGATATTGTGTATTTTAAACAAGGGCCCTGTTTTTTCTGTTAAAAGGAATAGTATTTCCAGTATTCATTTGGGAGTCCTTCCCTTTCTAATTGTGGTATTCATACAGGATGTATGGCATGCTATGCTTACACCGTATTAGAGTTTTAAAAGATTTTTGTTTTGTTTTGTTTTGCATTGCATGCAGTGTGTGTTCTAAAAATATTTCATGACCACTTACAGTGGGTAGTCAGTCTTTCAGTGTACAATTCTTGCAGATTGCATTAGTAAATGAGAATATGAGCCTGTAGACATTCTGTCAAGATAACTAAACAAAGGTGTTGTAGTACAGTATTGTCCCTGTATTGTCCCTGTGTTGCTGGCACTTCAAAATTAGGTCACTTCTAATTGCCTTGTAATGACTGCATTATCAAAGTTACGATCCTAGATATCCTTGCTAGGGCGTAAATCTCATTTAACTTTGCATCAGTGTGAAAATCACGTCACAGTTCATTGTTGTTTTTGCACAGAGCTGTAAAATGGAGCACAGAGAGAGAAGTATGACGTCTGATAGGTTACCGGCATGCCTAAAGAGCAGTGTAAAGAAAGACATTATAGATTGAAAGTCTCTCTATAGAAATTGGAGGTCTCAAATAAGGCAAACTTCAAAGAACACAAACTTGCAAAGAGGTGGAAGCACACTATTAAGGATGCAGAAAGGGGACATGTTCAACAGTCTACATTTATTCAGACACGGTCATGTCATCTTCTGGTTGCTGCACAGTGGTAGACGCTGTCTAGGTTTCTCATCACTTTCTTCCCAAGAATCAGGTACCTTTTAATTTTGTGGCTGCTATCACCCTCTGCAGTGATCATGGAGCCCAGGAAAATAAAATTTGTCACTGCCCCCATTTCTTCCCCTTCTATTTGTGGTGATGGGACCAGTGGCCATCATCTTAGGTGGGTTTTTTTTTTTTTTGATGTTGAGCTTCAGACCATTTTTATTTATTATTTATTATTTATTTATTTTATTTATATCCCGCCTATCTGGTCGGTTAAGACCACTCTAGGCGGCTAACAGCATAAAATAGTACAGTATAAAAAAATTTAAATAGAAGAAACCTTAGGAGGGAGGAAACAATAGGAGAGGGGGAGGAGAGGGCATCAGGAATTGTCTGGAGGGAAGGCCTGCCGAAACATTCATGTTTTTAGTTGATTTTTAAAGATACCCATACTCAGGAGGTAGGTTGTTCCAAAGGCGAGGAGCCACCGCCGAGAAGGCCCGATTTCTTGTCTTTACCTTCTGGGCCTCCCTCGGCGTTAGGCTCCTCAGCCTCACCTCCTGGCTCGCACGAGTGACACGAGTAGATCTTGGTGGAGTAGGCGTTCCGCCAAGTATTTTGGTTCTCTCCTCTTTCACCCTCATTAAGAGGTTCTTTAATTCCTCCCCACTTTTTACCATCAGAGTGGTATCATCTGCATATATTTTTTAATATTACGACTTAGGAAAATAAGACCTTTCCCTGAAAATAAGACCTAACCTGATAATAAGCCCTAGTATGATTTTTCAGGATGCTTTTGTGTGTGTGTGTGTGTGTGTGTGTGTGTGTGTGTGTATAGTAAAAAAAAACATATAAAGGTTGTATTTAAGGGGGAAATTACATGATTATAAATATATGTATCTCTGTCACCCAATTTGGTTCCACCTCAGTAAACGTTTAATTCTTTGACATTTCCAGTGTCTGAAAAGGGCTTGACTTTGGTTACCCAGAATTGCAGAGGAAGAAGACTGGTTGAGTTGTGAAGGGATTGAGGGTGAAATTTATGTTCAAGTTACCTCCACTGGTCAAAGTGAACCTTGAAATGGCCTTTTTTGGGAAAACAGAGTGAGTATTCAGGATTGATTTTGAAAGATTAGAGGCCCGTAGGAAACCTTATCAGGGAAATGTGCTGCTCGCACAACCCTCTAGGAGCAGAAATATCCCACTCTTTCTTTTAAAAAGAGCCCATCTGCGCTCTAAAGGAATATACATGATAGCAAATAGTCCTGGAAATTTTAATATGTTTTCCCAGAATTTCCAAGACTGAATGACATCCTACTGTACACCTGGTGTACATCTCCATGTGCGCAGAAGGAATGACATCAAAAGCAATGGCAAATTGCTACTGACTAAAGGCTTAATTTGGCAAATTCAGGGGCCACGTGACTTGTGCACATTCAGTTGCACAATGCAATGAATTCATGTACATTCCGAAATTGCCAAAGAAGCTTTTAGTTAGTAATGATTTGCTGCTGCTGTCACTTCCAGTGTGCCTGCTCAGCGGTGCAACAGGATTTCAGCCATTGTAATATACTTAGTGGGGAATAAGAACCAGGAATCACTTCAGTCAGGATTGGCAAATAGGAGCAGTTGTGTTTGCTATTCTCTATATATTGCACTCCTTTGAACACTAGTGCCACTAATCCAGTTTGAAAACAATGTATTTTTCCGATGGTATCTACTAGCCGATACCCAGTGTGGTGTTGTGGATAGACTCCGTCTGAATCTGTGCTTGGCCATAGGAACTCACAGGGTGGCATTGGTATAACCACTCCTTAAATAACTCCTTTACCTTGAAAGCCCTATGAGGGCTGCTATATGTAGGTTCAGACTCGACAGCGCAGAACTCATGCATGTATGCTAAATGGAATGTTAGGAGGGAAAGAGAGATTCAGCTAAATGATCTATACAGATGCTTATAGAACCTAATGAAACTGAGGCTCCAGTCAAAGAACTGCTGAGTATGCCTCTGGGTATCATTTGCTGAGCAATGTAAGATGGGGAATATGGTGTGAACAGGATTTGCACCAGATGGGGATTTGCTCTTATCCAACATGGTTCTTCTTATAAGAAGAAGACTTCTTACATGTTTGTTTCTCAAAATATTTGTGTACTGTATATTGTAGGTTCATGGACATGTTGGTTTAAATTAAACTTACACAGCCAAAGTCCAGTTTGATGTTTTCAAACCTGTTGTTTTCAAAATCATCAACACATATATTCTCTTACTTTAAAAAAATGGTGGGATCTTCATTTATTACAAATTTTGACAGTGAAAGAAACGTTTGTCTAAACATAAATTTGTAATTGTAAGGTTATAACAATACTGAATCCTAACTTGCATTATTTTTTCATTATGGAGTTGACTTTTAGCTTTTGCCATTTTTTGCAATTAAAATCTAGTTCCTTTTTCCATGAGGTAATTAGATTTATTTGCAACGATTTTAAATGTTCAGGACTAGTCTTGTTCATCCTTGCAGAAAGTGTGTGTAAAGGGTTATTTCCTCATTTTGTTCATGAGAAACTAATAAGAAGTGGAGAGGAGTTAATGAAAGCAGTCAGTAAGTCTGAGACTTGTTCTGTAAGTCGTGGTGGCCTAAAGCACATTCAGCATCTCAGCATCTAAATAGAGCAAGATTGAATTTTCATCTTACAGGCATCTTCAGTTACCATTTTCTTTCATTTCAAGAGTAAGGTTGTTTAATTCAGCCCAGGCTGGATAAAAATCAAACTGACCTATATCATGATTTAAATTTTTTACTGTAATTGTTTTTATTTAAATCATCAAAAATCCATTAAAATTGTAATCATGATTTCAATCAAATTGAATTAAATCAAATCCACTCTTGTTTGCCAGACACTGGTCTGAGGCAAGAAATAAATTTTATTGTATTTTGATTGAGATCAGGAGAGAGACCACCCACAGTAAAAAGTTCTACATAGTCCCTAATGTATGTGCACTAGTATTACCAGGGGATAACATAACAAGTGTAATAGCCTCGTTATGTCAGTGGTAATAATTTTCTTTCTCATTTAAGTAAAGTGTAAAGTTTTTAAAAAATCACCACATTGGCAGATTAGCATCTACAGTTATTTCGTTGTCTGTCTCTCCACAGACTCATCATAGTGGCCACCCTTGGGGTTGGTGAAACTGAACTTTTTGCCCCTTTGACATATTTGCACCCAAGAAAACAGGCTGGTTCTATCTTACACGTGAGGTGTGGCTTTTATTTCCAGTTCAGTCATGGTACTTCATGGCCTTTTCTTGAGCTTACAGTCTTACCATGGTGAATCCCAAGATCATGGTGGGAACATTTTTGACCTCCAGAGGTTTTGCCACCATCCAGCCACGCCCAATAAGTGGTAAAGAATTGTGTTATAAAAATAGGAAGCTCTGACGGTTCTCTAGCTGTTCTGATGGTTGACGGACTTCTGTTAGCACTTGGAGTAATATCTACAGCAGGATAAATGGACACTGAGAAAGAAAAGTTCCTGTTTAAGAAAGATTTATGGACAGGAGAATTTGCATTGTTTTGCAGGAGTTAAATCTTGTGGTTTTAAAATAAACTTAGGTCAAAGAATATTTCTGCCATATCAGCAAGGAGGAAGGCATGAGATCATGATATCCTCCTGTTTCAGGATATCCTCCAAGCATGGAATCAAGTCGTGTTTATTGCAAGGGACCTTGTTTCAGTGTTTGTGACAACAAACAGGACAAGCCAGTTAAAAACTTGGTTATTCAAGAAGGCCTTCCCTCCAGTCAATTAAGTCTTTCTCTCTTTTTTTTTCTTTGCTATTCCATCTTGGTAATCCTCTCTTTAAATTAATTGTTTTAAATTGAAATTTGTAATTTTATGATTTTATATATTTTTATACTGTTTTGTTTTATTTTGTAAGCCGCCCCGAGTAGACATGGTCTAGAGGGGCGGGGTAAAAAAATCAAATAAATAAACAAACAAACAAACAAACAAACAAACAGGCAGACACTTGCTAAAATCCCAGACACTTGCTAAAATCATAGTGGGAATGTAGATTTTTCTTCCTATTTTTATTGACCCAGAATATTATGTGCCTGTGCTCCATAATCAGAGTTCCTTCAGGAGTTTAAAAAGTTTAAAAATTTACGGACAGGATCCTAATAAGTGCTGCTGCATAGCTTAGTTTTAAGGTGGTCTTGAAAGGCTTCCAGAGTTCTGGAGGCTGCCCATGTCCATCTCCAGATTTTGGAGTCTTGCCATTGCTGTCCTGACCCTACTGCCTGCAGATTCTGTCTCGACCAAGAAAAATGTTTTCAACTGGAAGAACCCTCTTGTACTCTCTAGTGCAGTGGTCCCCAACCTTGGGCCTCCAGATGTTCTTGGACTGCAGCTCCCAGAAGCCCTCACCACCACCTCTGCTGGCCAGGATTTCTAGGAGTTGAAGTCCAAGAACATTTGGAGGCCCAGTGTTGGGGACCACTGCTCTAGTGGACAAAAAAGTTTACAAAAAATTAAATATGTGAGGGGAACCTCAGGGTGCTTGGGGACCCCCAAAACATGGCAAAATCCCCCCATCTCCTGGAAAGCAGAAGATAACATTTTGAGCAAAAAAAATCTGTTTTTGTTTTTTGTTTTTGTTTGTGTGTTTGTATGCTCGAAGGCTTTCACGGCCGGGATCCAATTATTGTTGTAGGTTTTTCAGGCTGTCTGGCCGTGTTCTTGAGGTTGTTCTTCCTTACGTTTTGCCAGTCCCTGTGGCTAGCATCTTCAGAGGACAGGAGTCAGAACTCTGTCTGTGCTCTGGTACATTTTGTGGGATAGTTGAGTATTTATAGCTGTGGGATCAGCTTTTTGTTCTTTTCAGAAGACTGGGTGATTGTGGTGATCAGTGTTTTTTTTTTGTTGTGGGTGTATTCTTGTGATAAGGGGGATAGATGATCTGTCACTGTAATTGATGGGTGTAGTTAGCTGGTCTTTTGTGTGTGTTTTTTTTTTAAAGAGTGGGATCTCAGGTTCCCCATCAGAGTCCAAGGGCTCATACTCTCTGAACAAGCTTATTACTGTTTTTCTTTTGAGCATAGGATCCCTTTTATATACTGTACTTCAGACACCTTTGTCAGCTTCTATGATTTTTGGAAAGGATTTCCCATGTAGCACAGCTTTTTAAGGAAATGAAAAAAGAAGAATTGACAAAATTCCAGTATTTTGGGTCCTTTATGGCAGTGTTCCCCAACCTTTTTAATACTAGGGACTAGTTTTCTTGAAGACCATTCTTCCAAGGACCGGTAGGGGGGGTGGGGGGTGGGCTGCCGCCACCAGCGTCTGTGAATGGGGGCGTCCGTGCGTGGGGGTACTTGTTATGCAGTACTGTAGTATGTTATGCATTAAGCACCATTTCCCATTGAAATGCATGGGAACAGGATTAATCCGTTCCAGCATTTAAAAAAAAAAATTACACAAAATAAATAAAATAAAAATAAACAGAGCAAGTCCCATGCTGGGACTGAGAAAAAAAACACCACAAATCCAAAAACAAAAAAGCACAGAAAAATAACCCCCAGTCCAAACCCCACCCAGAAGAGTTTTTAAAAAGGAAAAAGGCAGCATTTTACCAGTCCAAAGCCTCCTCAACCTCGTGGACTTCCATAGCTGCTGCTGGGAGGCCTCCGGCAGGCCTCCGGCACTTCCACCACCGCCTGGAAAGTGAGCAGCGTTGACGGGCCCAGCGGCGGAACGTAAGAGCCCGGGAAATTCAAATGGCCTCCCCACTTGGCTCTGTCTCCAACTGCTGGGTCCGTCCGCGGGGGTGGTGGAAATAGTAACCTTCCCCTGGTATGACTGCACTGCAAACATGCAGTTCCTGATAGACGCACATTTAGACTGGCTTTTCGGGGGTGTTGGTGGAGGTGGGGGGCGGAGGCTGTAATATCCTTCCTTCCCGCCTCTCCCTGGAGAAAAGGAGCTTTCCGGGAGGGGATGGTGAACAGGAAAAGGGTTCGGGAGGGAAGAGCTCAGCCAGCACCCCCCCTGTCTGCCTTCCTCGCCTCGAAAATACACAGCCACCCCCTGAAGGCTTCCTATGTATGCATTTAGGCTTCACCGGTTTTTGCCAATGCCCAAGGAAAGTCCGCGCAGCTGCGCCTCCGATCCTGGACAAGGCGCGTTTCCAAGGCAGTAACTTTTGTGAAGACCAAACTAGCCCAGCTAGCCACCCCAGTCCTCAAACGGCAAGCTTCCCCGCCTGGCGAAAAAATCAGATCTGTTTCCGAGACAGGGGCTCTCCTTCCTTGCCACGAGAAAGGGACCCGGACCCCCCCAACCAGGACTTCGGTTTTGGAAATGTGGAAAGAAAGGCTAGGCATTCCAGGCTTGCGCCCCACGCAAGTTTGAGGTGCTTTCTCCAAACTCCCACTAATCGTAGGAGAGACCCTTTCCTTCTCGTCCCCCCACCCACAAACACGGCCAAAGAGAGAGAGAGAGATTGAGCCCTGACAGGGCAGACGAGGACAAAGCGGCCGCCCCGAGGGGAAAAGGTGGCACGAGCTCTCTCCCTCTGGGTGGTGGTTTTGGCGGGACAATGTGCAGCCGACGGGGACTGAGGAACTGAGACCAGGAGACAGGGAGGAGGGCGGGGGGGTGCACCGGCAAGACGCAGGAAAGGCTGAGAAAGCGGGACAAGGAGGCTGTCCGGGCGGTCCTGCTGCACTGGAGGAAATGGCTTCCCAGCCACCTCCATGCCCTCTCATGCAGCGCGATGAGTCCTTGCTGAACGGCAAGTGCAGCCAGGCAGGTGGGCAGCCCTGGGCGAGGATTGACCGCCATCCCCCCATCTCCAGGCAAAGGCAACCCTCAGCTGGGGCCAGCCTTGCCCAGGGCTGCCCACCCTCCCTTGCTCTCTATCCCTCTTCTTCACTTATCCGGGAAAGAGAAGAGCAGCAAGGATGGCAGCGGCGGCACCCCGCTGTCCTCTCCAGCTGGCTCCTCTGCTCTTCTCTTTCCCGGCTAAGTGAAGAAGAGGGACAGAGAGCAAGGGAGGGTGGGCAGCCGATGGAAGGTGCTCAGCAGGGAGGGAGGGGGCCGCCCAGGCTGCATCTTGGAGCTAAGGCCAGCGCGTCCCCCTCCCTCCCTGCTGAGCACTTTCAATCGGCGAGTCAAGCCGGGCTCCGGTGGCAGGGGATGTTTCCCCTGCCGGAGAAGGAGGAGGCGAGGGCTCCCGGGCAGGGCAGCCAGGAGCAATGGAGCCGCTGCTGCAAGGGCAGGAGCGAGGCTCCGATGGAGGCTCCAGAAGGCCAGCCCCACTCGGGGGCAGCAGCGGAGGGGAAGCCGCCCTCCTGGATCCTCTTCCACAGAGGAGGAGCAGCGCCCCTTGCAGCCCAGCCCAGCCCACCTTTCCCGCCCAGGAAGAGGCGACCGCAGCTGGGCAGGAAGCAGCAGGATTGGCCGCTCGCCCTGGGTGGGATGGCGCCGAGCACAGTGACCAGCCATTGGCGCTTCCTGGGTGGGCTGCCCACAACAGCTTCCCTGCAGCAAAGGAGTGCTGGGGGACCCATTAGGATGGAAACACACCCCTCAGCCAGTTCGACACACCCCGTGGGGGAGGCGGGGGGGCAGAGACTTGTCTCCGTGGCCCAGTTCCGGTAAGCCCGGGGACCGGCACTGGGCCATGGTCCGGGGGTTGATGACCCCTGCTTTATGGAGAAAGATGGGGTAACATATTTTAAATAGATCAGTATATTTCCTTTTCTCAGTATCAGACTTTATTCTTATTCCATCAGTATACTTAATAAAGTTTCATAATCAGAAGTAGGTGTCTGTATAGATAGAGTCTAAGGTGTGGAATATGGAATAGACGGTGGGGGAGATAGCAGAAAAAGAAGCATTCAGAGAGTTTGAGGAGGCAGGGGTCAGAGGAAGAATTGAGTATCCTCAGTCTAATACTTTACTTGTTTTAGGATGCTTTTGTAGAAGTTTCGTCAGAGAGTAAGGTGTTCCCAAAGAAATGCAAACTGAACAAGTGCATCTTATCCCAGCCATTAAACAAGGTAGTATTTATTAATGTCTACTACCTGAAAAACGCTTTCCTTCTATTTTAAAAAATGGGATTTTAGATTTAAAAACCAATTTGCTTTAAATCAGAGGATGTTAAATTCTCCTTTAATAATTGCTTTACAGTGGTATCTGAACAATGTAAATATTGAACCTTGTGCCTTCAACACCTTTTGTAAGACACATTCAGAGCAAGTTTTATTTTCCGTGTTTAGGGACAAATGGAGACAAAAATACAGTATGTGGCTTTAGAGGTCAGTCATTTTACAGTCTGTAGCTTGTTATTATGCAAGTTTTGAATATTTGGAGTCTTGTCAACTGAAGGGCATGAACATTTACATTCCATGTGGTGGAAAAATATTCATCTTGGTAATTACCAAGCTTTTCCTTCTGGAAAGTTGTGGACATTTAGTCTTCCAGGAAGAGATCTTTTTAATCTTATTACATAAGTGTAGAATCAACCAAACATAAATTCTTCATTTTGAATTACTTTCCTATACTGTTATATATTCCTTTTTAGAAAAGTCATGAGAGCATCTTGACTAGAGATACATGCGTCTCTTTTAATTGTAATATGATGTGTCTGTGTGTATAAATGAATACATTTTAAAAATTGGCGTATCATCTTTTTAGAACTTAGATCCTCCCTTATTATTTAAATCAGTGGTTGAAATATCCTTAAATTAAATCATTTCACCCATGGCATGTTGGTTGCTTGGCTGTTCCCAAGCCTATAATTGCCTCCAGAACAGATGTGTTGTGTGTTTTTCCTTCAAGGAAAGGAGAGGGAACTGGGTTCATTCTGCCCACCAGCTCCCACGCGCCACAGTTACTTCTTTCTTAAATGTTGGCTGATTTCTCCATTTTGGGAAAGTATATGTTATACATTATGTTAAAAGAATATGCTTGCACCTTAGTAATTTGCTGATATGGTTGCTAGACTGAAAACCAAAAATCTGGTCCCTGTTGTATGCGACTATGGGTTATTATTGCCTAGTAGCAAAGCCTGGAGTTTTGCTGTAAATGTGTCTAGTAGTTGTATGTGCTTTTGTGATCCTTGTTACCAGGCAGTACATCTGTATATGATATTCAGCCAATGCTGATCAGCTAAGTTGCATTGAGCCTCCCGCTGTGCCACAAGCACGAGGCAAGAATTACAATCAGATGAGCCAAGTTGCTCTTTGCCCATAAAGCAACCTCATAAGAAAGAGACTGAATTCCTCTGTGTCTTCACGTAATGTAAAGTTACGCCATCTTGAGTGTGCCAGGCCTCAGGCTCAGGCAACAAGGATTGCACAGTGCAACCACACAATTAACTGCACAGTTCCTGCTGTGACCTTTGGCTAGAACACATGCTTTGGGAATAGCACTTCTGCTGTGCTGCAAACTTCAGATTTGATTCTGTAGCTTTGTATTGTGAATGCAGAGTTGGCTGCATAACAAGATTTGGCCAGTGGCATATTACTGCATATTCTTAAGGAACTAAACATTAAAATATTTCCCATTTTCTCGCATCAAAACTTAGGAATCTGTGGTTCAAAGGACACTGTTGCATAGGACTCAAAGCCCACGTATTTCTGGGTTATGAAACCTATGTGTTTCTACAAATTATAATTAAGATCAGCCTTAGTTAAGGGTTCATATGTAATGTTAGAATTGCGGACTTCTTGTTTTTCTCCTTTTGGCTGTGCCACAGAGGATGTAGATTCTGTGAATGTCTTGCTGTAGATCCCTCCCCATGATATCTGAAGTGCTCATTCTCATTAATACATCGGTTTGCTGTCTTGCACACATATATATGCAGAGAGACATATCCAGCCATCTGCCACATCTCTGGGATGTGCAACAGTGGAACCGTCAGCTGGTGCACATGCAAATGTACTGCTTGCCTCCCTTGTCTCTTGGGGGTTGTAGAGCAGTGGGATCATTACCTATATTGGTTGTTGTATGTTTTTAAGGCTGTTTGGCCATGTTCTAGAGGTTTTTCTTCCTAACCTTTTGCCAGTCTCTGTGGCTGGCATCTTCAGAGGACAGGAGCTAAAACTCTGTGTTCTGGTGTAGTGTGTGGGATCGTTGAGTATTTGTAGCTGTGGGATCAGCTTTTTGTCCTTTTCAGGAGAATGGGTGAATATTGTGATCAGGGTGTTTTTTGTTATGGGTGTATTGTTGTGATAAGGGGGAGATGATCTGTCACAGTGATTGATTGGTGTAGTTAGCTAGTCCATCAGCTACATTGCCTGATGCAAGGAGTCTTGGTAGGGAGCAGGCTTAGGATAATGGGCTGAACTGCCACACTAGTATAGCTTTGATAGCTGCTGTCATGGCCTCCACAGTGTTACCAAACGCTAGGGTTTCTTCAGACAAGTTGATTGGGTTCTGGTGCTATGGCTAGGCAACTGCCACCACTTCTGCTCTTCTAAGGTAGCCGTTTTGGCTTTAGATGACTACACCTGTTGAGCCTTACTGCTGCTACGTCCTCGCTCCAGTCTGTCTGATGTCTTGCTCATGCAGTTTACACAGTCTTTCTGGCTACTAATACATGCATGCAGAACATCATGAGAATTGAGAGGAAATTCTTCATAAAACTGGAAGGCCAGAAGCTGTTAACATCAGTCAGTAACCTTTGGAGTCACTTTTTATTATAAAGCTAAGCCTCTGTGTTTTGGGATCCAGATTCCATTCCAAATCGTAATCCTTGCATTTCAGCACCTATGTCACTTCTTATTAGAGAGTGGCTATCCTCTCACCTTTTTACAGATGAATGGATGAGGTATAGAGCGCCAACAAATTATTTATATTGTATTTATACTGTATTTTAATAAGTAGCCGAGGCACGCCAGAAAACCTGTACAGATGAAACGTATAAGAAAACATAATCCCAGCTTCCTTTTACAAGGCATTTTGTTTTGTTAATTGGCAAATCCCTTTTTAAATTCATGTCCTTGTTTTTACTGCCATGCTGGTCACTGTGATTGAAAGCCTCTTCATCACAGTCAGTTCTCATCACTGTGTTCAGTGTACGGAAGAATGTACTTCCCATCTTCTCACTGTTCTCCTTTAGCTAGGAAGACTGACAGACAGATATGGGCAGCTACAGAGGTTGTGTGCAATGATGCATGTATAAAGGTAGTGCATGCAAGAGCTGCCTCATTCCTTTTTGTTCTTGTACATAGTTCTCTAAAATTCCTCTTCCTCCAGTCTTCCGCACAAGGCAGAATTTACCTGTTGACAATCTGCAACAGGTGAATTACTGCTACACGCACTGTAAACTAAGGGATTTATGAATTACGGAATTTACAGGTGATTGAGTTATGAGCCACCCAGATCCTGTTTGTGCCCTGTTATATAGTGTATTGGTGCATTGTGCTCTACCCGTTTCCACTGATTTACATTGTTTATTTGTTTTTCTTTCAGATTTATCGCGGAACAGACTCTCGGAGTTGCCTGCAGAAGTTTGTCTCTTCGTGTCTCTTGAGAGCCTTAATTTGTACCAGAACTGCATTCGCTATATTCCAGAAGCCACTGTGAATTTACAGTCATTAACATTTCTGAATATCAGGTAAATATGACATAGTAGTAATAACCTCTTAGTATTAGTACTCAATAACTGCATTGATGCTGTAAAGGAATCCGCAGTCTTTCTTTCGCAACACATGAGCAATAATGATCTTTAAAAGGTCATTATTAGAGATGGGAGTATTCGTATATGAATATCCTCGCAGAGGTAGAAATAACGAGGGTTATTTTATAATAACCTCATAAAATAATGACTAGAGATGGAGGTATTTGTATTTGTACATTCCTGCACAGGTGGAAATAATGAGGGTTATTTCGCCGCTGCCACCGGCTCTGTGGAAGCTCCCTATCGTGCTGTTCTCCGCAATCAATTACCCAGTCCTGTCAGGAGGCGGGATGAATTTCACCACTGCCGCCAGCTCCCAGATTCCGCTGTTCTCCACAATTAGCCACTTTCCAACCTAGCAGAGAGGCTTGTCATCCCGCCTCCTGCCAGGACTGGGTAATCAATTGCAGACAGCAGCATGATAGGAAGCTTTCGCAGAGCTGGCAGCACCGGCGAAATAACCCTCATTATTTCCACCTGTGCAGGGATATACAAATACGAATACCTCCATCTCCGGTCACTATTTTATAAAGTTATCATAAATTGGAAATGATAGTTGGCCCATTTCAGCAAAATTCTGTCCTATGGAATTTTTGACTCATCAGCTTGAGAGGTTTGTCCAGGCAAGAATGAAAGTAATGTGTTGTCTGAGAAAGGCACAGGGTACTTCACATTTCCAACCTTCAGTGCTGCTTTGAAGGGGCTGTGTCCCCATGAAAATACTGGCTGTAATTGAAGGACTTCCGCAAGTGTAACAGGGCTCTCTGGGTTTCCTTTCCTAACAGCACTTTTTGTACTCTACTGGAAATCCTGTCCAGGGGATCCGTTGATTTTTCAGGTCATCGTATGTGATTGTGAAGGACTGCAGCTGGGCGGATATGATGGGATGGCAGTGGAGCTAGAAAATTTCCTTTTAGGTTCCCTTCAGTACTAGTTTTGTTCCAAAGGTTTCTTAGCATGTCCTCTTGTGAAAACCTAAATCTGTACTGACTTGCTTGCCATGTGTTATATCTTCTTATATCTGTGCTCTATAGTGCATGACAGTTTTTCCAGAAGTTCTTTTAAGCAGTTTCTGTAGCACACCTAATGAAAACAATGTAAAAATAGGCCGTCGTTTGCTTTGGCACTGTCTTCCAGGCCAATTCAGTTGTGCTTGGCTTCCTTTGTGTTTTTTTACGTTGAGTTTTTAAAAAGAAAAGGATGTGAGTCAGAGGACAACTTCCTCTGGTTGTGCGTTTCAAAATATTTATTATATGCTGCTATTTGACTCTGGGCAATGCTTGATGAGAGGAGTTTGCAACGCAAAGATTGAATTTCTTTCTTTTAAAGAAGAACATTATTAGACAGAATTGAGAATTTGTATGCAGCCCCAATGATTTCAGACTTCAGATTCTGAATTCCTTGATTCCTGTCAGTAGCTGGTTTTCACTGACCTAAATTCAGCTGCAGATTATGTCGGTCTGAGTTCATGTGAACACGTGGTGGTTTCTCAGCTCCAGGAGTTTCTGGATGAAGCGGATTAATTAGATCCATTTCAATCTGGCTTCAGGCCTGGTGATGGGAGGGTGACCGCCTTGGTCACCCTGGTGGATGATTGAACGGGGAACCTGGAGAAGAGAAGGCTGTCCCTGTTGGTTGTGTCAAACCTTTTGGATGCTTTTTTTATTACCAGTTTCATTTCTTTTACCAGTTTCATTCTATTGCCTTACTAGGATGGGACTTTAAGGCATCTTCCATTTAGATTACTGTCACAC
The DNA here is from genome assembly GCF_051106095.1 of Pogona vitticeps. Classification (NCBI taxonomy): domain Eukaryota; kingdom Metazoa; phylum Chordata; class Lepidosauria; order Squamata; family Agamidae; genus Pogona; species Pogona vitticeps. The sequence goes on from NC_135785.1 coordinate 4,184,584, forward strand.
ACTCTCAATGGGGCTGCCCTTAGAAACTTCAGTAGGTCCAAAATGCTATAGACAGATTGTCAATGGACTTGTTTACCTGGATCCCGTAATCCCATCATTGCAACGTCTCAGCTGACTGCCAGTTCATTTCCAGACTCAACTCAAAGTGCTTAGTTTTGGCCTATGAAGCCCTAAACAACTTTGGGTCCAAGCTGTCTGAAGGACTGCATCTCTCCCTATAGCAGCCTGCCTGGATTTTAAGTTCATCAAGGGAGACTTTTCCCCTCAATCCTTTGTCCATTTGGTGAGGATGCAATAGAGACTCTTGTCTGTTGCTGTTCTCAAGGTGTGTCCCTCCCACGGGAGCTCAGGCTGGTCCCCTCTTTACTGCCCTTCCATTGGCAGGCAAAAACATCTCTCTTTGGGTTGGTCTTTCTGCCAAAGCGCTTTGGGTTTTCTTGAGGGGGGCTCTTGTGTTTGCATTATTTTTAATGTTTTTTTAGAACTATTCGAAGCCTTTTTTTACCCACTGGTTTTAATATGATAATTTTAAATTGGTTTTAAACATTGTAATAGTTTTTTTTAACCTTTTAATCATACTGTATGTTTGAACATTGTAAACCCCTTTTGGACCTTCTTGTGGAGAAAGGCAGGTTATAAATATTTCAAATATATAATAAATACACTAAAATTAGTAGGTTAAGGTTTTCCAAGTTCATGTATTTAGCGAGTATTCTTATTGAGGATGGCATCTGTCTTCTTACACTCTAGCAAGAAAACATTAAGAAAACTTCCCGTGAGTTTTGAGAATGGCTAGAATTAATTATTTAAAGAATAACCTCTCTGACTTTCTGCATCACAGCTGATGTAGAGAATATGTCTTCTTAAAGTATTATATGAATCAAGAAGGAAACTCCTTAGAATTGCCAGTAATTAATCGGTTTTATTTTCTTATTTGGATAAAGCCTGGCTCATTTTGCCCCTGTATTCTTCTCAGGGCCTCCTTTAGGGGATTTCCAATGAAATAGAATTGTTTTGTTGTAGTTTGGTGTTCTGATGCTATGCATGAACTGGCAGTGTTTCAAGTTCTGTTCTGACTGTTGGTTTTTTTCTTTCCCCCTTCTTTCTAAAAAGCCGGAATCAGCTCTCCACTTTGCCAGTTCACTTGTGCAGCCTGCCCCTGAGAGTCTTGATAGCAAGCAATAATAAGCTGGTCTCCCTACCTGAAGAAATCGGACAGCTCAGGCACCTCATGGAGCTTGTAAGTGTATCAGTGTATTATTAGTTCAGCATCTGACTCCTTAATTCTGTCAATCCTTATCTATAGCATAGATGATACATACACTTTTTGCCCAGTTTGATTAATTCTGTCCTTTACGATTCAGTGATGCACCAGCATTGCAGCTGGGGATGGCTGCCATATGTTCAGTCATCACAGTAAGAATTCCACCCTACACATCTTAATATGACAGAAGGTTATCTGCATTCTCCTGTCAGAACCCATTTTTTCACACAGTAGTGGTGACTGCCAAGGGATTAGGCTGAACACCCTTCGTGTGGCCTAGTTTTAGGGCCTGACATGCAGCCTTTTCCAGCCCTCTTAGAAATCAGTGGGAGGGCTGCCAAATTCTTGTCATCTCTGTTTAGCTTTATGATCAGATGCTACAGTGACTGTTGAATTTATTTAAACAATGAGATGTTTGACAGGCTGAAGAGAGAGAGAAATGAATTACGGCCCTAATTGCATACCTCATTTTTTAAAATAGCATCATTAGAATTTCACTTGATTGGCAATTTCTTGTTCAGCACACAAAGGGGGAAGCAAAAATCAGCCTAACTATCAGTGTTGAACAAGTCAGGTAAGGGGTGGGAGTTTCCTGGAGCAGAATGTTACCTTATTGAATTCCGCTTGAATTCAGTTATTTGAAGATACTTGGTTTTGTCTTGAAAAACAGACCTGAATGGTTGCTGTCTTTCTCCCATCTATCCATCCATCCATCCATCCATCCATCCATCCATCCATCCATCCATCCATCCATCCATCCATCCATCCATCACCTGCTCCTTCCTTCCTTCCTTCCTTCCCTCCCTCCCTCCCTCCCTCCCTCTCTGTCCATCTATCTAATTAATGTTCTAGCTGCCTAGAGTGGTTGTATTCTAAAATATTTTAACCCATCTATCTAAAATATTTTAACCCATCTTAAAAAGGACTCAATGTAGCTTACAACAATTAAAAGATAGTATTTAAGATTAGTAGCAATGAGTATACAATACTAAATGGATCAAAAAACATATGCAACACCAGAACACATTCAATGAATTTTAAAAAATTCCACTTGACAACCATTCACTCAGGGAAATTTTGCCTGAAGGGAAAGATCTTTGCCTGCTTGCAGAAAGGCATCAAATATGGGCCTAGCCTGGCCTCTTGTGGGAGAGAGTTCCAAAGTCTGGGAGCAGCCACACAGAAGGCCCTCTTTTGTATCCCCACCAAATGCACTGGTGAACGTCGTGGGACTGAGAGAAAGACTTCTCCTGATTATCTTAACACCCGGGCAGGCCTTCATAAAGGGAGACACAGTCCTTGAGATAGCTTGGACCAAGCCATTTAGGACTTTAGAAGTTAGAACCATCATTTTGGATGCTACCTGGAAATGGATTGATAGCCACCAGAGCTGCAAGGAACCGTTCTCTGGTATCTGTTGAAGCTTCCATAGCTTCCATAGCTTTTGGGTTAATTCTGCTTTTAAAAAAAGATGCACTTTACGTATTGTTTTAGATCAGTTTCTAATCTTAATGTTACCAGTAATCCATAAATTCGGTGTGCGCTTGTGAGTAAGTGAGCATTTTCCAATCATGTACTTTTGCTGACTGTATAGAGCTTCTGCATCTTTGGCTGCAGAGAATATAATATATAATCAATCTGATTTCGGTACTGCCCATCTGTTGATTTCCATGTGTAGAGTCGTCCCTTGTGTTGTTGGAAAAGAGTGTTTGTGATGACCAAACACTCTATTACCCTTTGCCCTGCTTCGTTTTGAACTCCAAGGCCAAACTTTCCTGTTGTTGCTTTTATTTCTTGACTCCCTACTTTAGCATTCCAGTCCCCTAGAATGAGAAGAACATCTTTCTTTGGTGTCAGTTCTAGAAGGTGTTGTAAATCTTCATAAAATTGGTCACTTTCAGCCTCTTCAGCATTGGTGGTTGGTGCATAAACATGGATAATTGTGATGTTGAAAGGTCTGTCTTGTATTTGTATTGAAATCATTCTATCATTTTTGAGATTGTATCCCAGTACAGCTTTTCCCACTCTTTCTTCTACAGGATTCTTGCCCAAAGTACTAGATATGGTAATCGTCTGAATTGAATTTGCCCATTCCCATCCATTTTAGTTCACTGATGCCCAGGATATCAGTGTTTATTCTTGCCATTTCTTGTTTGACCACATCTAGCTTCCCAAGGTTCATAGATCTTACATTCCAGGTTCCAATGCAGCATCGGACTTTCCTTTCACTTCCAGGCGGATCTGCAGCTGAGTGTCCTTTCAGCTGTGGCCAACCACTTCATTAGCTCTGGAGCTATTTGTCCTTGTCCTCCACTCTTCCTCAGTAGCATGTTGGGCGCCTTCTGACCTGAGGGTCCCATCTTCCAGCATCATATCTTTTAGCCTTTTGTTTCTGTTCATGGGGTTTTCTTGGCGAAGATCCTTGAGTGGCTTGCCAGTTCCTCCTTCAGGTGGATCGCGTTTAGTCAGAACTCTCCACTATGACCTGTCCATCTTTGGTGTCCCTGCACGGCATAGCCCATAGTTTCTCTGAATTACTCAAGCCCCTTCGCCACGACAAGGTAGCAATCCATGAAGGGGGTATATATATCCCCAATTTGGCTAAGCTGAACTTTTTCCTTTCAGTCTCCCCATAGCAAGATTCTCTAGTCTTTTGAGTAGTGGGGACTGCTGTGCAGAGCAGAGTACAGAGAAGTCTGTGTTTATCATATCTGTTGCTCTCAAGTAGACCTGGATCCTTCCTAGAAAATACAAACTTTAAAAAGATAGTAGAAATGAAAAGGGAAAAAAGCAGCTCACTAAGACAATACAACTCCAAAGAGCTGTAGGAGTGTTTTAGTAACTGCTGGGATGAATAGAACCCATTCCCAGAACTATGGCCACTTTCCTTACTAAAAAAAGTCTCCTTGAAGTCAACTTTATGGTAATCTGGTCGTTCTAAGTCATCTTGGTGTTGAATTGTGAACTTGTTGACAGCCAGATCAGTGAACCAAGTATTTTTGTCACACACTAGTCAGACCAATATACATCTTGTTCTGAGTGCACCCCTAAGTCTTCCTAGTTTAGCAGTGTGTTGCCCCCACAGGCACCAGTTACAAGACTCTCAGGCCTTGTTCCGTTACCTGGCAAGCTTTAACTGGAGTTGGAATATGATAGGTTATTGGGCTGTTAACTGGAAGAGGGATGAGCTGAACTATTAAGAATGGGCTTAAGACTCGTTACTTTCCATTTACAAAACAAGGCTCTGGCTGAGCTTACTGACACGCTGTTCTCACACCAAGTCACACCATAAGAAACAAAGTGAAATACATGAAGATGACTATTTGCTGGTCTTTTTCTGTCTCCCAAGGATGTAAGCTGTAATGAAATACAGACAGTTCCATCGCAAATTGGCAATTTGGAATCTCTGCGGGATCTGAATCTCCGAAGAAATCACTTGGTACATTTACCTGAAGGTAAGACATGGAGATAAGTAGTTTTATGTAACTGCTGATATTTTTAGATCCGTGTCAAAATCCACTGGCTGATATATGTGGGTGCCTATTTCTTCTGCTGCTTCTTAACTCCAGCATTTTTTATGTATGTTTACTCCTTCAGAGCTTGCAGAGCTGCCTTTGATTCGTTTAGATTTTTCTTGCAATAAAATCACAACAATTCCAGTTTGCTACCGGAACCTCAGGCATTTACAGACAATCACTTTAGATAACAACCCCCTGCAGTCGCCCCCTGCACAGGTAATGTATAATCAAAGGTTAAAACAATAATCTCAGTTTGAATATGTTTTCTACTAATGTAATAAATGCATTCTGAAGAGTAAGAATTGAAGAAATATCTGCTTTTTAGCATAATGCAAAAGTGTTGATGTTTCTGGAATATTTGACTGTTATAAGGAGGCAGTCTTTAATGCATTCTTTGTGGACAGGTGACTAACAAGAGAATACACTCTGGGGAATGGAAGATCTGTGAAAAATACTTATGTGTTACACTTTTAAAAACTTGGAACTGGGAAGGTTAAAATTGGGATGTGTTATGTCTATGTGGATGTTGATAAGAGTCACTCAGCTGATCATGTTTTTCACAAAGGCAATCAGATCTTTATTTCAACTTTTAGGATTTGGCTTTGGGAATCAGGCTGCAATTGAGTTAAGGGCCAGACTGTCATGTGCATGCAAAATTGTCTATTGGCAAATGGGTTGGTTGGCAAATGAAAATTTAAAAACCCCAAAGGGTAGGGAGTCATGTGATCATTGTACATGATACAAAGGCAAGAGTAGCTTATAACTTCTGTTAGACCAGTATAAAATCACAAATGTTAGTTTTCAGCTCGTATCGGCCTTCATCTGGTGGGGCATCACTCATCTATGGACGATGCAGAAAAAAAAATACAAGAGATCCGAAAATTATGGCTAGATGTCTAGGCCAGTTTAAAAACGAGGGCTGCAAAGTTAAACCAGGATTGTTGGATTTAATTTGCGTCTCTGGCAATGTTGATTGAATGGTCCCAAACTTACCAAAAGATGCCAGAAAAAACCAGAGTAACTCACATCTGGGTAATGTATTTGGTGAACAATGTTTGCAAACCATTACTGACAACGGACAGCTATTCGTGTGCACATGTGCTTTACACTTGCCATCTGTGAGGTGCTGAACAGAAAGAATGTGCCTGGGAAGAAAGTTGGGAAGCTGAGAAAGTTATCACAGAGCCAGCTGCAAAGGAGAGGCAGATGGCAGCGGTTGGGCAGAGGGTACGGTCATAAGGAGCAAAGAACTGGGGATATGCTTGGAGACCGGAATAGAAGAACCTATTACAATCTAGGAGGGGCTCTGCAGAAAAATCAGGTTCATGGACTTGGACAAGCTATTTAAA